>NC_053490.1:18044751-18344751 GCF_905171775.1 Rana temporaria
TTATTGTTTCTTTACTTGTATAGTGTAGTGGATGTGCATTGTGCAGTACATGTAACAGATCATATTGAAGTTTTTTTTAAGACATGAAGGGAATTGATTTTAATGATAAAAGAAATCGAATTAATAAGTAAAGATTTATATATGTGTATGTATGTAGTGTTATTTGTTTCAAACATTGAGTACAAGATATATTATTCCTATCTCAGCTCTTTACAGTCCATCCTTAGTAATTTTGGAGTAAGTGACATACATCCTTGTGATTTAAATTTCGCGGGGTTTTGCTTCCAAAGCTCTCCTTTGTAAGAAAAGGTGGGGGCCAAAGGGAGACATGCAGACGTGCTGACAGCCTGATAGGAATCACACACACACACTTTTGAAAAATCACACACACAAGGAAGTTGATCCAGTTTGAAACACATACACATACGCACAATATATATATATTTATACTATTTTTATTAGTATTTTGAGGTTTCTATTTAAGAGACTTTAGCAAAGGAAGTAGGTTTTACATGGTGAAATGGTGATTCAACCTGAATTGGTATAATTGTTGCAAGGAAAACAAACACACAGATACCCTAATTTGCTGAAGAACAGAAAAAGGAATTTTTGTTCCTCTACAGGTTGATTCGACATCTTCTATGGTTCATGAGAACGTTGATGTTGCGTCATGACTTTCAATGGGTTTTTGTGTCTTGTTATACCTCAACACCTTCAGGGAATTCACTAAATTCATTCATGAGAGTTTAGGTCACTTTGGTAAAAGAAAAACTGTTTGATTTTCTTATAGTAAAGTTTTATTGGGACAAAATGGAATACACAGCAGACAGTGTAATTTAATCTTGTTTTTTTTGAGTAGTGTCAGAAGTATAGCATCTTCTGAAACACTGTGAATTTTATGACAGGAAGGAAAATGTCATTTGGTTTTTCAATGAATTTTTTTTGTCTACGATGCACAGAGGGGCAATAGAGAAAACATGATGATTAATGGTGTAAGTTCAAAGACCTCTCAATTCAGTGGAATATGCACGTAGACAACAAAAATATGGATATACATTGATTAGTGAAAATGGTATATTATGAGATGATAATGTTAGTTTATGAGATAAAAATTTATATTTTGAGATAAATGATACTGCTTTTCTTTTTTCTAGGAATGATTTTTACAAAAATTGATCAAAGAAGGAAAGATGACTACAAAAGAGATGAAAAATCTTAAAGAAAGAAAGTTGATCATCATCGTCATTGTCACAGGATTCATTTTTTCTCTATTGACATTTTTATCAGTGGTAAAATATATCACAAACTGTTCCAGCCATGTAGAGGTTAACAGGATTGACAATTTTCTCAAAGACATTACAGTATTAAGAAGCAAAAGAAATATGGACAATGATATTAATGTAGATAACAAATTGGATAGGTTTAGATATACCAATGTCAATACAGCTTATGATTTGATTGGGTATATAGCTGTGGGACAGGGATATGAGCATTGTATGGAATTATATTTCATTCATAGTAATGAGGTGGAAATAGAAGTTAAAATAGAGTCTAAAAACAAGTTTTGTTAAAATGCAAGGATTTTATAGGGTTAATAATTTAACCAAGATTTTTGAATGTAATATACTGAAAAGAGCTTTTTGGACATTATTTGTAAAAGGTAATGATTCAACAATTTGGTCTGGAGATGTCAATAATGATGTGGTAAGCTCTGGGAAAATATTTTTTCCAGTAGACCAGTATTATTACCTTTTTCAAAGTTTTGTACAAATATTAAATCCAAAACATTTAAAAATAATTGGAGATAAAAAGGGAGACATTGTAAGAAAATGGGATTTTAGAGTGATAAGGAAGTTTGCTCAATTACGAGTCAAAATTAGCATTACTGTGGTAGATATTATTGTTCCAGAGATAAAAGTGTCACCACAGTCTTTAAAAGTCATTGAAGATGAAGATGGATTGAATTTGATGTGTAGTACTCAGATATATTTACCTCAAAATTCATTGTTAACTTGGAAAAGGAATGGTGAGTTTTTGGGTAGTTTTTTCCACAGTACAACTAATATAATTCACAAAGGAATTTTTGGTAATGTGAATTGGAGCAATGATAAATTTATTTATCATCAATCAGGTGTATCTTTAAATGATACTGGTATATATGAGTGCTGCATATTAATAGAAGGCTATCCCTTAAAATGTGCTAATGCAAGTATAATTGTCATGTCCCCAGGGAAAACTCCATGTGTTGGTAAAAACAGTGTTTTTGCTAATCCCTTCCAGATTAACCATTTACAATCCAGAGCTCTATTGAGAGAAGGAACATTCGTCATTATATTATGGAACTTTAATATTTCAGAATGGAAAATTTCTACAAGGTTTCCACAATGTCAAAGACATTTGGTTAATATGGAATTGGGTATTGAAAGATGGTTTGGAATCAATAGTCATAACAGAAATAGACGTGGTATTGTCGAAGGAGCCCTAGGGGGCATAGGTATAATTGGCAGCATTGCAAATAGTATGGATATTAACACGTTAAAATCTGATCTTGAGTCAGCAGGTTTAGTGGGAAGTAAAGGTTTTAAGATCCAAAGAAACTTAAATCAGATATTAGAAGATATGGTTATTAAAACAGCCAATGTAATGGGTCCATCCATACTACATCTTCAGAATATTACTCTCAATTTAATGACTAGTGAAGAACATTCACATATTGCCAGATTATGTTTAGAAATTCAAACAGAATATTCCACTAATTTTAAAATAATTGCACAAGCTTTTCAGAGTGGAGTTACCCCTCTTGGTATATTGCAGAATTTACCCAGAGAATATGCATATGCAAGAAATCATACTGATTTATGGGTAAATAAATGGTTAGGATGTAGTCAGGATGTATGTTACAGTTCTTCTATGATTCCTATAGCAGGGAGAGAACAAATTTTGGTTCCAATTACTGTTTTGGGATTACCAATTAGTGATACTCAATTATTATTTTATAAATTGCAGTATACAGATTTTGCGCTTAACAAGGATAATTTGGAATTAGAACAATTAGATTTGTCATCATGTTTACAATTTCAGTCTAAAGTTCTTTGTTTACCTAATCAAGATAAAAGTATATTTCATTCTTGTTATCATAATCATACATTATGTTCTGCAAGAATAGAAACATTTGAAGCTTCTTCTGAATTAACTACTCTTGTAGATAAAAGGAAAGTTTGTTTTCAGATCATGAAAGATACAGAAAGGGTTCAGACTTTCTTTTCCTCTTGCACAAACACAGAAAACCTAAAACGGGGATTGTATTGTGCAGAAGGTGATTTAAGGGCCATAAATGTAAATGGTATAAGAACTAATTTATCTCATCTATCATTGAGAAATGTTAGTGTTAATCCGACACTATATAATTTGTCTCAAATAGATGAGTTTCCATGGAGAGAATGGGTTAACATAATTCAAAAGGATCAAGGTTTATTAATGGCTCTAGCTAAAGAACTCAGGAATGCAGAGATATCGTTTAAACATGAGCAAGGGAATTTGCAAGAGGTAGTTCACCAATGGTCCACTTTAACAGGTTCCAGTTGGTGGCATCAATTTAAAAACAGTATATCTATTTGGGGAAAAACTTCAATTACTTCCGCAGCAGGAAATATTTTATCACATCCTATAGTTATTATTTTTATTATTATTATGTTATGCATTATATATCAATTATTTTTAATGTTTAGAATGAAAAAACTGTATAAGCAAATCAGAAATGAAATCAAGAAAGGTGACGATATGTTGCAAAATAAGCTTAAAAGGAGATTAGGTTTTGGAGTTGCAAATTCGATGACAGGTGACAATGCATTTGGAGTTATTAGATCAAAGTCAGAGTGTTTGTGACATAAATGGGTGTATAAATGATTAGGAAATATGGTCATTATTCATATTTCAGAGGGGAATGTTATATTCTAAAATCCCTTCCGGAAGGATTTTATAAAGAATATATATATTCTTGTTAATATGAATGAATGTGAGACTGTTTGAGCTATTAATTTTCTTGTGTAATTCGCTGAAATCGAGATTTGAAACTCCAAAAACGTATAAGTTTGAATATGAAATATATATATATGTTCATTTGAAATGTTTAATGTTTTAAGTAAAGAATTGTATTTGATTGGAATGTGTTCTCCTATTGAGGTAATTCATATGGCTGTTTTTCAGTGATTGATTAGCTAGGCCACATTCTGTTTAGAATGTGATTTTAGCTGTGTCTGCAGACCTTTCACCTTTTCTTACCTAAACAAGCCATTTCCTCTTGAGATCTACAGAATATTTAGACTAGGTTCTTAGGAGCCATTTCCTATGTAAAGGTTGAGATAGATGTAAAACAGATGTTGTATCAGGTTTTCATTATAAGTCACACCCTTTTGGGAGGGTATTTTTCTGAGCGCGAAATTCAGACAAAGAAATGTCTTTGATATATAAACTATAGGTCTGATGGCTTCGGTAGCTTTTTTCTATTCAGCCACCAAGAAGAAGAAGCTCACATTGACAGACATTCATTTTGCAAACATACGGAAGCAAGTCTTGGAACACACATCTGATTCATTTGAAATTCTTATTTTTTGAACTCTTATTTGAAGCTATTTGATACATTTAAACTGTTTTTGTACTTATGTTAAGTGTGTACATTAAACACACGTTTTTTTATTCACGAATCTGTCTCACGATCGATTTAATAGCAGTAAGTGTGCTATTTAAATACAAGCCAAGTTATCAACCTTATTTCAGCTATCCAAACATAACAACCGATGCGGCTAAAAGCCGCTCGGTTGTTATGCCGGAGGAGCGGGAGGGAACATCCCCCCCCTCCCGCCGCCTTTCGCCGCTCTGACCGGGCCTCCCGTCCCACCGGGAGACCCGATCCTAGATCCGCCGCCTTCTGTGTCCAGGTTGGAGACTGACACTAAGCCGTAAGCTGCTTTGATTCAGTCTTCGCATTGAAACCACGGAAGCGGCGTCATGACGTCACTTCCGGGTTTCTCGGCTGCCAATGGCGCCGGATTTAAAAAAGTACACAGTATTCAGAATCGCCGTATTCGATCTGAATACTTTGAAGTGCAAAGGAGGGCTCGGAGGTCTTTTAGACCCCCGATCCCTCCATAAAGAGTACCTGTCACCACCTATTGCTGTCACAAGGGATGTTTACATTCCTTGTGACAGCAATAAAAGTGATCAAAATGTAAAAAAAAAAAAAAACACAATTTAATATTATAAAAAAAAAAAAAAATAAGAAAACAAAAAAAAAATGTTTTAAAGGGTGAACCTCCTTAATAGCGCGATTAATCGTGAGTTAACTATGACATTAATGCGATTAATCGCTTGACAGCACTAGTATTAATATATATGTATTTCTAGTGCTATATACTTGTGATATTTATTATGTTCCTCTGTGCCTTCTTATATTTATTTGTCTGTGATTCAGGTTTACCTCCCTTATTGAGGGGTAAACACCCCCAAAAATAAAATAAAAGGTTGTGTTTAAAATGTTATATTTATATGTGTCTTCTTATTTATAATTATAGTATTCCCTTCTAAATTATATGTGTTTTTTATATGTGCCACTGCGCGGCTTACCTCTGTTCTCCCCCTCCCTGGACTCATCACTGTTCTGCAGCTCCAGCTCTCCTCCTATCATCCACTTCCATGGTTCAGCGGGTAGGGCTAAACCACAGCCAATCACAGGCCTGCTACAGGAAGTAGCTCCCCTTTTTCCCCGGGATATCCAAACACTCCAGTCTTAAAATGGCTGTAGTTGCCTGCGACAAGCGCGGCTGCGATGGAGACAGAACGGGGAACTAATGTTGTGTCCCCACACTTGTGGTTCGATGTATGAAGAGCACACGACGCACGCATGGAGGATACGCCACTGACTCCCATTCATCGTTTCTCCCCCCTCCCCCTCACCGTATCATCTCTGTTTTGATAATGTGAGATGATAAGATGAGAAAAAATAAACATATAAACATTGTATTATTATTTTTTAAGTGACTTTACTGTGCAAATTATGTATTCATTTTAGCGAGGGTGGGGGTGGGACGCATTTAAATGAATATTAACACATTAACCACTTCCTATCTGGTCAATTCTGACACTTCGCTCCTACATGTAAAAATCAGCCTTTCGTGCACGAAATACAGTATTTATCGGCTTATAACACGCACAGGCGTATAACACGCACCCTAACTTTTAGGCCCCGTACACACGGCCGAGGAACTCGACGTGCAAAGCACGTCGAGTTCCTCGTCGAGTTTTGGGATGAAGCCGCCGAGGAGCTCGGCGGGCCGCCTTCTCCCATAGAACAACGAGAAAATAGAGAACATGTTCTCTATTTTCTCGTCGAGCTCCTCGGCGGCTCCATCGAGCCAAAACTGTACAGACGACAGAGTTTCTCGGCAGAATCCGGGTTTTGACCGAGTTTCTCGGTGAATTCTGCCGAGAAACTCTGTCGTGTGTACGGGGCCTAAGAGGGAAGGTTCAGGAAAAAAACTTTCCATAGCCCCCTGCGTATAACACGCAGGCACAGTTTACCCTTTATTTTCAGGGTAAAAAAGTGAGTGTTATACGCCAATAAATACAGTATATATATATATATATATATATATATATATATATATATATGTTTATTTATTTTTTATTTTAGAAAAGGCCCTATAGAATAAAAAGGTGGGTGTTGCATTTTTTTATGTCACACAGTATTTGGCAGCAGCCTTTTTAACCACTTCAGCCCCGGACCATATTGCTGGTCAAAGACCAGGCCACTTTTTGCGATTCGGCACTGCGTCGCTTTAACTGACAATTGCGCGGTCGTGCGACGTGGCTCCCAAACGAAATTGGCGTCCTTTTTTTCCCACAAATAGAGCTTTCTTTTGGTGGTATTTGATCACCTCTGCGGTTTTTAGTTTTTGTGCTATAAACAAAAATAGAGCAACAATTTTGATTTTTTTTTATATTTTTTACTTTTTGCTGTAATAAATATCCCCCAAAAAGATATAAAAAAAACTTTTTTTTTCCTCAGTTTAGGCCGATGCGTATTCTTCTACATATTTTTCATAAAAAAAAACGCAATAAGCGCTTATTGATCGGTTTGCGCAAAAGTTATAGCATTTACAAAATAGGGGATAGTTTTATGGCATTTTTATTAATATTTTTTTTTTACTAGTAATGGCGGCGATCAGCGATTTTTATCGGTACTGCGACATTATGGCGGACACTTCGGCCACTTTTGACACATTTTTGGGACCATTGGCATTTTTATAGCGATCAGTGCTATAAAAATGCATTGATTACTATAAAAATGCCACTGGCAGTGAAGGGGTTAACACTAGGGGGCGAGGAAGGGGTTAAGTATGTTCCCTGGGTGTGTTCTAACTGAAGGGGGGTGGGACTGACTTGGAGAAATGACTGATCGCTGTTTATACATTGTATGAACAGACAATCAGGCAACACACACAGCTCCCGGTTCTCGTTCTGTCACGAGCGATCGCGGGTGCCCGGCAGGGATCGCGCCTGCCGGGCACGCGCGTCGGCGTCAGGGGCGAGCAGGGGGCACGCGTGCGCGCCTCCGGCGACGTGGGCGCACCCCTATTGGCTGCTCGGCGAGATGACATAGATATAGCCAAAATTGAGCGCAATTAAAAAAAAAAACATTAATGAAATAAAAAAAATAACTTTTTTTTTGTATAATATAAAAGATAATGTTATGCAGAGTAAATCGATACCTAACATGTCACGCTTTAAAATTGCGTCAGCCTGTGGAGTGGCGGCAAACTACAGTGCTTAAAATTCTCCATGCTTTAAACGTCTTTACAGGTTATCAGCTAAGGCCCCGTACACACGAGAGGATCGATCCGCTGAAATTGATCCGCGGATCGGTTTTAGCGGATAAATCCGCTGGTGTGTACGATCCAGCGGATATTTATCCGTGGATATATTTCGGGCCGACCGATTTCCAGCGGATAAAAATTTCTTAGCATGCTAAGAAATCTATCCTCTGGAATCGGCTCCAGCGGATCGATCCGGTGGTCTGTACAGACTCACCGGATCGATCCGTCCGAACCCATCCCTCGCATGCGTCGTAATGATTCGACGCATGCGTGGAATTCCTTATATGACAGCGTCGCGCACGTCGCCGCGTCATCATCGCGGCGACGGCGCGACACGTCATCGCGATAGGAATTCGGCGCGGATTTCGATCCGATGGTGTGTACACTCCATCGGATCAAAATCCTCAGAGGATTTTTCCGCGGAAACGGTCCGGAGGACCGTATCTGCGGATAAATCCTCTTGTGTGTACTAGGCATTAGAGTTGCGCAGGACGTCTGGTGCTAGAATTATTGCTCTCAGACTGATGTCCGCGACAATACCTCACATGTGGGGTGCGATCATTGTTTACGTATGAGTAACATGTGCATTTGCATAAGCACGGTGCATGGGGACGCATTTGTTTTTTTATTATTATTTATTTTACAATTATTTTATTTTTTTTACACTTTTTTATTTTTAGATGAACAACGTCCCTTGTGACAGCATGGACCGTGACAGGTACTCTTTATGGAGAGATCTGGGGTCTATTAGACCCGCAGTCTCTCCTCTAGCCTCCAATGCAGCTGATCAGACATAGATCGGTCTGATTGGCTGCTTTCCTGGCCGCTAGGCAGCCAGGTAAACTGGAATTGATGAACTACTAGTTTCCAGGGTCACAGAGAGAGGGGAACGACGTCAGTTCCTCTTTCCATGTTCAGTACAGGAATTGCCACCGGCTGCATCATTCCCAGGCTCCGTGATTGGAGGGTAGAGCACAGGAAAGGCGGCGGAAGGGGGGGGCGCGTGGGACCCTCACCCGCAGAAGCGATCGAGTTGTTAATTAGCCACTAGATCACTTCTGCCTTACTGGGAAACGCTTAAGGTTGCCACCTGTCCAGGATTCACCCGGACAGTTTGGGTTTTGAATCATGTGTCTGGGTTCCAGTCCGCCTGAAACCCAGACACTATATTCAGACTGGGCCGTGACTCCCCAAGTAACCAAGATAGTCACACACAAATCTGTTGACGTCTGGGAGCTGTGAGTTCCTGTCTGGGGGCAGGTGTGGCATCACTGAAGGGTGAGGCGATGATGTCAGCAAGAACAAATTGGCCACACCCCCACTGTTCGCCGCCATATACACCATGTCCCAGGTCTTTTATAATCCTATAGGCCCAGATTCACAGATACCTACGCCGACGTATCTTCTGATACGCCGCGTAAGTGAATGGATGCGCCGTCGTATCTATGCGCCTGATGCTTGAAATAAGATACGCCTGAATTTTGGCTCCATCCGGCCGACGTAAGTCTCCTACGCCGTCATATCTTGGGCGCATATTTACGCTGGCCGCAAGGGGCGCTTCCATTGATTTACGTGTCGAATATGTAAATGACCTAGATACGCCGATTCACGAACGTAGTTGCGCCCGTCGCAGTAATCTACACCGTTTACGTAAGGCGTACGTCCGGCATAAAGTTAAACCACCAAATAGCAGGTGTAAGTCATGTTAGGGTATGGACGTCGGAACAGCCGTCGTATTTTACGTTGTTTACGTGAATAGGGCTGGGCGTAAGGTTACGTTCACATCGTAGGCATTGAGCCGGCGTATCTTAGGGAGTATATGCGACGTGATTCTGAGCATGCGCGCGCATGCGCCGTTCGTTCGGCCCTTCATTTGCATGGGGTCACGCTTCATTTTAATAGATCACGTCCACCTCCTTACTACTTTGAATTAGGCGGGCTTACGCCGGCCCATTTACGCTACGCCGCCGCAACTTAGGGAGCAAGTGCTTTGTGAATACTGGTCTTGCCTCTCTATGTTACGTCGGCGTAGCGCATATGAGATGCGCTACGCCCGCACAAAGATACGCAGCTCTACGTGAATCTGGGCCATAGTGTTTACTGTAAAAATAAAAAATAATAATTGCCCTGTGCCACTAAAGTGTTCGGGTTTGGATTGGAGAATAGGTGGCAATAGTGATCCACCACGGAATGTAAATTAACCCTTAGTTGTCACAGGAACATTGGAAGATTTCCCCTCTATTCCTGTTCTATTTACAACTCAAAATTATGGATTTACCCTCATTTTCATTCCTGGTGACGACGGTGATCAGGACAGTTATAAATCTCCCAAACAGGGACACAGACAGCAATAAAAACCTGGAAGGGGTTATGTCCAAAATAGAATAAAAAAAGTGTTGCTGAAACACAAACAAAAAAAATCCAGAGTTTAATACAAATAGTTAGGGGTGTACCAGAAGACAACCATAGTTTGTCCAGAGCTGTGACCTCCTGACGTTGCCTGCTCAGTGAACATTCATGGAATTGTATGAAGTGGGAGGTGTAGTATATAGCAGTTCAGAAGGGCTAGGAGGGTTGGGTCCCTAAAGTTCAGGAGGGCTAGGAGGGTTGGGTCCATGCAGTTCAGGAGGGCTAGGAGGGTTGGGTCCATGCAGTTCAGGAGGGCTAGGAGGGTTGGGTCCCTGAAGTTCAGGAGGGCTAGAAGGGTTGGGTCCATGCAGTTCAGGAGGGCTAGGGGGGTTGGGTCCCTGAAGTTCAGGAGGGCTAGAAGGGTTGGGTCCATGCAGTTCAGGAGGACTAGGAGGGTTGGGTCCCTGAAGTTCAGGAGGGCTAGGAAGGTTAAAGGAACACTAAAGGCAGAATAAAAAAATAAATAAATAACAAACATTTTATACTTACCTCCGCTGTGCAGCTCGTTTTGCACAGAGTGGCCCCTAACCCTCTCTTCTGGGGTCCCTCGGCGGCTGTCTCGGCTCCTCCTTGCAAAAGCTTTCCACCTTCATGCGAGCCCCCTCGCATGGTGGAAAGCTTTTGCGAGCACGCTCCCGTGATACAGCGGCGGGCATAGCCGCCGACTGCATCACTCGGCCCCGCCCCCCGGCGCGCCGCGTCATCCGCTGTGATTGACAGCAGCGCCAGCCAATGGCAGCGCTGCTATCAATCCGCCCAGCCTAGCCAATCAACGGCCAGGCTGGGAACCGAACAAGATGACAAGCACGCGCCCGGGACTTTCGAATGGTGAGGTAAGTAAAACGGGGGCTCGGGGGGGGCGGTGCTGTCAGATGTTTTTTTACCTTAATGCATCCTATGCATCCTTTTACCTTTACAACCCCTTTAAGTCCCTGCAGTTTAGAAGGGCTAGGAAGGTTGGGTCCCTGAAGTTCAGAAGGGCTAGGAAGGTTGGGTCCCTGAAGTTCAGAAGGGCTAGGAAGGTTGGGTCCCTGAAGTTCAGAAGGGCTAGGAAGGTTGGGTCCCTGAAGTTCAGAAGGGCTAGGAAGGTTGGGTCCCTGCAGTTCAGAAGGGCTAGGAAGGTTGAGTCCCTGCAGTTCAGAAGGGCTAGGAAGGTTGAGTCCCTGCAGTTCAGAAGGGCTAGGAAGGTCGAGTCCCTGCAGTTCAGAAGGTCTAGGGAGGTTGGGTCCCTGCAGTTTAGGAGGGCTAGGAAGGTTGAGTCCCATAACTTTTACTGATAGCACACTTCTACTTTAACCACTTAAGGACCGCCGCTCGACGATATACGTCGGCAGAATGGCATGGCTGGGCACAGGGACGTATATATACGTCCCCTTTAAGAGCCCAGCCATGGGTCGCGAGCGCGCCGCCGGCGACACACTCGCGACCCGTTCCGAAGCTCCGTGACCGCGCCCGCAAGACCCGATCGCGGGACACCCGCGGCGATCAGGTCACAGGAGCTGAAGAACGGGGAGAGGTGAGTGTAAACAAACCTTCCCCGTTCTTCTCTGTGGCAATGTCAGTGATCGTGTGTTCCCTGATATAGGGAACGACGATCACTGACGTCACACGTCCAGCCCCGCCCCCCTACAGTTAGAAACACACATGAGGTCGCACTTAACCCCTACAGTGCCCTCTAGTGGTTAACCCCTTCACTGCAATTGTCATTTTTACAGTTATCAGTGCATTTTTATAGACCTTTTCGCTGTGAAATTGGCAATGGTCCCAAAAATGTGTCAAAAGTGTCCGATGTGTCCGCCATAATGTCGCAGTCACCAAAAAAATTGCTGATCGCCGCCATTAGTAGTAAAAAAATATATATATTAATAAAAATGCCATAAAACTATCCCCTATTTTGTAAACGCTATAAATTTTGCGCAAACCAATCGATAAACGGTTACCAAAAATAGGTAGAAGAATACGTATCGGCCTAAACTGGGGATATTTATTATAGCAAAAAGTAAAAAATATTGTTTTTTTTTCAAAATTGTCGCTTTATTTTGGTTTATAGCAAAAAAAGTTAAAACCGCAGAGGTGATAAAATCCTACCAAAAGAAAGCTCTATTTGTGGGAAAAAAAGGATGCCAATTTTGTTTGGGAGCCATGTCGCACAACCGCGCAATTGTCAGTTAAAGCGACGCAGTGCCGAATTGCAAAAAGGGGCAAGGTCCTTAACCTTCATATTGGTCCGGGTCTTAACCGGTTAAACAACAATAAATGAGGAACTTCATACTGTTTGAAGAAACTTGTAAAGTTCTCCTTTGCCTTACCCACTGCTAATAATAAATGGAAATGCAGACCTCAAACCAGACGTGTCATTTCTGCAGCTGACACCAACCAGTTCTAAAGATAAATTTGTGCAGAACCAGCTATACTTTGGGCGATGGGCACACTAGAATTAAGAAGATTTTTTTTTCTATTTTTCAGGTCCATCGGGTGGCGTGATTGACGATGGATTTACATAAAATAAATAAATAAAAGGAAATGTCAAAAACTGTCTCTTGTGGTTTTTACTTTTTGACACTTTTTTTTGGAGAATATCCATTCACATAGGGGGAGGGGGGGGGTCTGGGGCCCCCTTGTTAAAGGGGGCTTCCAGATTCCGATAATCTCCCCGCCCGTAGACCCTGAAAACTACCGGTCAGGGTTGTCGGGAAGATGCCCTTGTCCCCATCAACATGGGAACAAGGTGCTTTGGGGTGGGGGGAACAGAGCCCCCCTGCACCAAAGCACTTACCCCCCCATGTTGAGGGCATGTGGTCTGGTATGGTTCGGGGCGCTCACTTACCCCCATCCTGATCTCCATGCTGCATGCTCGGATAAGGGTCTGGTATGGACAAGATGGAAAAGATCCTGTAGCTCAGGGGTGCCCAACCTTTTGAAGGCAGAGGGCCACTTAAGCGACTTAGTAACCAGTCGTGGGCCATAATGAACGGAGTGGGCAGATGACAGGTCTGTGTCCAGTCTGCATATGTAAAGCAGACACAGCCCAATCAACTCTATGGGCCATCTGATCCAATCAGATGGAAGGAGACGGATCCACTTCTGTATAATTTAGCAGATCAAATTAGAGGTAGGCAGGTGTAAACGGACAAGTCTATTTAAATCTGCCACTCCATAGAGGTGAATGGTGGGTCCGATTGGGTCGGACCGATCGTGTGAAAGGGGCCTAAGGCTGCTTTTACACTGATGGTCTGTGGTCTACCCACACCGTGGGTGCGGCGCAGTGTACCTGTGGTTTTCCCGCCAGTTAGCTGCACTTTGCCATAGACGTCTATTATATCCTGCAGATGTGGTGCACTTTCTGAAAAGCTGCTTGTTTCCTCTACCGCCAGCTTCATTCACAACACTGATTCTCTGGGATGGCAGGTCGCCAGCCTGCATTATGGGCTTGCCAACCAGCCAATTCCTGAGCAGGTGGTCGGGAATTGTAATTACATGCCCCTGTTGAAAAGGGGCAGAAAAATTGGGCCTTTGTTGGTGGTGGTGCTGGTGCCACAACTCTGTAAGCCCTCACATTTACTCTTGGTGGGCACAGGAATGGGCCCTTCGGTGAAATATTAAATCAAGAATTGTAATTACATGCCCCTGTTGAACAGGGGCAGAAAAAATGGGCCTTTGTTGGTGGTGGTGCTGGTGCCACAACACTGCAGCCCCTCACAGATACTCTAGTTGGAGCGCAGGAATGAGCCCGCTGCAAAGTATTGCATCAAAAATTGTAATTACACGCCCCTGTTAAACAGGGGCAGAAAAATTGGGCCTTAGGCGCTGGTGCTGTTGTCTCCTTCCGTTTGCAAGTAGGAGTTGTTTGTAAGTTGGATGTTTGAAAGTAGGGGCCTGCCGTATATACTCTGCATAAATTTGGGCCCTAGTTGTTGGTGTTGCCACAACACTGTAAGCCCTCACAGTTAGTCTTGGTGGGCGCTGGAACGCCCTGCTGTGTGAACTATTATATCAAGAATTGTAATTACATGCCATTGTTGAACAGTGGTAAAAAAAAATCAGGCCTTTGGTGCTGGCGCTGGTGCCACAACACTGTAAGTCCTCACAGTTACTCTTGGTGGGCGCAGAAATGGGCCCTGCTGTGAAATATTAGATCAAGAATTGTAATTACATGCTCCTGTTTAAAAGGGGCAGAAAAATTGGGCCTTTGTTGGTGGTGGTGCTGGTGCCACAACTCTGTAAGCCCTCACAGTTACTCTTGGTGGGCACAGGAATGGGCCCTGCTGTGAAATATTAGATCAAGAATTGTAATTACATGCCCCTGTTGAACAGGGGCAGGAAAATTGGGCCTTTGTTGGTGGTGGTGGTGGTGCTGGTGCCACAACACTGCAACCCCTCACAGATACTCTAGTTGGAGCGCAGGAATGAGCACGCTGCAAAGTATTGCATCAAAAATTGTAATTACACGCCCCTGTTAAACAGGGGCAGAAAAATTGGGCCTTAGGCGCTGGTGCCACAACACTGCAACCCCTCACATATACTCTAGTTGGAGCACAGGAATGAGCCTGCTGCAAAGTATTGCATCAAAAATTGTAATTACACGCCAGGGGCAGAAAAATTGGGCCTTAGGCACTGGTGGCGGTGCCCAGAACCAAAAATGTTCTTACAAGCTATCAGCATGATCATTGAGGAGGAAAATAATAGTCACTCAGCATAACAGGATAGTCACTCAGCATCAGCATAGGCAGTCTTGAAGGGATCTGACATTTTAAAAAAAATATTCAGTTACATCAGCATCAGGTGCTTGGTAGCTGGTGGTGATCCAAGCCTGATTCATTTTTATGAAGGTCAGTTGATCGACCGAGTCGGTGGAGAGGCACACCCTGTGATCGGTTACAAAGCCTCCAGCAGCACTGAATGTGCGTTTCTGAAAGAACGCTGGATGCAGGACAAGCCAGTAGCTCAATTGCGTACTGTGCAAGCTCTGGCCAGTGATCCATCCTCAAGACCCAGTAAGCCAGAGGATTTTTGGTGGGAAAGGTGTCTAAGTCTGATCTTGCCCCTAGGTATTCCCGCACCATGTAAAACAGACGCTGGTGATGGTTGCTGGAACAGGTCATACCTTGGGGCTGCGTACTAAAAAATTGTCTGAACACATCGGTCAGACGGCCACCTCCTCCACCGATCCTTCTGTGACTGACAGAAGCCTCAGCAACACGTTGTCCAGGACTATTGTTTTGAACCTCCCAGTCTCTGGGAACGCGCTGCACAGACCTTTCTGCAAGGCCTCCCGAAGATGTTTAATCTTCTGCTCCCTCTGCGCCGGTAAGATAAGGTCCGCAACCTTACTCTTGTAACATGGGGATCAAGGAGGGTTGCCAGCCAGTAATGATCCCTCTCATTGATAGCAGAAATGCGGAGATCCTTCCGCAGGCTTTGCAGGATCAGGGAGGCCATACAACGTAGGTTTGCCGAGGCATTTGGTGCGGAGTCCTCTGGGTCACTGAGGACGACAGGATCCACAGCCACCTCGTCTCAGCCACGTACAAGTCCATGGGTTTCTTGGGACTGTAATTAATACCTTGAAGACTGCTGCTGATGCTGAGTGCTAGGCTCCACCTCCATGCTGACACAATCCTCCTCCTCCTCATCCTCTTCCTGTGTGATAGGCGGGCAAGCAGGAACACTGTCTGGATAAAGGGGGCCTTGAGAGGTAAGGAAGTCCTCTTCCTCCCTCTGTTCTGCCTCAAGGGCCCTGTCCATTATTCCACGCATCGTGTGCTCCAACAGGTGAATAAGAGGGACAGCGTCACTGATGCATGCACTGTCACTGCTCACCATCCTCGTGGCCTCCTCAAATGGTGACAGGACAGTGCATGCATCCCTGATCATGGCCCCCTGGTGTTGGGAGAAAAAACCAAGGTCGCCTGACCCTGTCCTGCTGCTATATTGGCACAGATACTCATTGATGTCCCTCTGCTGCGTGTGCACCTGCTGCAGCATGGCCAACGTAGAGTTCCACCTGGTGGGCATGTCACAGATTAGGCGGTTCTTGGGCAGGTTGTATTCCTTTTGGAGGTCTGCCAGCCGAGCACTGGCATTATATGACCGGCGGAAATGCACACAGAGTTTCCTGGCCTGCTTCAGGACATCCTGTAAGCCCGGGTACCTGCCCAAGGACCATTGCACCACCAAGTTAAGGACATGAGCAAAACAGGGCAAATGGGTCAGTTGTCCCTGTCGCAGGGCGGAGAGGAGGTTGGTGCCATTGTCGCAAACCACCTTTCCTGGTTTAAGCTGGCGTGGCGTCAACCACCTCTGAGCCTGCCCCTGCAGAGCTGACAGAACCTTTGCCCCAGTGTGGCTCCTGTCCCCCAAGCACCGCATGGCATCTCTTTGCCTGCGTACCTGCGTAGCCCCTTAAACACCTACGGAGCACAGCTGGTTCCGAGGACACATCAGCACAGGAAGAGGCCACAGAGGAAGAAGAAGAGGAGGGGGTGGAGGAGAGAGGTGTGTCACAATCAGTAGTAGCATTTTGGAGGCGTGGTGGCGGAACAACCTCCAACACTACTGTACCTTGTCCTGCGTCCTTCCCAGCTGCCAGCAGAGTCACCTAATGCGCCGTGAAAGGGAGGTAATGTCCCTGTCCATGCCTGCTGGACCATGAGTCAGCGGTAATATGCACCTTACCACTGACGCCCTGTCCAGCGAGGCATGGACATTGCCTTCCACATGCTGGTAGAGAGCCAGAATCGACTTCCGTGAGAAAAAGTGGCGTTTGGGAACTTGCCACTGAGGTACCGCACATTCCACAAACTCACGGAAGGGGGCAGAATCTACCAACTGAAAAGGCAGCAGTTGAAGTGCTAGCAATTGAGCTAAGCTAGGATTCAACCGCTGGGCATGTGGATGGCTGGGAGAGAATTTCTTTTGGCGCTGCAGCAGCTGGGGCAGGGAAATTTGCCTGGTACAATCTGCTATCGGTGTACCGATAGTAGATTGCCCACAAGTACTTGGCTGTGACACACCTAATTCTACACCTTCAGTCCTATCAGTGCAGGCTTCAGAGAGTACTGAGGGTATAGTAGGGTTGGAGATCCCAGCTGATGAGGAGCAAGGAGAGGTCCGCTTTGTTCTTTGGTGTGGGTCTTTGAGGTACGCTTGCCAACAATCTGCATGGCAGGTTGACATATGTCTGGTCAAGCATGTGGTGCCCAAGCGGGTGATGTTTTGGCCTCGCGAGATACACTTGAGACATATGGTGCAAATAGCAGCGGTGCGATCTGATGCACTTGTCTCAAAAAAGGCCCACATCAAAGAACTTTTGGAATAACGCTGAGAGACAGCAGCGCCCTGCAGATACGTAGCTCTGCGTTGTGATGCAGTCGGTGTGCTGCCCTTAAGCTGGCCCCTGGAGGGTATCCTGCCTCGTTGGAGATGTGCCTCCTCCTCCTCCTATCAGGCACCCACGTAGAGTCAGTGACCTCATCATCCCCTCCCTCCTCATCACTGTAGAAAACCTGGCAGTATGCTGCAGCTGGGGGAACATGACTGCCAGATTACTGTCCTTCTAGGGCACCCCCTCTCTCTGGGCTCACGTTACTGCCTTCCTCTAGCTGTGTACCATCATCGGAGCCTTCAAAACGCTGCGCATCCTCCTGCAGCATGTACCCAACACTGTGGTCAAACAGTTCAGGGGACTCCTCAGGAGGACATGGTGGGGCTAGGGAAGGAGGGACTGATGCCATTGAGCAGAGGGAAGAGGCCGCGTTGGCAGCTGCTTTGCCAGACAAAGTACCCTGAGCCTGAGTGAGAGAGCTTGAGAGAGAGGAAAATGAAGACGGCTTGGTCATCCACTCTACCAAGTCTTCGGCATGTTGCGGCTCAACATGGCCAGCTGCCAAAAAAAGGACGAGCGTGTCCCACGGTCACGTGCTGATGAGGATGCACCGTGTCCACGACCAGCACTGTTGCCTCTAGACGCAGAGCCTGCTTGCCCTCTTTTATCGGCTCGTGACTCTCTGCCTCTCCTTGTTGTCCTTCCAGACATACTAATGGCCTGCAGAGGACATGGACAGTACACCACGTGAAAGTACTTGCAGCAATATCCCCTGCCTGTAGTATTAATATGAGCAGATCCCTGCCTCTAGGAGTAAATATGGGAAACACCAGCTTTACGTTAGGTGTACAATGTGCAGAGGACACAGACAGTACACACACCACGTAGCTTTAGGTGCACACTGCAGAGGACACAGACAGTACACCACGTGAAAGTACTTGCAGCAATATCCCCTGCCTGTAGTAATAATATGAGCAGATCCCTGCCTCTAGGAGTAAATATGGGAAACACCAGCTTTACTTTAGGTGTACAATGTGCAGAGGACACAGACAGTACACACACCACGTAGCTTTAGGTGCACACTGCAGAGGACACAGACAGTACACACACCACGTAGCTTTAGGTGCACACTGCAGAGGACACAGACAGTACACATACCACGTAGCTTTAGGTGCACACTGCAGAGGACACAGACAGTACACACACCACGTAGCTTTGGGTGCACACTGCAGAGGACACAGACAGTACACACACCACGTAGCTTTAGGTGCACACTGCAGAGGACACAGACAGTACACACACCACGTAGCTTTAGGTGCACACTGCAGAGGACACAGACAGTACACCACCTGAGAATACTGCAGCTAGCACAATCACCTGCCTGCCTGTCAGTAAATTAGGAAGAGTGGATCTAGCTAAACGATACAGTGTATAAATATATATACAACACCTGGGATGCATATATATCCTCTACACACTGTAACTCTAACTGACTAGCCTGCCTGCCTGCCTGCTCTATCTTCCTGCAATAAATGACACTCTCTCTCTCTCTCTCTGTCTTCTCTTAACCACCGCAACACACTACACAAGGCCGACCTGCAGGCGGTCTTTTATAGTGTGGGGCGTGTACTAAACCCCCTGAGCCATAATTGGCCAAAGCCACCCTGGCTTTGGCCAATTATGTCTCTCCGTTTTTTGCAAGCTGTGATTGGCCAAGCATGCGGGTCATAGTGCATGCTTGGCCAATCATCAGCCAGCAATGCACTGCGATGCCGCAATAAATTATGGGCCGTGACACGCCACTCGAATTTGTCGCGAACGGCCCGTAACGTTCGTATTTCGACAAACACGTAGCTTATCCCTACTCCTCAAACACAGATGAGGTGGGTACCATGGGGAGTGGGCCCTGCAGTTGGAGTCAGGCCCACTATATGTATGATCATAACTCTTGTCATGTTTTAAATAGGACAAGAAGAAGAAGTCAACCTAAGGAAGGGAAGCACAGACAGGATGTTCAATTGTTTATTAACACACTGTCAATACATCAATTCCAATATTCTTATATCTGTAATCAAATCTTTGTAGCCAAAAGGCTCTGTTTGGCCTTCCGGTCCACAAACATCATTCTCACCTAGGCAAGAAATACGTAAGTCCTGGTTTCCAGCACAAGACAATCATCTATGAAATAAAAGTAATATCCAAATGTTAGGGAGGAAGGGGAAGGAGGAGGCAAGGTCATAATTAAAGTTAGTACAAGGTGAAGATCCGTTTTAAATGGCCCTGTAATCTGTTTTTCATTAAATTGTTTTCTACTGTGTTTTTATGCCTTCGTGTAACGTCCTCTGTAAACTCCCAAACCTTTCCTTTTCCCGTCACTTCCCTTCGTTTGGAACAAGCAGTGCACATTAGTGGCAGTCATGTACACTGCTATATGCACAACGCACATCCCACAGTCCATAGTCCATCTCGGAGTGAGCAAGAGAGGGTCCTACATACAGTGGGGCCATGGAGAACAAAAAAATGTGTTTGGAGATATGGACGAGGATGATAGCAATAGAAGGGACTTTTCTGTGTTAAAGTGGAGGTTCACCCAACAAAAAAATTTTTTAACATTACATTCAGCCAAGTTGTCATAATGACAATCGGCTGTTTTTTTTTTTTTTTTATCCCCGTACATACCGTATTTTCACCGCCGCTTCCGGGTATGTCTTCTGCGGGACTGGGCGTTCCTAATTAATTGATAGGCTTCCGACCGTCGCATATTGCGCGTCACAAGTTGCCAAAAGAAGCCGAACGTCGGTGCGCAGGCGCCGTATAGAGCCGACTCGCAGTCCGGCTTCTTTCGGCAACTCGTGACGCGTTGTATGCGACGGTCGGAAGCCTGTCAATCAATTAGAAACGCACAGTCCTGCAGAAGACATCCCCGGAAGCGGCGGTGAAAATACGGTATGTACGGGGATAAAATTTAAAAAAACAGCCGATTGTCATTATGACAACTCGGCTGAATGTAATGTTAAAACATTTTTTTTGGGGTGAACCCCCGCTTTAAGAATACATACCTGAATAGAGTTTTTTTTTTAAACCAGAGTTTAATGTCACTGCAACACAAATAGGGCCAGATTCACAGAGATCGGTGTATCTCTGTGCGAGCGTAGCGCATCTCATATGCGCTACGCCGACGTAACCTAGAGAGGCAAGTACAGTATTCACAAAGCACTTGCTCCCTAAGTTACGGCGGCGTAGCATAAATGGGCCGGCGTAAGCCCGCCTAATTCAAAGTAGGCTGGTAGTGGGCGTGTTGTATTGAAATGAATCGTGACCCCATGCGCGCGCATGCTCAGATTCACGTCAAATTTACGCCCTAAGATACGACGGCTCAATGGCAACGACGTGAACGTAACCTACACCCAGCCCCATTCACGTACGACTTACGTAAACAACGTAAAAATATACGCTTGTTCCGACGTCCATACGTTGCATTACCTGCGCCTCATATAGCAGGGGTAACTTTACGCCGGATGTAAGCCTTGCGTAAACGGCGTAGCTAAATCAGACGGGCGCAAGTACGTTCGTGAATCGGCGTATCTAGGTAATTTGCATATTCGACGCGTAAATATACGGAAGCGCCTCTTGCGGCCAGCGTAAATATGCACCCAAGATACGACAGAGTACGGCAACTTACGTCGGTCGGCTGAAGCCATATTTCAGGCGTATCTAGTGTTAGGAATCAGGCGCATAGATACGACGGCGCATCTGGACACTTACGCTGCGTATCTGTAGATACGCCAGCGTAAGTGTTCTCTGAATCTGGCCCATAAGGTCTACAAAGTGTCTGTTTCATTGATGGATCATCAGATAAAAAGGAAGGTCCACGGGTTACAATCAATAGAGATGGCACACAACTGGGTGGCAATCAGAAGGTACCCGAGTAGCAATTAGAAGATAACCCAGGGTGACACAAATGGAAAGCCCTTGGTAGTGTACCCCAAACTCAACACCAGATTGGAGGGTAGTCAGAACTTTGGTGGACTGCCCCAAAACTTGTACCTGAAGAAGGTCCCTGGATGGCAATCAGAAGATAACCCAGGGATGAAACAAATGGAAAGTCCTTGGGTGCTATACCCCAAACTCAACACTAGATTGGGGAACATTCAGAAAATCAAGGATTACTTAGGTGGACCTTCCCAAAACCTTTACCTAAAGAAGATCCCTGGATGGCAATAAGAAGGTCCCTGGGTGGCAATCAGAAGATAACCTGGAGATGACAGAAATGGAAAGTCCCTGGGTGGTATACCCCAAACTCAAGACCAGATTGGGGAGTGTTCAGAAAATCAATGATTACGTAGATCGAATACCCTAAACTTGTACCTGAAGAAGTTTCCCAGGTAGAAATCAGAAGGTCCTCGGGTGGCAATCGAAAGATAGCCCAGGGATGACACAAATGGAAAGTGCTTGATTGGTGTACCCTAAACCCGACACTAGATTGGGGGAGTGTTTGGAAAATCAGCCTAGGTGGACTGTACGCAAACGTGTTACCTGATAGGAGGAGGCTATGCAGAAAAACAATGTCTATTGGACAAAAGTCACCATCTGAAGGGGTCATCCAGTGCTACTGGTGAAAAAAGCTGAAGGGTAAGGATGGGCTGGGTGATCCAGTCAAACGTAAGTTAAGCTTACTGGTCACTACCCAGGATCAGGGAAAACACGTCAGGATGCATATCAATTGCAATGTTCTTCAAGCACAGTCAGCTTCCTCTTTTGCTTGACCATAATTTCAAATTACTCATCAAGATTGGAATCAGTAAGCCAGGCTCTCCAAGCTGTTCAGCTTGATATCCTCAACTTGTGTAAGACCTTCTGACTGTGTTCCGCGATCACAGAGAAAATGCAGAAGAACAATTTAAGGAAATATTTTCAAATGTTCAGACAATGGCAGAAAAATTAAACATCAAACTTTGGGGCAGATTCACGTACAGCGGCGCATCAATCCGCCGGGCCTAGCGTATCCAAGATACACTACGCCGCCGTAACTTACTTTTTTTTTCAAATCCTCAAAGAATTTGCGCCGTAAGTTACAGCGGCGTAGTGTATCTTTGGCGGCGTAAGGGCGCGGAATTCAAATGGATGTGATGGGGGCGTGTTTTATGTAAATATGTCGTGACCCGACGTAAACAATGTTTCTTTTAACGGCGCATGCGCCTTCCGTGGGGGTATCCCAGTGCGCATGCTCGAAATAAAACCAAAACAAGCCAATGCTTACGACGGTGACGTCATTCTACGCAAATCCCTATTCGCGAACGACTTACGCAAACGACGTAAAAAATTAAAAATGCGAGGCGGGAAGGACGGCCATACTTAACATTGAGTACGCCACCATATAGCAGGGGTAACTACGCCGGAAAAAGCCGAACGCAAACGACGTAAAAAAATTCGCCGGCCGGACGTACGTTCGTGGATCGCCGTAACTAGCTAATTTGCATACTCGACGCGGAAATCAACGGAAACGCCACCTAGCGGCCGCCGAAAAATTGCACCTGAGATCCGACGTCGTATCTTGTTTTGTGGATACAAAACAAAGATACGACGCGGGAACTTTGAAATGACGTGGCATATCAATAGATACCCTGGCGTAATTCTTTTGTGGATCTGGCCCTTTGTGTTCACAGTGTGGCAGGCAAGTATTTTGTTCTAATTTTGGTTCCTCTTCTGTGGAAGAATACCATTGCCAGTCAATCTATGTGCCATACATGGACTCAATCATTGCATCATTAGAAAGCCGGTTTCGCAGTGAAAACAAGAAAAATTACAGTCTGTTCTCACTTTACCCAAAACAAATGGCAAAAATTACACTTGAGCAATACAAATGCCATATAGCAGACATCAAAGAAATTTACGACATTGAAAACCTGGAAGCCGAAGCAGTCACGTGCTTTGAGATCTGGTCAACGAAGGATAAGCAGTTTGACAATGGATTTCGCAGATTTATTTCCATTAGTCCAGCAAGCAATTTTTACTTCTCTCACATTACCAGTGACCACTTGTACAGTGGAAAGGTCTTTCAGCACAATGAGAAAGGTGAAAACCTGGCTGAGATCGACAATGGCAGATGATCGCTTATCGGGTTTGTCCATAATGAGCATATATAGAGCAAAAATTGCTAAAAGAAAAAAAAAAGCTGATTGACAAAGTAATTGATAAATTTGCACAGAACCCCAGACGTTTACAGTTTCTTTTTCGAGATCACTAACCAGTGAACAAAAAAATTTACAAACTACTCATGTGATTGTTAACCACTTAAGACCCGCGCTATAGATGAAAGACGTCCACAGCGCAAGTGCCGGGTGGACGTCCCTGGACGTCCTGCTATTTACATTCCCAGTGTGCGCCGCTGGGGGCGCACAGCGGGAAAACACTGTGCCCGGCACATCGCTGAGAACCTGGTGCGCGTGCCTGGCGGCCGCGATGTCCGCCACATTCCCGCGATCGGCGGTGACAGCAGGGACATGGAGCTCTGTGTGTAAACACAGAGCTCCACGTCCTGTCAGGGAGAGAGGAGACCGATCCGTGTCCCTTTGTACATAGGGACACAGCATCGGTCACCTCCCCCAGTCAGTCCCCCTCCACACACAGTTAGAATCACTCCCAGTTTACACATTTAACCCCTTCCTCGCCACCTAGAGTTAACCCCTTCACTGCCAGTCACATTTATACAGTAATCAATGCATTATTTAGCACTGTTCGCTGTGTAAATGTGAATGTCCCAAAATAGTGTCAAAAGTGTCCAATACGTCCGCCGCAATATCGCAGGCCTGACAAAAAAAAATGCAGATCGCCGCCATTACTAGTAAAAAATACAAAAAAAAAATCATAAATCTATCCCCTATTATTTTGTAGGCGCTATAACTTTTGCACAAACCAATCGATAAACGCTTATTGCGATTTTTTTTTACAAAAAAATATGTAGAAGAATACGTATCGGCCTAAACTAAGGGAAAAAAAAACGTTTTTTTTTAAAAAAAAAATGGGATATTATTATAACAACAAGTAAAAAATTGTGTTTTTTTTCAAAACTTTTTTTGTATATAGCGCAAAAAATAAAAAACGCAGAGGCGATCAAATACCACCAAAAGAAAGCTCCATTTGTGGGAAAAAAATTATAAAAATATAATTTGGGTACAGCATTGTATGACTGCGCAATTGTCATTTAAAATGCGTCAGCGCTGAAAGCTGAAAATTGGTCTGGGCAGGAAGGGGGTTTAAGTGCCCAGTAATGAAGTGGTTAAAGAGTGCAGAT
The DNA here is from genome assembly GCF_905171775.1 of Rana temporaria. Taxonomy (NCBI): domain Eukaryota; kingdom Metazoa; phylum Chordata; class Amphibia; order Anura; family Ranidae; genus Rana; species Rana temporaria. Next base: position 18,069,650 of record NC_053490.1, read on the forward strand.
GTTTACAGTTAAAGTTTTTATGTTTGGTTTTCCAATTTGAATGAGAACAGTTATTTAGTTTTATATATATATATATATATTTACGTTAATACATTTCAAAATAAATCCATTTATCATATATTTTATTTGTCATTTCTACATGTTTTATTTTTTTTTTTATTTTTTTTATAATTCACATGTAGTGCCTTGATCATGTGTGTATGAATAATGTGGTGCATTCAATAGTGTCACTAGTGTAAACATAAAAACAGGATTAGAAATTGCTAATCAGACAATGGCAGCTTGATCCTTCTATGAAGCTTTTGCATCAGGTTTCTCAAACCTTTGCATGCCTGTGCTTTATGTGATAATGACTAAGCCCCTCCCCTTCATGACATAGTCAAAAAGGAGCCAAGCATGGGTGACCTTAAAATAATTACCCAGTCCATACCAGTATAGATCCTAACACATTATCCAGTCCATACCAGTATAGATCCTGGATTTGGGAATTTTTTTGAATTTATCCTCAGTGCTGGCTTGCATACTTGTATTTTAGTTTAATCTTTATATCCCAGCGCTGAATTTTTCACTTTTTCATACCAGTATAGATCCTAACACATTACCCAGTCCATACCAGTATAGATCCTAACACATGACCCAGTCCATACCAGTATAGATCCTAACTCATTACCCAGTCCATACCGGTATAGATCCTAACACATTATCCAGTCCATACCAGTATAGATCCTAACACATTAACCAGTCCATACCAGTATAGATCCTAACACATGACCCAGTCCATACCAGTATAGATCCTAACTCATTACCCAGTCCATACCAGTATAGATCCTAACACATTACCCAGTCCATACCATTATAGATCCTAACACATTACCCAGTCCATACCAGTATAGATCCTAACTCATTACCCAGTCCATACCATTATAGATCCTAACACATTACCCAGTCCATACCAATATAGATCCTAACACATTACCCAGTCCATACCAGTATAGATCCTAACACATTACCTAGTCCATGCCATTATAGATCCTAACACATTACCCAGTCCATACCAGTATAGATCCTACAACATTACCCAGTCCATACCAGTATAGATCCTAACACATTACCCAGTCCATATCAGTATAGATCCTAACAGATTACCCAGTCCATTCCAGTATAGATCCTAACACATGACCCAATCCATACCAGTATATATCCTAACACATTACCTAGTCCATACCAGTATAGATATGCAGCATGAGTTTTTTCCCCCCATTGAGATCTGATATGTTTTCAGAATGTTCCTTTCATTTTTCTAAGCAGCGTATTTAGGCTGCATTCGATTCTGTATAGGTCACCAATGTAAAAAGCAGAAAAAGGCCTGTAATCTGCCCCAAAGAAGCTCATGTTCTTTTTTTAGCTTAAGGCCACTTTCACACTTGTGCAACTTGTCCTGTGACTTGGGACTGCAAAGTCGCATGACAAGTCATACCCCATGATTTCCAATGACTATCGTTCATATCTGTGCAACTTCAAGTCGCACCGACTTCAAAGTAGTCCCTGCACTACTTTGGCCTGACTTTGTATTATGTGTTTGCACAATTTTTTTTTTTTTTAAATATGCATTTGATAAACAGTGGTGCAAAAAGTGTGCAACACTTCTCCCTAGGTGGACATCATAAATCTAAATGATGGGAGCAGCTACAGGTGTCATTCAGATATCGTCTTTTTTCTGCCAGAAATTCCCTGTCATGCAAAAAAAACACTGCAACGCGTTTTTTTTTACGCGTTTGAAAAATTGCTGCGCAAATACCTCGTGACATAAAAAGTTGCAATGACCGCCGTTTTATTCCCTAGGATCTCTGCTAAAAAAAAACATATAATGTTTGGGGGTTCTGAGTCATTTTCAAAAAAATATATGATTTTTACATGTAGGAAAGTAGTACCAGAAAAGGCCCGCTTTGGGAATGGTTAAAAAAAAATGCAACAACTATATTTTTGTTCTACGGGGTTTTTGCTTTCAGAAAATATATGTTATTGTGGGGGGAGCCGTTTAAGTGATTTTATGGCTAAAAATGCAGATTTTTACATGTGTGCATAAAATTAAGGAATAGCGCTAGAGGGGAAAGGGTTAAACAAAATTGGAGTGAATCTTGGGTTAAGGTCGGGTGAATCTTGGGTGAAAGTCGAGTGACTGTTGGCCGAAGTTTGGGGGAATCTTGGTTGAAGGACAGGGGAATCTTGGGTGAAGGTCGGGGGAATCTTGGGTGAAGGTCGGAGGAATCTTGGGTGAAGGTCGGGGGAATCTTGGGTGAAGGTCGGGGGAATCTTGGGTGAAGGACAGGGGAATCTTGGGTGAAGGTCGGGGGAATCTTGGTTGAAGGTCGGGGGAATCTTGGTTAAATGTCGGAGGAATCTTGGGTGAAGGTTGGGGGAATCTTGGTTGAATGTCGGGGGAATCTTGGGTGAAGGTCGGAGGAATCTTGGGTGAAGGTCGGAGGAATCTTGGGTGAAGGTCGGGGGAATCTTGGGTGAAGGACTGGGTGCAAATAACATTAAAGGGACAGTCTTTAACATACATTGTGTATTTTATGATGTGTGTAAAGGTTGGAAAATGTGCCCAAGCCGTGAATGGGTTAAGTATAAGGCTCCATACCCCCCTCACAATAGTAGGGAGGAAGCGTGTACACTGGAGATATGGCAGTCAATGGATATCTTATCCTGCAGCAGTATACTGTATATATCCAACACCAGCCCTCCCCCACTCATTCTTTCGAGTCAACTGTGTTCTAAAAACAGACTGGTGGGTATAACATTACTAAAAGGGGAAAAAAAATCCACAAATGTCTATGAAGTTTGGGGAAACTTTATAAGAAAAAAAGGAAATGATTCTCATTTTTTATATTTTTTTCACTTTCAGTGACAACTATAAACATTATGAATGACAGCAATCAAAACATGGCAGGCCTTCTAATCTCCCTCCACTCTAAAACAAAAAAAAAGAAAAAGATTTTGTCTTTAGTTATATATTTAAGGGTCTATGTATAAAACATTTGTTGTGTGGATGTGACAAACACCCACAAAATCAGGACAAAAATTTTTGTATCTTCACTAATGTGTGTTGTTCCTATATCCATTCCCTAGCAATAATGTATTATTTTTTCCAAAAACACCTCAACAAGGAAACAAAAATGTATTGTGGCCACAAGATGGCGCTGAAGATACAGAAATCACACATAGATTTAGATGAAGTAGCACAATTGTGATTCTAAGCCACTTGTGTGGGGTCTCACTTCTCCTGCTGCATTCTCCATAATGTGGGAGGTAGTCAAGGATCCACAGTGGATGGTATAGGTGGGCAGGAATTCATAATGGATTAAATAATTATCTTTGTTTCTTTCTTTTGTTTCTCTCCATCTCCCCTTCTCTCCCTCTCTCCCTCTCTCTCATCCCCTCACCCCCCCCCCTCTCTCTCTCTCTCTCTTTCTCTATCTCTCTCTCCCTCTTCCCCCCTCTCTCTTGCTCCCCCTCTCTCTCCCCCTATATCTCTCTCTCCCTCTTCCCCATCTCTCACTCTCCTCATCTCTCACTCTCCCTCTCTCTCTTTCTCTCTCTCTCCCTCTCCCCCCATTTCTCCTTCTCCTGGTCTCTGTTTCTCTTATTCTCTCCCTTTCCACCCTCTCCCCCTCCCTCTCTCCCCCCCCATCTCTCCTTCTGCTCTCTCTTTCCCTCCCTCACTCTCCCTTCCTACCCTGCCCCCTCTCTCTCTCCCCCATCTGTCACTCTCCCCTCCCTCTCCCCCCCTCTCTCTCTCCCCTCCCCCATATCTTCCCCCTCTCTCTCCTCCTCCTCCATCTCTCCCCTCTCTCTCCCAACCCCCTCTCTCCTTCCCCTCTCTCTTTTCCCCTTCCACCCTCTCTCTCTGTCTCTCTCCCTCTCCCCTCTCTCTTCTCTCTCCCACTCTTATGTTTCTTCTCCCTCTCTTTCTCTCTAACTCTCTCTCTCACTCTCCCCCTCTTTCTTTCTCTCTCTCCCCATCTCTCCCTCTCTCTCCCTTTCCCCACTCTCCCCCCTCTTTTCCTCTCAGCCTCTTTCTCCCCTCCCCTCTCTTTCTCTCTTTCACTCTCCAGGCTCTCAAATTCAAATTCAAATAAGCTTTATTGGCAGGACCAAATACATGTTAGCATTGCCAAAGCAGTTGAGTTTGTATAGATTTTCATGTCCCTCTCAGTCGGTGACACGCTGTCACATATTGGGCAGCTATCTTCACCATTGGTTCCTGATCTCTCTCTCTCTCATCACCGTCTTACTCTCTCTCCCTCTCCCGACTTCTCTCTCACACCTCTCTTTTTCTCTTCTCTCTGTTCTCTCTCTCTCTTTTCTCTCTCTCTTCTCTCTCTATCTTCCCTCCCTCTATCTCTTTCTCTCTTTCCCTCTCCCCCTCTCTCCCACCTCCCTCTCTCATTCTCTATCTCTTCCTCCCGCTCACTCCTCTCCCCCTCTCTCTTTCTCTTCTCTCCCCCTCTCTCTCTTCTCTCTCTCTCTTTCACTCCTATTTCTCCTCTCTCTCTCTCTCTCTCTCTCTTCCTCTCTTTCTTCTCCGTCTCTATTCTTGATCTCTCCTTGCTCTCTTCTCTCTCTCTCCTCTCGCTTCTCTCTCTTATCACTTTCTTTATCACCTCTCATTGTCTCTCTCACCTCTCTTTTTGTTCTTTCTCCTCTCTTCTCTCTCTTTCTCTCTCTCTCTATCCGCCTCTTTCCTGCTTCTATCTCAGTCTCTTTCTCGCTTCATGCTCTCTCCCTTTATCCTCTGTCTCTTCTTGTTATCTTTATTTCTCTCTCTCTCTCTCCTCTCACTTCTCTCTCTCTCCCTCTTCTCACTCTCTTTATCACCCTTCTCTCTATTTCTCTCTCTTCTCAATATCCTCTCTCTCCTTGCTCTCTCTTCCCTCTCTATTCTCTCTCTCTCTTTCACTCCTATTTCTCTTCTCTCTCTCTCTCTCTCTCTCTTCCTCTCTTTCTTCTCCGTCTCTATTCTTGATCTCTCCTTGCTCTCTTCCTCTCTTCTCTCGCTTCTCTCTCTTATGTTATCTTTCTCACCTCTCATTCTCTCTCTCCTCTTTTTCTTCTTTCTCTTTTCGTCTCTTCTCTCTCTTTCTCTCTCTCTCTATCCGCCTCTTTCCTGCTTCTATCTCAGTCTCTTTCTCGCTTCATGCTCTCTCCCTTTATCCTCTGTCTCTTCTTGTTATCTTTATTTCTCTCTCTCTCTCTCCTCTCACTTCTCTCTCTCTCCCTCTTCTCACTCTCTTTATCACCCTTCTCTCTATTTCTCTCTCTTCTCAATATCCTCTCTCTCCTTGCTCTCTCTTCCCTCTCTATTCTCTCTCTCTCTTTCACTCCTATTTCTCTTCTCTCTCTCTCTCTCTCTCTCTCTTCCTCTCTTTCTTCTCCGTCTCTATTCTTGATCTCTCCTTGCTCTCTTTTCTCTCTTCCTCTCTTCTCTCGCTTCTCTCTCTTATGTTATCTTTCTCACCTCTCATTCTCTCTCTCCTCTTTTTCTTCTTTCTCTTTTCGTCTCTTCTCTCTCTCTCTCTCTTTCTCTCTTCACTCTCTTCCTCTCTCTCTCTCTTTATCCACCTCTCTCTTGCTTCTCTTTCAGTCTCTTTCTCGCTCCATGCTCTCTCCCTCTATCCTCTGTCCCTTCTTGTTCTCTTTCTTTGTTCTCTCTCTTTCTTTCTCTCTCTCTCTCTCTCTCCCCTCTCACTTATCTCTCTCCCCTCTCACTTATCTCTCTTCCTCTTCTCACTCTCTTTATCACTCTTATCTCTATTTCTCTCTTTCTCTCGCTCATTACTCTCTTCTCAATCTCCTCTCTCTCCTTGCTCTCTCTCTTCCCTTTCTATTCCTCTCTTTCTCTCTCTGCCTCTCTCTCTCTTGTCCCCTCTCTCTCCCCCTCTCTCTTTCTTTCTCTCTCCCCCTCTCTCTTTCTTTCTTCCTCTCTCTTTCTTCCTCTCTTCCTCTCTCTCTCTCTTCCTCTCTCTGTTCCTCTCTCTCTCTCCCCTCTCTCTTTCTTTCTTTCTCCTCTCGCTCTCTCTTTCTTCCTCTCTCTTCATCTCTCTCTCTCTCTTCCTCTCTCTCTCCCCCTCTATCTTTCTTTCTCTCTTCTCTCTCTGTCTTCCTCTCTCTTCCTCTCTGTCTTTCTCTACTGTATCTCTTCCTCTCTCATATCCCCCCTTTCTCTCTTCTCTCTCTCTCCTGTCCCCCCTCTCTCCCTCTCTCTCTCTTCCTTTCTCTCTCCTCTTTCTCTTTCTCCTTTTCTTCCTTTCTCTTCCTCTCTCTCTCCCCCTCTATCTTTCTTTCTCTCTTCTCTCTCTTTCTTCCTCTCTCTTTTTCTCTACTGTATCTCTTCCTCTCTCATATCCCCCCTTCCTCTCTTCTCTCTCTCTCCTGCCCCCCTCTCTCCCTCTCTCTCTCTTTCTTTCTCTCTCCTCTTTCTCTTTCTCCTTTTCTTCCTCTCTCTTCCTCTCTCTCTCCCCCTCTATCTTTCTTTCTCTCTTCTCTCTCTTTCTTCCTCTCTCTTCCTCTCTGTCTTTCTCTACTGTATCTCTTCCTCTCTCATATCCCCCCCTTTCTCTCTTCTCTCTCTCTGATTTCTGCATTAATCGATGGCTAACACAGTACAACACTCCACTTTTGCTCAGAAGGATGAGAAAAGTAAAAAGTCCACAATAAACCACAACCTATCCCACGGTGGTCTCTTCCTCCTGCTTCCCTCTTCCAAGTCCACAGCTGTTTTCCTGCTCACTCCCCTATCCCCCCCAAGAGACCTGTCCATATGTGTTGGAGATGTCTGGTGGACACGCAGATCTTTGGAGCCTTTCGCCATTCTCTGGGACATTTTCCTCCGCGTTTCTTCGCCTCCGTCCCTGGGACTCGTAAGACCGTTGGATGATCCCGAAGACTGAGGAAGTTTTTGTATCCTTCCCAGGAACACAACTACAACACAGATAGCTCAGAGCCAGGAGAAGTCTGGGAAGGCAGCCAAGGAATTCCTGGTGCCAGACGTCACTGGGTAAGTTTGACTTTAACCGCTTGAGGACCCCACATAGAACAGGGTCATCCTTTATAGTTTGGCTGTAGAGAGATGGTCACACGACCAAAGTTGTCACTGGAACACCCTCCCAAAAAAATAAGTGTATCGATAACTGACACATAACACTGATGGGTACTATGTAACACCACCTTGGAAAACATGAAGGCGGGGCAAGTCAACTGTGAAACACCCCTCATTGTCAAGCCCCGCCCCCTCCACTTATCAGCAAAGAAGAGAAAGACGAACACAACTTGTTCTACAAAAACACAACAACAAGTGCCTGTGAGTACCAAAAAAAATGACAGAAAAAAAAGTACTAGAAACGTTTTTATTCGCATTAACCCTTCCTTTGCCAAGAAAACTAAGCAACAGCATTTTAGATTTCCACAAAGCTAAATAATTATTTTTTTGGCAATGTTCAAGAATTACTTTTGGGCGGTGTATGTTTTTATTTTTATTTATTTATTATTTAAATCTGTAATTTCTCTCTTTTTTTTTTTAATAATGGAAGGATATCAGTTTAGGATGAGATCAGTGTGGGGGGGGGGGGGTGGTAAAAAAAATAATACCTGCTTCATATTTTATTTTAGTTTTTTTAAAACTAATTTATTTCATTATTTTTTTTGTTGAAAATAATATCTACTTCATATGTTTCTTTGTTTAATTTATTTAAAACATTTTTTTTATTTAATTTCATTTTGCGTGTGTTAAAGATAATACCTACTTCATATGTTTCTTTATTTTTTATTTTTTTTATTATTTTATGCCATTTTGAGAGGGCTGTTAAAACGATGTGTGTGCGTGGGGGGGGGGGGGGGGTCGTTAAAAATAATTCATTTTATTTTATTTTATATTGGGGCAGTTAACAAATAACATCTGCTTCACATGTTTATTTTTTATGCATTTCAAAATGTAAACTAATTTATTTCATTTTTTTTTTTTTAAATAATATCTACTTCATATGTTTCTTTGTTTAATTTATTTAAAATTTCATTTTGAGTGTGTTAAAGATAATACCTTCTTCATATGTTTCTTTATTTTTTTTATTATTTTATGCCATTTTGAGAGGGCTGTTAAAACAATGTGTGTGTGTGGGGGGGGGGGTGTTAAAAATAATTCATTTTATTTTATTTTATATTGGGGCAGTTAACAAATAACATCTGCTTCATATGTTTATTTTTTATGCATTTAAAAATATATGTTTTCCTTTTTTAAGGGGGGTGGTTAAAAAATCAATACCTCCTTCATGTGTTTTTCTTTTTTAAATTAATTTATTTGTTTATTTTATTTATTTCCGGTACTTATATAGCGCTGTCAATTTACGCAGCACTTAACATATGCACTGTACATTAACATCAGTCCCTGTCCTCAATGAGCTCACAATTTAAGGTCCCTAACTCACATTCATACATACAGGGCCAGATCCACAAAAGGGATACGCATGCGTTTCTCCTGATACGCCGTCGTATCTCTGTTTCTATCTATGCGAATGATTCATAGAATCAGTTACGCATAGATATCCCTGAGATCCGACAGGTGTAATTGTTTTACACTGTCGGATCTTAGGATGCAGTACCGCGGCCGCCGCTGGGGGGAGTTTGCGTCGTAAACCAGCGTCGGGTATGCAAATTAGGAGTTACGGCGATCCACGACGGATTTTCGCATTCGCTACGTCGCCACTAGTCTAGTTTCCTGTCACAAAGTTAGTCATCGTTTTTGGTGCCTTAACTTTACACAGCAATCGTATTGCTGTATAAAGTATGGCCGTCGTTCCCGCGTCGAAATTAAAAAATTCACGTCGTTTGCGTAAGCCGCCCGGGAATACGGAATTACGCTACGCGCGTCGGCGTTCAAACAAATGACGTCACTTCGCGCAAAGTACGGCGGGAGTTACGAAACGGAGCATGCGCAGTAGGTCCGGCGCGGGAGCGCGCCTAATTTAAATGGCACACGCCCATTAAAATTACGCGGGCTTACGCTGGAGGCCGCCGGCGTAGTTTTCATCGCAAGTGCTTTGTGAATGTGAACATGTTTATTTTTAGGTATTTAAAAATATATTTTTTCTTAAGGGTGGGTGATTAAACAATAATACCTGCTTCATACATTTATTTTTTCATTTATTTAAAAAAAAAAATATTTTATTTTTGGAAAGGAGCTAAAAATAATAACAGCATCTTATGTTTCTTTTTTTTATTTGCATTTAAATACTGTCTTCTTTAGGGGGTATTTAAAAATAATATGTGCTTCATAAGTTTCATTTTTTATTTATTTTTTAAAATAATTGGTTTTATTTACTATTTAAGGGGGATTGGTTAACAAAAATTATACCTGCTTCATATGTTTGTATTATAATTGATTTGAATTTTTTATTTTTTTTGTTTCATTTTGAGAGGTGTTTATTTTTCAATGATTCAATTGTTTTTATTAATAGTAGGTAGTTTTATTTTAGGTGCACTATTTTTTAATTACTGTAATTAGATATAACTGTTTTTACTGTAATTCAATTATATCAATGTTTATAAAAATTTCTGCGGTTACGCCTGTACTTTAGTCCTTCGCGTTAACCTACCCTTCTAAGTGATCCGCATTAACCAACCCACGTACAACTCTGGTGCTAGACATGAACGCTGCTAAAAATGTTCCTAACCCTAAAGGTCAGCCATAATCCTGGCGTTGATAATATTTGAAATACGATACTGTGACCCTGGTGGAAACACTTCTGCTGTTAAAGGAGAACTCTAAGGAGCTGTGGTGGCTCAACGCGATTGGCACTGCGCTGACAAGCCATTCACCTCTGCAGCTAGGGGTTGGGATCCCGGTCTCAGCTACATGTGTATTGAGTTTGGTGGTCTCAGCCCGGCTCCCGGTGGGTGTGCTATGCGAGGTAAGCCTGCGCTTAGTACGCCCTCCCACAAAAACCGCCACACTTACACGCACTCGAAATTGGGTTACCATGCACGCACTTTGACCACGCGGTCTCTAAAAAGAGAGGCAAAGGACTAACGGGGCTGGTTGAGCGGGCAAATCCTCTCACTCCTTTATAGGGAGTCCCTCTGCCCCGTTGGGCTTCAAAGCGGAGCAGGTAGGGCAGGCTGTGTGGGAGGACCCCCTCACACACCCACCATTGCCACCCGGGGCATGGAGAAAGGTGGCAGATTGCCTCTGGGGAGGCCTGCCTACTCCCAACTCCTGCAGTCCGGCTCGTCTCTCGAGTACACGCACAAAATACACTTGAAAAAAAAAAAAAACGGAGAACTCTAGTCTTGCTCATGTAATTGTAGGTTTTTATAGTCCTAGAGGTTCTTCCCACATACCGTAGGAAATCTGGAGGGCCAGTTGGGGATCAGTAGAGGGGGGTATTACATTCGTATCAAGTTTCTGGTCTTTTCCTCCTTTTCTTCTCCTTGAAATGGACATCTGCTGATACTTTGTATTTGTGAGTAGTTGGCCCTCCTCCCAGGAGGAGGTTTGGTGTGGCTGGTGGTCCAAAGCTCCTGATCCCAATTTTTGGCTTCCATATAACAAAAGTTTCACAGGACCTGAAGAAGTGGGGTTTGGGACTCACAAAATGCATCGTAATATATAATTTTACCGGCTGGGAATCAATAGAGGTGTGTTTTTTTACACTGGTATCAAGTTTCTGGTCTTTTCCTCCTTTTCTTCTCTTTGGAAGGGACATCTGCTGATACTTTATGGCCCGGATTCACAGACAGCGGCGCACATTTATGCCGCCGTAACGTATCTCCTGTACGCTACGCCGACGCAGCGCAGAGAGGCAAGCATGGAATTCACAAAGCCAGTGCTGCCAAAACTGCGCTGGGTTTCCTCGGCGTAAGTCGGCGTAGGTGGAAGTGGGCGTGAGCCATGCAAATGAGGCGTGACCCCATGCAAATGATGGTCCGAGCGCCAGACAGATACGTATCATGAACTGCGCATGCGCAGGGACGTGGACGCATCCCTCAGCGTATGCTCACAACCACGTCAAAACAACTGCCTAAACTACGCCGGATCAATGCCTACGGCGTGAACGTAACCTACGCCCAGCCACACACACGTCCAACGTAAACTCCGTAAAATACGCCGGCTTGAATTCCCTGGTGCACACCTTTGCATGTCTGCTGCTGAGTTACACCTCCTTTATGGGGCATAACTTTACGCCGGACGTACAACTTACACGCACATCGCATAGCCTGCGTCGGGCGCATGTACGTTCGTGAATCGCTGTATCTCCCTCATTTGCATATTTGAATACAAAATCAATGGGAGCGCCACATGCGTCCAGCGTAAATATGCGCCCACTCTACGCCGGCGTAGGTAAGTTACGTCGACGGGATGAAGCCTATTTTTAGGCGTATCTTAGTTTGTGGGTCTGGCGCACAGATACAACGGCGCACATTTGTACTTACGTGGCGAGGCTTGATGTGGCTGGTGGTCCAAAGCTCCTGATCCCAATTTTTGGCTTCCGTATAACAACATTTTCACAAGACCTGAGGAAGTGGGGTTTGAGACCCACAAAATGCATTGTAATATATAGTTTTACCGGTTGGGAATCAGAGGAGGGTATTACATTGGTATCAAGTTTCTGGTCTTCTCCTCCTTTTCTTATCTTTGGAAGGGGCATCTGCTGATAGTTTTTATTTGTGAGTAGTTGTCCCTCCTCCCAGGTGAAGGCTTGGTGTGGCTAGTGGTCCTCAAAGTCCTGATACCAATTTTTGGTGTTCATATAAAAAAAAAGGTTCCCGGAACCTGAAGAAGTGGGGTTTGAAACCTACAAAATGCATTGTGATATTGGAAGGGAATACAGCTTATACTTTATATTTGTCAGTAGTTGGCCCTCCTCCCAGGAGGAGGCTTGGTGTGGCTGGTGTTCCAAAGCTCCTGATCCCCAATTTTTGGCTTCTATATAACACAAGTTTCACAGGACCTGGAGAAGTGGGGTTTGAGACCCACTAAATGCATCGTAATATATAGTTTTACCGATTGGGAATCAATAGAGGAGGGTATTACATTGGTCTCAAGTTTCTGGTCTTCTCCTCAGATCTCTCAGCAGATGTCCTTCTTATCTTTGGAAGGGACATCTGCTGATAGTTTTTATTTGTGAGTAGTTGGCCCTCCTCCCAGGTGAAGGCTTGGTGTGGCTAGTGGTTCCCAAGCTCCTGATCCCAATTTTTGGTGTTCATATAAAAAAAAGGTTCCCAGAACCTGAAGAAGTGGGGTTTGAAACCTACAAAATCTATTGCGATATATAGTTTTACCAGTTGGGAATCAATAGAGGTGGGTATTACATTGGTACCAAGTTTATGGCCTTTTCCTCCCTTTCTTCTCCTGGAAAGGGAATACAGCGTATACCGTATTTATCGGCGTATACCGCGCACTATTTTGCCCCGAAAATCAGGGCAAAATCGTGGGTGCGCGGTATATGCCGATACCCGCTTTCCCGTGCCGAGTTTGAATACTGCGCCGGCATATACCGAGCGCAGTACACTCGTGTATCTTCGGGCAGTCTCGGCGCCTCTCACGCTGACGTCCAGGACGTCAGCGCGAGAGTAGCCGAGCCTGCCCGGCGATACACGAGTGTACTGCGCTCGGTATATGTCGGCGCAGTATTCAAACTCGGCCCGGGAAACGAGCGGGGAGGACGCGAGAACGCCGCAGAAGGACGCCGGACCCGACGAAGAGGACACCCGAAGCCGCAGACGGACGCCGGACCCGACGAGGCCGCCGATGGACGCCGCGCAAGACACCAAAACTGTAAGTACAAAAAAAGTTTTTTCCACAGGAAATCTGGGCAACTTTAGGGGTGCGCGCTATACGCGGGAGCGCGCTATACCCCGGATAAATACGGTACTTTATATTTGTCAATAGTTGGCCCTCATCCCAGATGGAGGCTTGGTGTGGCTGGTGGCCCCCAAAGATCCCAATATTTGGTGTTCATATAACAAAAGTTTCACAGAACCTAAAAGAATGGGATTTGAGATCCACGAAACACATTGTTTTAAAGGCTGAGAATCAGTAGAGAAGGGTATTACATTGATACCAAGTTTATGGTCTTTTCCACCTTTTTACTTCTTGGAAGGGAATACAGCTGATAATTTATATATGTGAGTAGTTGGCCCTCCTCCCAGGGGGAGGATTGGTGTGGCTGGTGGTCCCAAACTCCTGATCCCAATTTTTGGTGTTTAAAGTTACATAGTTAGTCAGGTTGAAAAAAGACTCAAAAAAAGTTCATCTAGTTCAACCATAAAAAAAAAAAATCGTACAATCCCATATAACCAATTCTATACCCACAGTTGATCCAGAGGAAGGCAAAAATCCCCAGCAGAGCATGATCCAATTTGCTAGAGCAGAGGAAAAAATTCCTTCCCGATCCCTCGAGAGGCAATTGGATTTTCCCCGGATCAACTTTACCTATAAATGTCAGTACCCATTTATATTCTGTCTACTCAATCTACTGAGCTGGCCAGAACCATCTCTGAAGGGAGTCTATTCCACATTTTCACAACTCTTATGCCACGTACACACGATCGGTTCATCCGATGAAAACGGACCGATGGATTTTTTCATCAGATATCCGATGAAGCTGACTTTCATCAGTCTTGCCTACACACCATGAGTTAAAAAAACATTTGTGTCAGAACGCAGTGACGTAAAACACAACGACGTGCAGAGAAAAATTAAGATTAATGCTTCCGAGCATGCGTCGACTTGATTCTGAGCATGCGTGGATTTTTAACCAACGGACTTGCTCACAGACGATTGTTTTTTTCTATCGGTTTTTTAACCATCAGATAATTTTAAAACAGGTTCTATTAGGTAGATTCACGTAGGGGCGCCTAACTTTAGGGCGGCCTAGCCTAGCCTTTTTAGGCTACACCGCCATAAATGAGTTAGGCTAGTAGTGATTCACAAACCACTTACCTGCTAATCTCCCGCGGTGTAGCCTAAAACGAGCGGGCGTAAGGGCGCCTAATTCAAATGACTTGGAGGGGGGTGTGTTGTATGGAAATGAGGCTTGACCTCACGTTTTTTGACACTGCGCATGCGCCGGGCGACTACATTTCCCAGTGCGCATTGCGGCTACCGTATTTATTCGAGTATAACGCGCACAATTTTATACCCAAAAAAAAGATCAAAGTTTGGGTGCGCGTTATACTCGAGGACTTTGTCCCCCCCGCTGCTACCGCCGCCGCCACCGAAGCCACCAACGCCGCTACAACATTAATCACACGGCGCGGGGGAACATTAGACAGCTTTCGTTTGAATAGCTGTTTTCCCTGCCGCGCGTAGACACTCCCCCTTGGACAGATCTGTCCAATCGCGAGCAAGGGGGAGTGTCTATGCGTGGCAGGGAAAACAGCTGTTCAAACGAACGCTGTCTGTAATGTTCCCGCGCGCCGCGTGATTAAAGGTAAGGGGACATGGCTGGACATACGGGGGCATGGCTGGACATACAGGGGGCATGGCTGGACATACGGGGGCATGGCTGGACATACGGGGGGCATGGCTGGACATACGGAGGGCATGGCTGGACATACAGGGGGCATGGCTGGACATACAGGGGGCATGGCTGGACATACAGGGGGCATGGCTGGACATACAGGGGGCATGGCTGGACATACAGGGGGCATGGCTGGACTTAAATGATTTTTAGCAATTACAATGATTTTATACCGATTTTAAATTGAAAATTAGGGGTGCGCGTTATACACGGGTGCGCGTTATACTCGAATAAATACGGTAAGTAGGCCGTACGGGCCTATTGATTTTGACGTGTACGTAAACGACGTAAATCCCGATTCGCGGACGACTTGCGCAAACGACGTAAAAAATTCGAACCTCGCGGCGGGAACGGCGGCCATACTTAACATTGTTATTCCACCTCATAGGTGGAATAACATTAGGCGGCCTATCCCTTACGGAAATGACGTAATGCAACGGTGTAGGCCTGGCGTACGTTCGTGAATCGGCGTATCCCCTCATTTACATAATCTACGCCGGCCGCAATGGAAGCGCCATCTAGCGGACAACAGAACCATTGCAAGCTAAGATAGAACGGCGCAAGCCGGCCTATCTTAGCTTTGTTTAAGTGTATCTCTGTTTGAGAATACACTTAAACAAACGCCGGCGTAGATTCAGAGTTAGGTCGGCTTAGCCGGCCTAACTCTTTGTGAATCTACCTATAAGTTTTTTCACCAATGGGAAAAAAAAACTATGGGGCCCACACACGATCGGTTTGTCCGATGAAAACGGACCGTTTTCATCAGACGAACCGATCGCGTGTACGCGGCATAACTGTGAATAAACCTTTCCGTATTTGGAGATGAAATCTCTTTTCCTCTATAGACGTAAAAAGTGCCTGTTTGTCCTCTGTGTTGACCATAAAGTGTATAACTCAACACCAAGGTCACTATATGGACCCCTTATATATTTCTACATGTTGATCATATCCCCCCTAATTCTCCTCTTCTTAAGAGAGAATAAATTCAGTTCCTCTAATCTTTCCTCATAGCTGAGCTCCTCCATGCCTCTTATCAGTTTGGTTGCCCTTCTCTGCACTTTCTCCAGTTCCCTGATATCCTTTTTGAGAACTGGGGCCCAAAACTGAACTACATATCCAAGATGAGGTCTTACTAATGATTTGAACAGGGAAAAAATTATATCTCTCTCTCTCTGGCGTCCATACCTCTCTTAATACAAGAAAGGACTTTTCTCGCTTTGGAACCTGCATTGCATGCTATTCATATAACGAAAGTTTCACAGAACCAGAAGAAGTGGTATTTGAGACCCATTAAAGGCATCATGACATATAATTTTGCTTCACCCAACCAGACTCGAGCTCACAGTTTTGAGCTTCAGGAAAAATCAAGGCATGGAGTGACAAGTGAGTAGGGTGGGACGAATAACGATAATTCTGTGAGACACAGGTGTAGACTTCCTGGGCTAGATTCACATAGCCCACCCTAACTTTGCGGCGGCGTAGTGTATCGTGTTTACACTACGTCGCCGTAAGTTAGCGAGGCAAGTACATGATTCACAAAGTACTTGCCTGCTAAGTTACGGCGGCGTAGCCTAAAGTGGGCGGGCGTAAGGGCGCCTAATTCAAAATAGGCTGAGGGGGCGTGTTCTATGTTAATTTGTGTTGACCTGACGTGATTGACGTTTTTTTAGAACGGCGCATGCGCCGTCCGCCTACATATCCCAGTGTGCATTGCGGCAAAGTACGCCGCACGTGCCTATTGGTTTCGACGTGGACGTAAATGACGTAAATCCCTATTCACGGACGACTTACGCAAACGACGTAAAACATTTTCGAATTTCGACGCGGGAACGACGGCCATACTTAACATTACTATTCCAGCTATTTGATGGAATAACTTTAGGCCTGATAATGCGTTACGTAAAATGGCGTATCTGTACTGCGTCGGCCGGGCGTACGTTCGTGAATAGGCGTATCTAGTGATTTACATATTCTACGCCGACCGCAATGAAAGCGCCACCTAGCGGCCAGGCTAAATATTGCACCCTAAGATAGGACGGCGCAAGCCGTCGTATCTTAGATAGGTTTAAGTGTATCTCTGTTTGAGAATACACTTAAACTTAGGTCGGCGCAGATTCCGAGTTAGGTCTGCATATCTACTGATACGCCGGCCTAACTCTTAGTGAATCTACCCCCCTGTGTAGATCCCTGTGCATCATATGTTTGTAAGACAGGTGTTTTATTGTTTTTACAATAAATTGATACATTTTAACAGTATGGTTCCATGAATTGCATCATTAGGCACTTTTAAAGTCCCGGGTTCAAGGAAATTTTTATTGGTTACTAGTCTGCTTGAAAACATTGGGGGTAATCCACAAAAGGGATACGCCGGTGTATCTACTGATACGGCGGCGTATCCCTGTTTCTATCTATGGAACTGATCCACAGAATCAGTTTACCATAGATAGGCAGAAGATCCGACATGTGTAATTGAATTACACTGTCGGATCTTAAGGATGCAATTCTAGGCCGGCCGCTAGGTGGCGAGGCCATTGCGGCCGGGCCTAGAATATGCAAATGAACACTTACGGCGATCCACGAACGTTCCGACGGGCCCGTTGCGCTAAATCTACGTAGTTTACGTCGAGTTACGCCGCGTAAAAATAGGGCTGAGTCCTATTTGACTAAGCCCTATTAAGTATGGCCGTCGTTCCCGCGTCGAAATTTTCAGCTCTACGTCGTTTGCGTAAGACGTTCGTGAATGGCGCTGGACGCCATTTACGTTAACGTCTAAGCAAATGACGTCGGAGCGACGTCAGTTAGCACAATGCACGTCGGGTAAGTTACCAGACGGAGCATGGGCAGTACGTCCGGCGCGGGAGCGCGCCTAATTTAAATGGGAATCGCCCATTTGTATTAGGAACGCCTTGCGCCGGACGGAGTTAAGTTACACCGCCGCAAATTTCCAGGTAAGTGCTTTGTGGATCGGCACCTAACTTGGGAGACTTGCGGCAGTGTAAATTAACTCTGAAAAGTTAAGTTACGCTCAGCGGCTGTGGATCTGGCCCATTGGACTTACAGTAGACTTAAATGTCATGGTACACCCAAAAGGGTCCTGGTAGTCAGAGACCACTTATTTTTTTTTAAATGAGATTGGGTAATGTTTGACTTTTGATTGAAGCGTGAATTTAAATGACGAAACAAGATATTCTTCCTGTTCTCCTTGCATCAGTCATGTTGATTGGTGGAGATAGGAAGACATGCATGAATCACACTACTTTTCCAATGATCTTAACCTGCCTGGCGGTCTTCCCGTGTGTGACTCGGGGTGAGATTTTCAGGCTGCGAATGGTTACCCCGAGTCACACACGGGCTTGCCTCGCTCGATGCAGAAAAAAGGTTTTCTTACCTTTTCTCCGCGATCCAGCGTTGAATCCTCGCAGTGCACGGCGGGCGGATGTCCGCTCGATGCTGTGTGTTCCCCTGATTCCCTTCCCTGCGAGCGTCGCGACGCAGGGGGCGGAAGGAGGGGGGGGGCGGCGGGAAATTCAAACGTATAAAAAGTAAAACAAAGTAAAACACAGTAAAAACACACTGATATCATTGGATTAAATTTTAAAAAAATACAGTGACCTTTGATTGCCCCCCCCAGTGCTTTCCAGTGCCCTGTCTGCAGAATTACTGTATCAGTGTCTGTATATTGCACAGCAATAATGGCAAAGCGCGCCTCTGCATCAAACTTATTATGCGACTTGCTGCCAAACAGCGACAGCGATGCCGAATCCATTGCGGAGGAGCTGAGCGACAGCGACGCGTGGGAAAGTTCATCGTCGGATGCAGAAAGTGATGTGGTTGACGATCCTGCACCTGTGCCCAGCGACGTGCGGACCTGGTGCGCAATTGATTGCGCTACGGAGCACGTAGCGCCCCCCTAGGTTTCCGTTTACAGGATCACCTGGAATAAAAGTGGACATAGAGGATGACAATCCCTTAGAATACCTCCGACTATTTTTGACCGATGAGGTGATCGACAAAATTGTTTTGGAGACCAATCGGTATGAAGAACAGCAATCTGCTACCCAGCAGTTATTTTCAAGACGCAGAAAATGGGAGCCTGTGACCAGCGAGGATATATGGAAATTCCTTGGCCTCCTAATTTTGCAGGGAGTGGTGGGAAAACCACTCCAAAAGTGGTACTGGACCACAAATAAATTATTGGCCACACCTTTTTTTGGAACAGTAATGTCCGAATATCGGTTTTCACTAATAATGAAATATTTGCACTTTGCAAATAATGAGGAATTTGACGAACGGTCTCATCCAGCTCCAAAGCTTAAAAAAATTTGGGATATTTACCAAATGGTCCTGCAGAATTTCCAGCGGACCTACATACCGGAGAGGGACATTTCAATAGACGAAAGTCTCATGGCCTACAAAGGTCGCCTAAGCTGGATTCAATTCATTGCGTCTAAGCGCGCTCGCTTTGGGATAAAATCCTTTATGTTATGTGAGTCCAGCTCGGGATATATTTGGAACTCAGTACTTTATACTGGCAAAGGGACCAAATTCTCCCGAGATTCAGTGATTTTGGGATGGCAACCGCGTCAGTGCTTTCATTGATAGAGCCCTTGCTCAACCAGGGCTACTGTATCACTACGGACAATTTCTATACGTCCCCAGAACTATACGAGTTCCTACTTCTGAATAGGACAGACGCTTATGGGACTGTGAGGCCTAACCGGCGTGACATGCCGTCAGGATTTCCAAACAAAAAGCTCGGGAAAGGACAAGTAGCTGCATGGCAAAAGGGGAAAATGTTGGCTCTGAAGTGGCGGGACAAAAAGGACGTTTCCCTTTTGAGCACGGTCCACAACACCTCGACCGCCATGGTCCATACCAAAGGTGGGAAAGACGTTCTAAAGCCACAGGTGGTGTTGGACTACAACCACACGATGGGAGGTGTGGACAGGGCTGACCAGGCCATGACTTTTTACCCTGCAATGAGAAAGCAGCAAAAAAAATATTATAAAAAGATTTTCCGACATCTTTTGGAGCAATGTCTTTGGAACTCTTTCATCCTGCTCAAAAAAAAAAATGTCAGGTCTATCGTCCATGCGGACTTTATGTGGAAGGTGGCTGAACAAATTTTCCTCAAAAACCAAAAACCAACGGTGGTAAACCGTTCTGGACGACGGGCTTCTGGGGTTGTAAATCCAGAGCGACTAACTGGTCGACATTTTTTGGAATATGCACCACCCACTCCAAAAAAAGCAGCACCCACACGGATGTGTGTGGTTTGCTGCTCCAAGCGCGACGCCAGCGGAAGGAAAATTCGCAAAGAAACGCGCTACTGTTGTCTCGACTGTGATGTTGGACTTTGCGCCATACCGTGCTTTAAGGATTTCCACACCCGAGACATTTATTGAATTATCATTTTGCACCCCTGTTTGACCCCCCAAAAAATCAGAGTATCTGAATATATTATTTGTTAAAATTTATTGAATAAAAACTATTGTTATTATTAAATTATTATTTGTTATTATTTATTATATTATAATTTATGATTTTGTGTTTCAAACTTTGTCATAGTCTATTAGAGACTCTGGTTTGGACAGATTTAGGTGAGTTATTCCTAAGAATTGCAGGCCTGCAATCTAAAACGCCAAATTTCCATGCAAAATAATGGTACCGCTTTCAGCACCTTTTTTCAGAAAGAATCATACCGCCAGGGAGGTTAAAATAGAGGCGGACAGAGGTGACACATGACAATGAAAAAAATGTCGAAATCGAAACTGCTCTGCTGTTACAAACTAGTTTGGTTAGTTAACAACAGGAGGTGATGCTTTGTTGCATTCGGGAACCCTTTCTCCATTTTCGACCTGCTACAAAATTTGGATGCCCGTGGTTACTTTTTGCTTACCTGCTGCAAATTAAACTCCAAAAAATGGCGGTGGGGAATGGGTAAATTGTGGAGTTTTTATTTAAAGTGGCCCGGATTCAGAGAGCAATTGCGCCTGCGTAACCATAGTTACGCAGCGCAATTGCTGACTTGCTCCGGCGTTACGAATGCTCCTGATTCAGGAACATCGTAACGCCGACTGCAGCCTAAAATCTGCGTGGCATAAGGCTCTTATGCCACGCAGATTTTAGGCGGCATTCTTGCGATGACCGCTAGGGGGCGCTCCCATTGTGCTCAGTGTATAGTATGCAAATTGCATACTAACACCGATTCACAATGTTGCGCGGGCCCTGCGTACGCAAGTTACAGAGTTTCCGTACGGCGTCTTTAGCGTAAGGCTGCCCCTTCTAATGCCCCATACACACGAGAGGATTTATCCGCGGATACGGTCCAGCGGACCGTATCCGCGGATAAATCCTCTCGAGGATTTGCGCGGATTTCCATCCGATGGAGTGTACTCACCATCGAATCGAAATCCGCGCCAAAATCCTCTGGCGATGACGTGTCGCGCCGTCACCGCGATGATGACACGGCGACGTGCGCGACGCAGTCATATAAGGAATTCCACGCATGCGTCAAATCATTACGACGCATGCGGGGGATCCCCTCGGACGGATCGATCCGGTGAGTCTGTACAGACCAGCGGATCGATCCGTGGGATCCGATTCCAGCGGATAGATTTGTTGGCATGTCAACAAATTTTTATCTGCTGGAATTCGGAAATATCCGCGGATAAAGATCCGCTGGAGCATACACACCAGGGGATCCATCCGCTGAAAACGATCCGCTGAGATTTTTCAGCGGATGGATCCTCTCGTGTGTATGGGGCCTAATAGTAGGGGCAGCCAATGCTAAAGTATACCCGCCGTTCCCACGTCAGGAAATTTGAATTTCACGTCGTTTGCGTAAGTGATTCGTGAATGGCGCTGGACGCCATTCACGTTCACTTGGAAGCAAATGACGTCCTTGCGACGTCATTTGCCGCAATGCACGTCGGGAAAGTTTCCAGACAGAGCATGCGCTCTACGCTCGGCGCGGGAGCGCGCCTAATTTAAATGATTCCCGCCCCCTACGGGATCATTTACATTAGGCGCCCTTACGCAGGGCAATTTTAAAGAGCGCACACGCAATTTACGGAGCTACTGCTCCGTGAATCGCGCGCAGCGCAGATAATTTGCGGGGGCGCAGGGCAAAAACGCTGCCCTGTGCCTCCGTAAAAAAGGGGCAAATTCTACCTGAATCTGGGCCATTGTATTTAAAGTTTTTCAAAAGAGTAAGGAAGTGTATAAACCTCCATCTGGAACCACTTTCTCCCCCCAGGCTTGAAGGCCGCGTACACACGGTCGATCCAAACCGATGAAAACGGCCTGAAGTCCAGTTTCATCGGTCCAAACTGACCGTGTGTTCGGCCCATCGGTCTGCTGTCCTTCGGACAAAAATGATAGAACTTGCTTTAAAATCGAACCGATGGACGGCTGACCATCGGTCAAAACCGATAGTTAGTACACAAAAGCATCGGTTCAAAACCCGCGCATGCTCAGAATCAAGTCGACGCATGCTTGGAAGCATTGAACTTTTTTTTCAGCACGTCGTGTGTTTTACGTCACCGCGTTCTGACCCGATCGGTTTTTTAACTGATGGTGTGTACGCACATCAGGCCACTTCAGCGGTGAACCGATGAAAACGGTCCGTCGGACCATTCTCATCGGATGGATCGACCGTGTGTACGCGGCCTTAGTCTTCGCTCCTAGAACCCTATTTGATAGGTTAATAAGAACCAAACTACTTGTGCGCTAACCAATAGTGATTCACTATTAAGGCATAAACAAAGACAATGGGGTAGATTCAGGTAGGGGCGCGCAAAACTGCGGCGGCGTAACGTATGACATTTACGTTACGCAGCCGCAAGTTTTATGGGCAAGTGCTTGATTCACAAAGCACTTGCCTATAAAGTTGCGGCGGCGTAGCGTAAAAGGTGCCGGCGTAAGCGCGCGTAATTCAAATGATCCCGTAGGGGGCGTGGATCATTTAAATTACAAAAAGATACTTGGTGGGCACACCCTAAAAATGCTATACATCTAAGCTGGTGCTGCTATAAGACCAAATACAGTACAAAACAGATTATAGCGCACACATGCAAAAATGACATTTATCCTGCAAGGCTAGTTAAAAACACCTGAACATATTCAAAAATACAGGGGTTTGGTCACACTATATAGTCATATAGTGGTAAGCCCACTTACTGCGACAAAGTACCCCGAATTAGTGGGTCCTACCCTAGTAATAGAATGAAAGAACCTGGGTCTCAACCATGGGAGATATACTCCTCTATGTGGGAGAACTGAAGGGATTCTTCCTATACAATGGTGGCCACTTTGTCGCAGTAAGTGGGCTTAGCACTATATGACTATATAGTGTGACCAAACCCCCGTATTTTTGAATATGTTCAGGTGTTTTTAACTAGCCTTGCAGGATAAATGTCATTTTTGCATGTGTGCGCTATAATCTGTTTTGTACTGTATTTGGTCTTATAGCAGCACCAGCTTAGATGTATAGCAGAGGGCTGGGTGACAGAGGGCTTGGTGACAGGGTGACAGAGGGCTGGGTGAGGGGGGACTGAGTGACAGAGGACTGGGTGACAGAGGACTGGGTGACAGAGGACTGGGTGACAGGGGACAGGGTGACAGAGGACAGGGTGACAGAGGGCTGATTGACAGAGGGCTTGGTGTCACCCAGTCCCCTGTCACCCAGTCCCCTGTCACCCAGTCCTCTGTCACCCTGTCATCCAGTCCTCTGTCACCCAGTCCTCTGTCACCCTGTCCCCTGTCACCCAGTCCCCTGTCACCCTGTCACCCAGTCCTCTGTCACCCTGTCACCCAGCCCTCTGTCACCCAGCCCTCTGTCACCCAGCCCTCTGTCACCCTGTCCCCTGTCACCCTGTCACCCTGTCCCCTGTCCTCTGTCACCCAGTCCTCTGTCACCCTGTCACCCAGCCCTCTGTCACCCAGCCCTCTGTCACCCAGCCCTCTGTCACCCAGCCCCCTGTCACCCAGCCCTCTGTCACGGGCCCGCTGATTTCATGATACGCCCCTGCCCTCAAAACTGGCAAATAAATATGTAAAAAAACGTATTTTTTTTTTTTGGGGGGGGGGGGTGTCCCTGAATGGCAGTTTGGAAATGTGGTCACCCTACCCCTGGGGCAGACAGAGAGAGAGACAGAGAGGAAACGAGAGGAGCCTTTGAAGACATCAAGGTCACACCTAGGCTTAACTGGGGGGCCTACTGAGGAGAGCCTAATATAGAGACTGATAAAAGCCAGAAGAGATTTGGTGAAAGGGAGTCAGACCATTCTGGAACTGAGTGATTAGTGATCCTGCTATACAGAGGAAATGTGACTGTGAGGTTGCCTTGATCTCACAAGCCAGTGCAGCGCAGCCAAGAGTTGTGCAAGACAGCCAGGGGCGTGCAACACTGCTGAAAGTGCGCTCCAGACAGCTAGGAGTTGCACAAGTCAACTAGAGGAACACAGTACAGCCAAAGTTGTGCAATACAACTGGCACTATAGCACAGAGACAAAAGCCTAGTAGTCCTCAAATCGTGTATTTCCACAGTTTCAGGGTAGCCCATGCTCCCAATCCCTATCCTAGTTACTGTTCCCAATAAAGACTGCCGAAAATGCTGTGTAACTGGCTGTGCATGCTGTGAGTGGGGAAAATAGGCCCAAATAACCAGCGGTTTAGCGGGGTAGCGCTTCATTTATCATCAGGATCAACAGAGAGGGTAAATCCCTCCCCCAGTTGGGACAGAGAGGGTGAATCCCTCCCCCAGTTGGGAAAGAGAGGGTGAATCCCTCCCCCAGTTGGGACAGAGAGGGTGAATCCCTCCCCCAGTTGGGACAGAGAGGGTTAATCCCTCCCCCCAGTTGGGACAGAGAGGGTTAATCCCTCCCCCAGTTGGGACAGAGAGGGTTAATCCCTCCCCCAGTTGGGACAGAGAGGGTGAATCCTCCCCCAGTTGGGACAGAGAGGGCGAATCCCTCCCCCAGTTGGGACAGAGAGGGCGAATCCCTCCCCCAGTTGGGACAGAGAGGGTGAATCCCTCCCCCAGTTGGGACAGAGAGGGTGAATCCCTCCCCCTTTTGGGACAGAGAGGGTGAATCCCTCCCCCAGTTGGGACAGAGAGGGTGAATCCCTCCGCCAGTTGGGACAGAGAGGGTTAATTCCTCCCCCAGTTGGGACAGAGAGGGTAAATCCCTCCCCCAGTTGGGACAGAGAGGGTGAATTCCTCCGCCAGTTGGGACAGAGAGGGTGAATCCCTCCCCCAGTTGGGACAGAGAGGGTGAATTCCTCCCCCAGTTGGGACAGAGAGGGTAAATCCCTCCCCCAGTTGGGACAGAGAGGGTGAATTCCTCCGCCAGTTGGGACAGAGAGGGTAAATCCCTCCCCCAGTTGGGACAGAGAGGGTTAATCCCTCCCCCCAGTTGGGACAGAGAGGGTTAATCCCTCCCCCAGTTGGGACAGAGAGGGTTAATCCCTCCCCCCAGTTGGGACAGAGAGGGTTAATCCCTCCCCCAGTTGGGACAGAGAGGGTTAATCCCTCCCCCAGTTGGGACAGAGAGGGTGAATCCTCCCCCAGTTGGGACAGAGAGGGCGAATCCCTCCCCCAGTTGGGACAGAGAGGGTGAATCCTCCCCCAGTTGGGACAGAGAGGGCGAATCCCTCCCCCAGTTGGGACAGAGAGGGCGAATCCCTCCCCCAGTTGGGACAGAGAGGGTGAATCCCTCCCCCAGTTGGGACAGAGAGGGTGAATCCCTCCCCCTTTTGGGACAGAGAGGGTGAATCCCTCCCCCAGTTGGGACAGAGAGGGTGAATCCCTCCGCCAGTTGGGACAGAGAGGGTTAATTCCTCCCCCAGTTGGGACAGAGAGGGTAAATCCCTCCCCCAGTTGGGACAGAGAGGGTGAATTCCTCCGCCAGTTGGGACAGAGAGGGTTAATCCCTCCCCCAGTTGGGACAGAGAGGGTGAATTCCTCCCCCAGTTGGGACAGAGAGGGTAAATCCCTCCCCCCAGTTGGGACAGAGAGGGTGAATCCCTCCCCCAGTTGGGACAGAGAGGGTGAATCCCTCCCCCAGTTGGGACAGAGAGGGTGAATCCCTCCCCCAGTTGGGACAGAGAGGGTGAATCCCTCCCCCAGTTGGGACAGAGAGGGTAAAACCCTCCCCCAGTTGGGACAGAGAGGGTGAATCCCTCCCCCAGTTGGGACAGAGAGGGTGAATCCCTCCCCCAGTTGGGACAGAGAGGGTGAATCCCTCCCCCAGTTAGGACAGAGAGGGTGAATCCCTCCCCCAGTTGGGACAGAGAGGGTGAATCCCTCCCCCAGTTGGGACAGAGACGACAATACAATCCTGATGGGTTTTAAAACGTTCCACTCCATCTAAGATAAAGCATAAAAAAATCCCATATTCCTCCCATTAAATAAAATCCCCTCATTCCCCATTGGAAGATTTCTCCTCTATTACTTTTCTGTGAACAACCCAAAATTTTATTTTACTTTCACTTTCAATGACAATGGTAAACAGGACAAATAGAGAGGGGGAATCTCCCTATTGGGCGCACAGATAGCAATAAAAATGACAGGACTTCTAATCCATCTTCACTCTATCCAAAACTAAAAAGAAAACGTGAGAGGGGAACATGATTGACGTCCGGCTATGGCGCGTCACGCGTTCTGAAAATAGCCGGACTAGGTCTCGGCTCTTCACAGCGCTATACGGCGCTATACGGCGCCTGCGCACGGACTAGGAGCTGACTGCGCAGGCGCCGTATACAGCCGAGTCCTATTTCGGCTATTTTCAGAACGTGTGACGCGCCATAGCTGGACGTCAAGCATGTTCCCCTCTTCATAGGAACGCCTACTCCCCGCGGGAGTCTGAAAAGAAACTGAAGGATTAAACGGTAAATACAGCGCAAAAAAAAAAAAAAGGCATACTGTAGCTGACGCTAGTATGCTGGACGGGATGGTATATAATTCTTTTAGGGCGAACCTCCGCTTTAATGACTTGGAGAGGATCAGCAAAAAGGAGTGACACAAAATCACTCCTGAGATGTGCAAACCTGGTGGCACAAGGAACGCCTTACCTCTGTGATTGCCAACAAGGGTTTTGCCACCAAGTACTAAGTCATGTTTTGAGAAAGGGGTCAAATATTTATTTCACTCATTAAAATGCAAATCAATTTTTAACTTTTTTGAAATGTGTTTTTCTGAATATTTTTGTTGTTATTCTGTCTCTCACTGTTAAAATAAACCGACCATTAAAATGATAGACTGATCATTTCTTTGTCTTTGGACAAACATACAAAATTAGCAAGGGATCAAAAACTTTTTTCCATCACTGTATTTATATCCATTGCGGCTATTAACCCCTTCCTGCCTGGTCAATAGACAATTGACGTCCGGGAAGTGGTTGTGTAATCCTGACTGGACGTCTATTGACGTCCAGCAGGATAACATGCCTGCGCGCGCCCGTGGGGGCGCGCAGCGCGGCGATCGGTGATGCTGGGTGTCAGTCTGACACCCTGCATCTCCGATCTGGGTAGGCTCTTTACCACGTGATCAGCCATGTCCAATCAAGGCTGATCACGATGTAAACAGGAAGATCCGTTGATCGGCTCTTCCTCACTCGAGTCTGATAGACGCGAGTAGAGGAGAGCCGATCGGCGGCTCCCTGATAGGGGGGGGGTTTGCACTGATTGTTTATCAGCGCAGCCCCCCCTCGGATAACCACACTAGACCACCAGGGAAGCCACCAGGACCACCAGGGAAGGGGGCAACATGTGGATGGCCAGGTACATTCCCCATGGCCATCCACATGTAAAAAAAATAGGCACAATAGATGGGCACTGACTGGCAACATGGGCACTGATTGGCAAAATAGTAAAAAAACAAGTACCACCCTTCAGTGTCCATCAGTGCCACCCCTCAGTGTCCATTAGTGCCACCCCTCAGTGTCCATTAGTGCCACCCCTCAGTGTCCATCAGTGCCACCACTCAGTGCCAAGCCGTGCCCACCTATCCGTGCCCATATGTGCCACTCATCAGTGCCACCCATATGTACCCATCAGTGCCACCCATAAGTACCAATCAGTGCCGCCTTTGAGTGCCCATCAGTGCCGCCTATGAGTGCCCATCAATGCCGCCTATCCGTGCCACATACCAGCGCCGCCTATCAGTGCCCATCAGTGCTGCCTCTCAGTGCCCATTGGTGCCACCTCATCGGTGCCGATCACTGCCACCTCATCGGTGCCCATAATTGAAAAAGAAAACGTACTTATTTACAAAAAAATGTACAGAAAAAAATAAAAACTTTGGGCCAGATTCACGTAGCTCAGCGGATCTATAGATCCGCTCGATCTACGTGAATTAAGATCCGCTCCCGCAAGTTTGAGAGGCAAGTGGCTAATTCACAAACCACTTACCTCCAAACTTGCGACGGCGGATCCTAAATCCCCCAGCGGAATTCAAATTCCGCGGCTAGGGGAGTGTCATATTTAAATCAGGCGCGCTCCCGCGCCGATTTAAATGCGCAGGCGCCGTCCGCGAAATTTCCCGGCGTGCATTGCTCCCACTGACGTCGCTAGGACGTCAGTGGTTGCGACGCTTACGTAAACGACGTCCGTCCGTATTCGAGAACGACTTACGCAAACGACGTTAAAAAATTTAAATTCGACGCGGGAATGTCGGCTATACTTAACATTGGCTGCGCCTGATAAAAGAAAGGGTAAGTATACGACGGAAAACCGCTACGGAAACGACGTAAGAACACTGCGACGGGTCCGCGTACGTTCGTGAATTTGCGTATCTCGCTGATTTACATATTATTTATCGTAAATCAGCGGGAACGCCCCCGGCGCCATTTTTAAATTGAAAAAAAGATCCGACAGTGTAACACTGTCAGATCTTAGCCCTATCTATGCGTATCTGATTCTATGAATCAGGCGCATAGATAGGACCAGTTTACATCAGAGATACGATGGTGTATCTGTAGATAATACACCGTCGTATCTCTTTGTGAATCTGGCCCTGGATTTTTTTCCAAATTTTTCCAGTCTTTTTTTTAGTTGTTGCGCAAAAAATAAAAATAGCAGAGGTGATCAAATACCACCAAAAGAAAGTTCTATTTGTGGGAACAAAATGATAAAAATAAACTGTTTGGGTACAGTGTAGCATGACCGCGCAATTGTCATTCAAAGTGCGACAGTGCTGAAAGCTGAAAATTGGCTTGGGCAGGAAGGTGCGTAAGTGCCCGGTATGGAAGTGGTTAAGGATTCGGAATAGAATTAAATGAAAGTTTCTGTGCCTGCAGTTCAGCTTTAAGAGGTTTCTTTTTTTTCCCATCTGTTTCATATTGTTTCTATCATTCCCAGAGATGAAATAGAAAGTGAGAGAATTCTCTTGAAAAAGCCAAGTGATTGAAGTGAATTCCTCTTGTCACTGAAGCAGGTGTCCCTGATTAAAGATTTTCCCTTTACTCCTGGTCTGGGGACAACTTATAAACTTTGGATTTCCCACCTGTGGCCATAGTCTGGAAATGGTTGAGTAGTATTGAAAAAAGTATCACTCCCCAGAACTGCTATTCCCCGAAACTTTATCCAGCCAGTACCAGAAATGCTCTGTGGTCTGTGGTGGGCGGCCAGAGAAGGTGACTCATTTGATAAACCGCAGTCCAGCTAGAAGCACTTATGACACAACACAGCCTGGCTACGAAGGAATGCAGACGTGTCCACCCTTAAAGCGGGGGTTCACCCCAAATTTTTTTTTACATTTTACACACATTGGGCCAGATTCACAGTCCGGCGGCGCAGCATAACGTAACCCGTTTACGTTACACCGCCGCAAATTTCCCGATTTAGTGCCCGATCCACAAAGCACTTACCTGGAAATTTGCGGCGGCTTATCGTAAACAGGTCCGGCGCAAGGCGGCCCAATTAAAATTGGGCGGGTACCATTTAAATTAGGCGCGCTCCCGCGCCGGACGTACTGCGCATGCTCCCGTCGCAAATTTCCCGACGTGCTTTGCGCGAAATTACGACGCGCCGACGTTTTGTGAATCGCGACGTGAAAAAAAGACTTGCACCGGGAAAAATAAATTTTTTTTAAAAAAAATTAAAAAGCGACGCGGGAAAGACGGGCATACTTTAACATGGTGGAGTACTTTTACACAATGTTAAAGGTGCCCTATCTTTGCGACGGAAATCTAACACTCGCGACGACGTAACGACGGGAAAAACCTTTGTGGATCGCCGTAACTCCTAATTTGCATACCCGACGCTGTATTACGACGCAAACTCCCCCCAGCGGCGGCCGCGGTATTGCATCCTAAGATCCGACAGTGTAAAACAATTACACCTGTCGGATCTTCTGGCTATCTATGCGTAACTGATTCTATGAATCAGCTGCATAGATAGAACAACAGATACGACGGCGTATCTCTCTGTGAATCTTGCCCATTAGAGCCAGCATAGTAAGGGCATTTAAATTCGGCGTTTTTTTTTTTTTTTTCTCGGTACATACCTTTATATTCTGTTTTTCTCCAGGGCTTCCGGGTTCCGATGACTGCAGGACTGGGCGTTCCTATGCTTCCGTTGGATGATTGACGGCTTGTGAAACAGGTGACCTGTTGCACAACGCGCGTCACCAGATGTCGGGAAATACCCGAGCTGCGAATCGGCACTATACGGCGCCTGCGCAGTGAGCTCTACACGGCGGGCGCAGGCGCCGTATAGTGCCGACTCGCAGCTCGGCTATTTCCGGAAATCTGGTGACGCGCGTTGTGCGACAGGTCACCTGTTTCACAAGCCGTCAATCATCGAACCGAAGGATAGGAACGCCCAGCCCCGCAGTCATCGGAACCCTGAGGCTGGGATAGGAACGCCCAGTCCCGGGGAGACATCAGAACGCGGAAGCCCTGGACAAAATCAGGATATAAAGGTAAGTGCAGAGAAAAAAAAAAATGCCGAAATGAAATGTCCTTACTATGCTGGCTCTAATGTAAAAAAAAAATTTTTTTTCGGGTGAACCTCCACTTTAACCACTTAAGCCCCGGACCAATATGCTGCCTAAAGACCCAAGGGGTTTTTACAGTTCGGGACTGCGTCACTTTAACAGACAATTGCGCGCTCGTGCGACGTGGCTCCCAAACAAAATTGGCGTCCTTTTTTCCCCACAAATAGAGCTTTCTTTTGGTGGTATTTGATCACCTCTGCAGTTTTTATTTTTTGCGCTGTAAACAAAAATAGAGCGACAATTTTGAAAAAAATTCAATATTTTTTACTTTTTGCTATAATAAATATCCCCCAAAAACATATATAAACATTTTTTTTCCCTCACTTTAGGCCGATACGTATTCTTCTACCTATTTTTGGTAAAAAAAAAATCGCAATAAGCGTTTATCGGTTGGTTTGCGCAAAATTTATAGCGTTTACAAAATAGGGGATAGTTTTATTGCATTTTTTTTTTTTTTTTACTACTAATGACGGCGATCAGCGTTTTTTTTTGTGACTGCGACATTATGGCGGACACATCGGACAATTTTGACACATTTTTGGGACCATTCTCATTTTCACAGCAAAAAATGCATTTAAATTGCATTGTTTATTATGAAAATGACAGTTGCAGTTTGGGAGTTAACCACAGGGGGCGCTGTAGGAGTTAGGGTTCACCTAGTGTGTGTTTACAACTGTAGGGGGGTGTGGCTGTAGGACTGACATCATCGATCGAGTCTCCCTAATAAAAGGGATCACTCGATCGATACGCCGCCACAGTGAGGCACGGGGAAGCCGTGTTTACATACGGCTCTCCCCGTTCTTCAGCTCCGGGGAGCGATCGCGACGTGGCGGCTATAAACGAATAGCCGCGCCGTCCCCGAGGCTTACCGACCGCTGCATGTACGGGGGGGGTCCCGATCGGACCCCCGACCCGCGTCAAGCAGAGGACGTATATTTACATGAGGAGGTCGGCAAGTGGTTAAGCCTCGTACACACGATCGGAATTTCCGACAACAAATGTGGGATGGAATGCTCTCCAATTTCCCGACAACAAATGTGTGCCGTCTGATTATCCGATCGCGTGTACACAAGTCTGTTGGACTAAAATCCAACGTACAAATATGCATGCTCAGAACCAATGCTAACCATAAACTCTGACAGGTTTTATCAACAGAATTCTGCTCAAGCTGTCTTGCATACACACAGGGCCAGATTCAGATAGGTCAGCGGATCTTTAGATCCGCGTAACCTATCTGATTTACGTTACGCCGCCGCAAGTTTTAGAGGCAAGTGCTTCAGAAAGCACTTGTTCTAAAGTTGCGGCGGCGTATCGTAAATCCCCTGGCAGAATTCAAATTCCGCGGCTAGGGGGCGTATAAAATTTAAATCAGGCGCGTCCCCGCGCCGAACGAACAGCGCATGCGCCCTCCGTCAACTTTCCCAGCGTGCATTGCTCCAAATGACGTCGCAAGGACGTCATTGGTTTCGACGTGAGTGTAACTTACGTCCAGCTCTTTTCTGAATCGACTTACGCAAACCACGTAAAATTTCAAAACCTGGCGCGGGAACGATGGCCATACTTAACATAGGATAACCCTCACATAACAGGGGTAACTATACGCCGGAAAAAGCGGAACGCAAACGACTGAAAAAAAATGCGCCGGGCGGTCGTTCGTTTCTGAATCGGCGGAAATCGTCATTTGCATATTCGTCGCGTAAAAAAACGAAACGCCACCTAGCGACCGGCTGGAATTGCAGCCTAAGATCCGACGGTGTAAGACACTTACACCTCTCGGATCTTAGGGATATCTATGCGTAACCTGATTCTATGAATCAGGCGCATAGATACAACGGACGGAACTCAGAGATACGACGGCGTTACAGGAGAAACGCCGTCGTATCTCTATCTGTATCTGGCCCACGGACACACCAAATTCCGACCGCCAAAAACGCGGTGACGTACAACACTACGACAAGCCTAGAAAAATGAAGTTCAATGCTTCCGAGCATGCGTCAAATTGTTTCAGAGAATACGTATTTATTTCTCAGTAGGAATTCCATACAGACAAACGGAATTTCCGATTTGAAAAATCCATCTGAAAAAAAAAGAACATGTTCTCTTTCTAATTCCATTGGAATTTCTGAAGGAAAAAGTCAAATGGGGCGTACACACGGTCGGAATATCCGATGAAAAAATTCCGTCTGACTTTTTCCATCGGAAATTTCGACCGTGTGTACGCGGCATAAGACAACATTAGCAGAAGTTGCCCAAAGGGTGGTGCTAAAGAGCAGAAAAAACACGTCGTTTTGTGTATGTTGGCTGAAAAAGTTCTGCCGTCTGTATGCAGAACATGTTCACGACCAACGCACTTCGCACAAAATTCCACAGATTTGTCCGATGGAAATCTGATCGTGTGTATGAGGCTTTAGAGTATCCAGGAGTCTTCTAATGGGACCCTGTTTTAAATAGCCCTGTCATAATTAGTGTGGAAGAGCAACTTATGCAACACCTTTGTGAGTCTGGTTTCAACCTGAAGTTCAGACCCCATCCCTTTACCTCTTAACCACTTAAGCCCCGGACCTTTAGGCAGCTAAAGGACCCGGCCAGACAATTGCGCGGTCGTGCGACGTGGCTCCCAAACAAAATTGGCGTCCTTTTTTTCCCACAAATAAAGATTTCTTTTGGTGGTATTTGATCTCCTCTGCGGTTTTTATTTTTTGCGCTATAAACAAAAATAGAGCGACAATTTTGAAAAAAAATCAATGTTTTTTACTTTTTGCTATAATAAATATCCCCCAAAAAATATATAAAAAAATATATTTTTCCTCAGTTTAGGCCGATACGTATTCTTCTACCTATCTTTGGTAAAATAAAATCGCAATAAGCGTTTATCGGTTGGTTTGCGCAAAATTTATAGCGTTTACAAAATAGGCGATAGTTTTTTTTAATTATTTTTATTAATTCTTTTTTTTTTACTACTAATGGCGGCGATCAGCGTTTTTTTTTTTGTGACTGCGACATTATGGCAGACACTTCGGACAATTTTGACACATTTTCTGGACCATTGTAATTTTCACAGCAAAAAATGCATTTAAAATGCATTGTTTACTGTGAAAATGACAACTGCAGTTTGGGAGTTAACCACAAGGGGGCGCTGAAGGGGTTAGGGTTCACCTAGTGTGTGTTTCTAACTGTAGGGGGGTGTGGCTGTAGGTGTGATGTCATCGATTGTGATTCCCTATATCAGGGAACACACGATCGATGACGCCGCCACAGTGAAGAACGGGGAAGCCGTGTTTACACACACCTCTCCCCGTTCATCAGCTCCGGGGACCGATCGCGGGACTCCAGCGGCGATCGGGTCTGCGGGTCCCACGGTCCCGGGTCCCGCGGTACCTGTACGTGCATGTGCCCAGCCATGCCATTCTGCCGACTTAAATGTGCAGGAGGCTGTCCTTAAAGCGGGGGGTTCACCCAAAAAAAAATGTTTTAACATTACATTCAGGCGAGTTGTTAGAATCACAATCGGGTGTTTTTTTTTTAAATCCTTGCTGTACATACCGTTTTGTAGATATATGTTCACCGCGGCTTCCGGGTATAACTTGCGGGACTGGGCGTTCCTAATTGATTGACAGGCTTCCGACCGTCGTATACAGCGCGTCACGAGTTGCTGAAAGAAACTGAACGTCGGTGCGCAGGCGCCTTATAGAGCCGACTCGCAGTCCGGCTTCTTTCGGCAACTCGTGACGCGCTGTATGCGCCGGTCGGAAGCATGTCAATCGATTAGGAATGCCCAGTCCCGCAGATTATACCCGGAAGCCGCGGTGAACATATATCTACAAAACGGTATGTACTGCAGCGATTTAAAAAAAAAACACCCGATTGTGATTCTAACAACTCGCCTGAATCTAATGTTAAATGTTTTTTTTGGGTGAACCCCCGCTTTAAGTGGTTAATGTTGTTAGCACATAATCATGGTTATTGGTGCTATGAGGATACGATTAAGAGATAGCACATGAAACGCATCAACCTTGCTCTTTGTCCCCCCCTTTATATTATTTTGCCTTAGGGTTCATTTACACTTGCTTCGGCTTTAACACACATTAAAGCGCCTACCATTTTAACATGCTTTTATGATGTGTTTTTGATGCTTCGCTGGTGCTTCGATGAAGCTTTGGTAATGCTTCGGTGATGCTCTTTTAACCACTTAACGACCGCCGCACTACGATATACGTCGGCAGAATGGCACGGCTGGGCAGATGGACGTACCGGCACGTCCTTTACATCTACCCAGTCGTGGGTCGCAGGCGTGCGCCTGCGACCCGGTTCGAAGCTCCGGGACTGCGAGACCCGCGGACCCGATCGCCGCTGGGGTCCCGCGATCGGTCCCCGTAACTGAAGAACGGGGAGAGCTGTGTGTAAACACGGCTTCCCCGTGCTTCACTGTGGCGGCTGCATCGATCGTGTCATTCCCTTTATAGGGGAGACTCGATCGATGACTACACTCCTACAGCCACACCCCCCTACAGTTGTAAACACACACTAGGTGAAACATAACTCCTTCAGCGCCCCCTGTGGTTAACTCCCAAACTGCAACTGTCATTTCCACAATAAAGAATGCATTTTAAATGCATTTTTTGCTGTGAAAATGACAATGGTCCCAAAAATGTGTAAAAATTGTGCGAAGTGTCCGCCATAATGTCGCAGTCCCGAAAAAAATCGATGATCGCCGCTATTACTAGTAAAAAAATAATAATTAATAAAAATGCAATAAAACTGCGCAACTAACCGATAAACGCTTATTGCGTTTTTTTTAACAAAAATATGTAGAAGAATACATATCGGCCTAAACTTAGGATTTTTTTTTTTATATATATATATATTTTTGGGGGATATTTATTATAGCAAAAAGTAAAAAATATTGAATTTTTTTCAAAATTGTCGCTATACTTTTGTTTATAGCACAAAAAATAAAAACCGCAGAGGTGATCAAATACCACCAAAATAAAGCTCTATTTGTGGGGAAAAAAGGACGCCAATTTTGTTTGGGAGCCACGTTGCACGACCGCGCAATTGTCAGTTAAAGCGACGCAGTTCCGAATCGCAAAAAGGGGCCTGGTCCTTTACCTGCATTTTGGCCCGGGGCTTAAGTGGTTAAGAGATAGCACATGAAACGCATCAACCTTGCTCTTTGTCCCCCACTTTATATTATTTTGCTTTAGGGCTCATTTACACTTGCTTCGGCTTTAACACACATTAAAGCGCCTACCATTTTAACATGCTTTTATGATGTGTTTTTGATGCTTCGGTGGTGCTTCCTTGAAGCTTCGCTGGTGCTTCGATGAAGCTTTGGTGATGCTTCGGTGACACTCTTTTAAAGCTTTGTTGAAGCTTGGCAGATGCCCTGTGTGTATGTATATATCTCATACCTGCAATTTTTTCAAAACAAAGCAAAGCTAATTCTGAATTAAAGCAGGACTGTAAGCTAACTATTTGATTTAGTGACATGGGTTTCGACTGGCATTAAGTGAGCTTTAACGAAGCCTGTCTGAAGCCTTGTTTTGAAGCAAGTGTACGGATTTTTTTATACGTAAATAAAGAGTGGATCTAGTTGGAGTGCGGCCGTCTGGGATTTCTTTCTAACCTCTTGTCCACTATGGGTCTTGTGCCCTTGTTTAGCCTTAAATATGTTTTAGCTTAGGTTTCATGTATTCCTCACAATTCTTACTATAATTACCTTCATAAAAAGTATTTACACTAATGTATAAAAAGATAGAATTTAGGAAGATCCTAAACAAATCTATATTACCAGGTACAGAGGGTTAATAAGAAACATTGGACATCCTAGGGAAATGCAGCCAATCTATATTATGTTTGGTATCTAGCAAATCGAAATTTCATTCTGTTAACGTGGTTGTAAAGTCAGATTTTTCTTATCTTAATTCATTCTATGCATTAAGAGAAAAAGCCTTCTGTGTGCAGCAGCCCCCCCTCAGCCCCCCTAATACTTACCTGAGCCCCCTTGATCCAGCGATGTTGCACGAGAGACTCAGCTGTCTGGGACGCTCCCTCCTCATTGGCTGAGACAGCAGCGAAGCGCCATTGACTCCCTCTGCTGTCAATCAAAGTCAGTGAGACAATGAGTGAGAAAGGAGAGGGGGCGGGGCCAGTCAGGGGCTCTGTGTCTGAATGGACACACAGAGAAGCAGCTTGGCTTGGGTGCCCTATAGCAAGCTGCTTGCTGTGGGGGCACTCAACAGGAGGGAGGGGCCAGGAGAACCAACGAGGGACCCGAAAAGAGGAGGATCTGGCCAGCTCTGTGCAAAACCATTGCATAGAGCAGGTAACTATAACATGTTTTTTTTTTTTTTTTTTAAAGAGACTTTAGTATCACTTAAAATAATATGTTGGTTGTTAAAACCCTATAATATTAAAGTATGGATGTGCCCAGGATAGTTGGAATTAACCACTTCGTTACCGGGCCTATTTTGGCACTTTTCTCCTTTATGTAAAAATCACATTTTTTTTGCTAGAAAATTAATCAGAACCCCCAAACATTATATATTTTTTTTAGCATACACCCTAGGGAATAAAATGGCAGTCATTGCAACTTTTTTTCTCGCATGGTATTTGCGCGATAATTTTTCAAACGCCTTTTTTTAGGGAAAAAGCAGTTTCATGAGTTAAAAAATAACAAAACAGTAAAGTTAGCCCAATTTTTTTGTATAATGTGAAAGACGATGTTACGCCGAGTAAATAGATACCTAACGTGTCACACTTTAAAATTGCGCACACTCATGGAATGGCGCCAAACTTCGGTACTTAAAAATCTCCATAGGCGACGCTTCAATTTTTTTTACAGGTTACTATTTTTGAGTTACAGAGGAGGTCTAGTGCTAGAATTGTTGCACACGCTCTAACGCACGCGATGATACCTCACATGTGGGGTTTGAACGGTGTTTACATATGTGGGCGGGACTTGCATGCACGTTCGCTTCTGCACGCGAGCGACCGGGACAGGGGCGTTTTAAATTTTTTTTTTTATTATTTTATTTATTTATTTTTTACTTAATTTTTTTATTTTTACACTTTTTTTTACATTTTGTTTTTTGATCACTTTTATTCCTATTACAAGGAATGTAAGCATCCCTTGTAATAGGAATCACTGTGACAGGTCCTCTTTATGGAGAGATGTGGGGTCAATAAGACCCCACATCTCTCCTACAGGCTTACAAGCATGAAATCGGTGAAAAAAAAATCACCGATTACATGCCGACAGCCGCTATAGCGGCTTTGTTTACTTTCGGGTACCGGGCGTGACGTCATAACGTCGCGCCCGGTCCTCCGACGGTCACCCATCATTCAGATATCACCGCACAAAGCCGAGGACGTACTGGGACGTCCTCTAGGTCTCAAGTGGTTAAGGGTGTTTCAAATGTCAGCAGAGCATAATAAAATGCTTTCTAAGACACCTTCCCTTTGATTGGGTGGCAATGGATCTGGAACACATTTTGCACGGTGAGCAAACAGTTACTGCATTTGACAGCTGGTGGGATGGTTTTACCATCAAAACAATGAAGGAATATTAAAGTGATGAAAGATTAATAATTTTTTTTGTTGTTTAAAATAACAAACATGTTATACTTACCTCCTCTGTGCAAGGGTTTTGCACAGAACGGCCCCGATCCTCTTCTTCTGGGGTCTCCCAGCAGCGCTCCTGGCTCCTCCTCTTCTTGAGTGCTCCCTACGGAGAGCCGCATTCCATGGGGATGCTCCCATTGACAC
Source organism: Rana temporaria (assembly GCF_905171775.1). Lineage (NCBI taxonomy): Eukaryota > Metazoa > Chordata > Amphibia > Anura > Ranidae > Rana > Rana temporaria. The sequence continues at coordinate 18,107,993 of NC_053490.1, forward strand.
AGACAGCAGGATTTGGCCCCGCCCCCAGCCCCCACGTCACTGGATTTGATTGACAGCAGTGGGAGCCAATCCATGTCTTCTGGGGTCCCTGTCTCGGCTCCCCCCTGCTTCTGGTAACCCCCCTGGGAAGCCCTCTCCCAAGGAGGTTACCTTTTGGGAGCGTGCTCCTGAGTCCTATATCCGACGTCCAAAGCCACTGACTACAGGAATCGGACCCGCCCCCGGCCCTCGCGTCATTGGAGTTGTTTGACAGCAGCGCAAGCCAATGACTGCGCTGCTATCAATCTATCCAATGAAGAGCTGAGAAGACCGGTCGAGAAGAGCCAAGAAGCAAGCGCGTTCTCGACGCGGGACTTTCGAGGGCGCAGGTAAGTAAACGAGGGGCTGGGGGGCCGGTAGGTAGAGGATGTTTTTTCACCTTAATGCATAAGATGGTGAAAAAACATGAAGGTTTACAACCCTTTAAATGCATAGAATGCATTATGGTGAAAAACCCTGAGACTTTGCAACCCCTTTAAGAGTCGTGCATGAGGGCCAGTGACTCTTCCATACCCTATTAAATGTAATCTATATGAAACCAAAAACCAGGCGGGCGCTGGTTAAGACTGCTTTCACACTGCTCCGTTAAGGGAACGCTATAAGAACAAAGGGCCAGATTCACAAAAGAGATACGACAGCGTATCTCCTGATACGCCGTTGTATCTCTGTGTTCCGGCCATCCTAACTATGCGGCTTATTCATAGAATCAGTTACGCATAGATAGCCCTAAGATCCGACAGGTGTAATTGAATTACACCGTCGGATCCTAGGATGCAATACTTCGCCCGCCGCTGGGGGGAGTTTGCGTCGTAAACCAGCGTCGGGTATGCAAATTAGCAGTTACGGCGATCCACGAAGGTTTTTCCCGTCGTTACGTCGGCGCAAGTCTTAGTTTCCCATCGCAAAGTTAGGGGTACTCCACCATGTTAAAGTAAGCCCGTCTTTCCCGCTTCGCTTTTGATTTTTTTTGTTTTCCCGGCGTAAGTACGTTACGCACGTCGCGATTCTCAAAGCGTCGGCGCGTCGTAATTTCGCGCAAAGCACGTCGGGAAATTTGCGAACGGAGCATGCGCAGTACGTCCAGCGTGGGAGCGCGCCTAATTTAAATAATTTAAATGGTACCCGCCCCATTTGAATTGGGTCGCCTTGCGCCGGACGTGTTTACGATATGCCGCCGCAAGTTTACAGGTAAGTGCTTTGTGGATCGGGCACTTAGGCTGCATTCACACCTAGGCGACAAGTAACGCCGCGTACGCGGCGTATTTTGCCGCGATTTTGTTTACTTTTTTTCTTTTTTACAAAGAATTAACTTTGCTGTCTATGGCCGAACGCCAATGCCGCCTGAAAAAAAGGGTCCGGAACTTGTTTTCAGGCGGCAGGCATATGGCGTTTCGGCATTCGGCGTGAGATGTGAACCATCTCATAGACAGCAATGGAAATTCGCCCCTCCAGCGTATCGAGCGTCGGGCGTTTTGTCGCCAAGGTGTGAATGGAGCCTTAGACTGAAAACTTGCGGCGGTGTAACGTAAACGGGTACGAGAATCTGGCCCAAAGGTCTTCTGGAATCAAACTCTAAACATGCACCAAATAGGTCACTGTAGAATGTTTATTTTATTATGTCCAATGTGTTAAACTTCTGTCAAATATGTGACAAAACTCAACATTTCCATTGTTTCTACAGGATCTTGTAGAAGAATGAGATTCCTCGTGTGTACAAGCTTCCTCCTCTCCCTGATATTCGGGATTCTGAAGACACACGCAGTACGTGGAATACTGATCCAACAGTAAAATATAAAGTGTTATTTCACCTAATTGGATATTTTTAATGGTTTTTAAGTGGTTTTACATATTCACCATCACATTAGAAAGACGGTATATCTCAAGCTTCTTTCTGGAATATTAGATCACAATAACAAAATAGAAAAAACAGATCATTATTTTAGGATGTGAACGTGACTAACTGCACATTAATAGACCTATCAATCTCTGTTATGTCACATTATAATCCTTATTTATGAAGTGCCAACATATTACATAACATACTAATAATACATTTTACATAACACTGCCCTGACGAGTTTGGATTGTAAAAGGTAGAGAGTACACAAAGTACAATAGCTAATGGCTGCTTCTCATTGGAGTTAGTTGCAATAAATACAAGAGGGAAGCTAGAGGCAGTGGATGGAGGTGGAGCAGATGAGTAAACCAAATATAATACATTTTTTTTATTGGGATTTTATGTGATAGACCAATACAAAGTGGCACATAATTATGAAGTGGAAAGAAAACGATACATGTTTTAAATTTTTATTTTTATTTTTTAAATATGTGAAAAGCTTGGCATTTGTATTCAGCCCCCTTTACTATGACACCCCTAACTAAAATCTAGTGGAACCAATTGTCTTCAGAAGTCACCTATTTAGTATATAGAGTCCACCTGTGTGCAATTTAACCACTTGACCACCAGGCACTTAAACCCACTTAACCACTTAAGCCCCGGACCAATATGCTGCTAAATGCCCAAAGGCGTTTTTATAATTCGGCACTGCGTCGCTTTAGCAGACAATTGCGCGCTCGTGTGACGTGGCTCCCAAACAAAATTGGCGTCCTTTTTTCCCCACAAATAGAGCTTTCATTTGGTGGTATTTGATCATCTCTGCGGTTTTTAATTTTTTGCGCTATAAACAGAAATAGAGCGACAATTTTGAAAAAAATGCTATATTTTTTACTTTTTGCTGTAATAAATATCCCCAAAAACATATATAATTTTTTTTCCCCTCAGTTTAGGCCGATACGTATTCTTCTACCTATTTTTGGTAAAAAAAAATCACAATAAGCGTTTATCGATTGGTTTGTGCAAAATTTATAGCGTTTACAAAATAGGGGATATTTTTATTGCATTTTTATAAAAAAAAAATGTTTTACTACTAATGGTGGCGATCAGCGATTTTTTTCATGACTGCGACATTATGGCGGACACTTCGGACAATTTTGACACATTTTTGGGACCATTGACATTTTCACAGCAAAAATGCATTTAAATTGCATTCTTTATTGTGAAAATGACAGTTGCAGTTTGGGAGTTAACCACAGGGGGTGCTGTAGGAGTTAGGCTTCACCTAGTGTGTGTTTACAACAGTAGGGGGGTGTGGCTGTAGGTCTGACGTCATCGATTGTGTCTCCCCTATAAAGGGGATGACACGATTGATGCACCGCCACAGTGAAGCACGGGGAAGCCGTGTTTACATACGGCTCTCCCCGTTCTTCAGCTCCGGGGAGCGATCGCGACGTAGCGGCTATAAACGAATAGCCCCGCCATCGTCCCGGATCGCTCCCCGAGGGAATCCGCCCGCCACACGCAGCGGGGGGGGCCGCGATCAGACCCCCCACCCGCTAGAAGGCAAGGACGTATATATACGCCCTTCTGCCTGTCTGTGCCATTTTGCGGACGTAAATAGTTGTGCGGCGGCGTTAAGTGGTTAATAACCAGACCAATTTTCAGCTTTCGGTGCTTTCACAATTTGAATGACAATTACTCAGTCATACAACATTGTACCCAAATGAAATTTTCGTCCTTTTTTTCACACAAATAGAGCTTTCTTTTGGTGGTATTTAATCACCGTTGGGTTTTTTATTTTTTGCGCTATAAGAGAAAAAAGACTGAAAATTCTGTAAAAAAAATGAATTTTTCTTTGTTTCTGTTATAAAATGTAGCAAATTTTGTATTTTTTCTTTATTCTTTTGCATAAATGTGAAAGATAAAGTTACGCCGAGTAAATAGATACCCAACATGTCACCCTTCAAAATTGCACACGCTCGTGGAATGGCGCCGAACTTCGCTACTTAAAAATCCCTATAGGCGACGTTGCAGGGTATTGTGGGGTATTGCAGAGTAGTGTGGGGTATTGCAGAGTATTGTGGGGTATTGCAGAGTAGTGTGGGGTATTGCAGAGTATTGTGCGGTATTGCAGAATAGTGTGGGGTATTGCAGAGTATTGTGGGGTATTGCAGAGTAGTCTTAGTATGGGGCAGGGATGGATGGCTGGATCTGTGACTGCATTTGCCACAGATCCAGCCCACAGCACTTGTGCTGCATCCGCTCCCTCCCCTCTCCTCTCACACTGTACCGTTCGGTACAGAGAGGGGAGGGAGGAACCGGCGTCATCACATGACGCCGGTTTGTTTACAAGTGATCGCTCCATCATTGGATGGAGCGATCACGTGGTAAACCGCCGCTATCAGCTGCGATTTACCGTGATCCGTGATGCGCCGGGTCCTCCGGACCCGGCGGTCACGGATATTCCCGTGTGCGCGCCCCAGAGGGCGCAAGGGAGCGCGATTCTGGGGGGACCTCCATGGACGTCCTCCCAGAGTTAAGCAACCGCCTTGTAGACGTATTTCGTCTATAGGGCGGTGGGTAACTGGTTAATCTCAGTATAAATACAGCAGTTCTGTAAAACCCTCAAAGGTTTGTTAGAGAACCTTATGCCGCGTACACACGATCGTTTTTCGGCATTAAAAAAAACGTCATTTTTCAGCATGTCCAAAAAACGCAGTTTTTCCAACTTCATCATTAAAAACGATGTTGCCCACACACCATTGTTTTTGAAAAATGATGAACAAAGCGCGTTGACGTACAACACGTACGACGGCACTCTAAAGGTAAAGTTATATTCGCTTTTGGGCTGCTTTTAGCTGATTCCGTGTTAGTAAAAGACGATTCACGCTTTTCTGTCTGTTACAGCGTGATGAATGTGCTTACTCCACTATGAACGGTAGTTTTACCTGAACGAGCGCTCCTGTCTCATAACTTGCTTCTGCGTGGGTTTAAAACGTCGTTTTTGCCCACACACGATCATTTTTTACAACACAAAAAACGACATTTTAAAAAACTACGTGAAAAAATGCAGCATGTTCGAAAAAGAATTTTTTGCCGTTTTTCAGCTGAAAAACGATGTGAAGCCCACACACGGTCATTTTAAATGACGTTTTTAAAAACGTTGTTTTTTTTCATGCCGAAAAACGATCGTGTGTACGCGGCATTAGTGAACAAACAGCATGATGAAAGCCAAGGAACAGAACACACCAGACTTGTCAGGGAGAAAGTTGTGGAGAAGTTTAAAACAGGGTTAGCTTATAAAAACGTATCCTAAGCTTTGAACATCTCACAGAGCTCTGTTCAATCCATTATCCGAAAATGGAAAGAATATGACACAACTGCAAACCTACCAAGACATGGCCGTTCACCTAAACTGACAGGCTAGGGAAGGAGACCATTAATCAGAGAAGCAGCCAAGGTAAGCCATGGTAACTCTGGAGGAGCTGCAGAGATCCACAGCTCAGGGGGGAGAATCTGTCCACAGGACAACTATCATTCAAGAACTTGAGCTATTTTGAAAAGAAGAATGGGCAAAAATGTCCCTCTGTAGATGTGCAAAGCTGGTAGAGACACCCCCAAAAAGACTTGCAGCAGTAATTGCATTGAAAGGGGGTTCTACAAAGTATTGACTCAGGGGGGCGCCATACAAATGTACCTCCCACACTTTTCACATATTTATTTGTAAAAAAATAATTGAAAACCATTAATAATTTTCCTTTCACTTCGCAATTATATGCCACTTTGTGTTGGTCTATCACATATAATCCCAATAAAGTACATTTACGTTTTCGGTTGTAACGTGACAAAATGTGGAAAATGTCAAGGGGTATGAATACTTTTTCAAAGCACTGTAATAAAGAAGGGAAATGGCAGTGGTTGGAGATGATGGAAGTTGGGTACATTAGATACAATAGGGAAAGAAGATTACAGTGTATGAAGGTGAGGGTAGTTGAGTGCATAGGATACAAAATGGAATAAAATGGGATGACAGTTGAAAACACTAAAAATAAGAGGGAAAGAAGGTGCATCCCGTCCATCCCGTTTCACGGACGACTTACGCAAAAAAAAAAATCAAATTTCGACGCGAGAACGACGGCCATACTTAACATGGCAAGTCTAACTATACGCCGCAAAATACCAGGTTTAACTATTCGCCGGAAAAAGCCGACTAGAGACACCGTAAAAAAATGAGCCGGCCGCTCGTACGTTCGTGGATCCTCGGAAATAGCTAATTTGCATACCCGACGCGGAAAACGACGTGAACGCCACCCAGCGGACGCCGAAGTATTGCATCTTAGATCCGAAGGCGTACGACGATGTACACCTGTCGGATCTAACCCAGATGCCGTCATATCTTGGTTTGAGGATTCAAACTAAAGATACGACGCGTGTAATTTGAAAGTACGCCGGCGTACTCTGTCTGTGGATCTGCCCCAAAGTGTTATTTCACCTAATTGGATATTTTTAAGGGTTTTTGAGTGGTTTTACATATTCACCATCACATTACAAAGACGGTATTTCTCAAGCTTCTTCCTGGAATATTAGATCACAATAACAAAATGTCAAGAGGCAATAGAAAAAACAGATCATTATTTTAGGATGTGAACGTGACTAACTGCACATTAATAGACCTATCAATCTCTGTTATGTCACATTATAATCCTTATTTATGAAGTGCCAACATATTACATAACATACTAATAATACATTTTACATAACACTGCCCTGACGAGTTTGGATTGTAAAAGGTAGAGACTGAGTACACAAAGTACAATAGCTAATGGCTGCTTCTCATTGGAGTTAGTTGCAATAAATACAAGAGGGAAGCTAGAGGCAGTGGATGGAGGTGGAGCAGATGAGTAAACCAAATATAATAGGGAAGGGAGATGGAAATAGCTAGAAGTGAGGGCAGTTGAGTATACTGGATATACAGGGCCAGATTCATAGTGGAGATACGACAGCGTATCTCCTGATACGCCGTCGTATCCCTGTTTCTATCTATGCGACTGATTCATAGAATCAGTTACGCATAGATAGCCAGAAGATCCGACAGGTGTAATTGTTTTACACTGTCGGATCTTAGGATGCAATACCGCGGCCGCCGCTGGGGGGAGTTCGCGTCGTAAACCAGCGTCGGGTATGCAAATTAGGAATTACGGCGATTCACAATGGATTTTCGCGTTCGTAGGACAATAGGTAGGAAATAGAGATGGCACTGATGACAATTGGGTGCACTAGATACAATGGGGGGGGGGGGGTGGCAGTGGGTAGAGGTGAGACTGTTGAGTATACTGCATACAATAGGAAATAGAGATGGCAGTGGATGAAGGTGGTGGTAGCTGGGTATACTAGATCGAATAGAGAGGGAGATGGCAGTGGGTGGAGGTGAGACTGTTGAGTATACTACATACAATAGGAAATAGAGATGGCAGTGGATGAAGGTGGAGGTAGCTGGGTATACTAGATCGAATAGAGAGGGAGATGGCAGTGGGTGGAGGTGAGACTGTTGAGTATACTACATACAATAGGAAATAGAGATGGCAGTGGATGAAGGTGGAGGTAGCTGGGTATACTAGATCGAATAGAGAGGGAGATGGCAGTGGGTGGAGGTGAGACTGTTGAGTATACTACATACAATAGGAAATAGAGATGGCAGTGGATGAAGGTGGAGGTAGCTGGGTATACTAGATCGAATAGAGAGGGAGATGGCAGTGAAAAGCGCTGATGACAGTTGGGTAAGCTAGATTCCATAGAGGGGAAAGATTGCAGTGGATGGAGGTGATAACGGTTGGATACAATAGGTAATAGAGATGGCAGTGGATGAAAGTGTTGGTAGTTGGATATACTAGATTTAAAGGGGGGAAGATGGCAGTGGAAGGCGTTGATGACAGTTGGGTATACTAGATACAACAGGGAAGGGAGAAGGCAGGGGATGGAGGTGATAACTGTTGGGTACACTAGATACAATAGGAAATAGAGATGCCAGTATATGATAGTGGTGGTAGTCAGGTACACTAGGTTCAATAGAGTGGGAAAATGTCAGTGGATGGAGCTAATGACAGTCCGGTACACTAGATGCAATAGGGAAGGAATATGGCAGTGGTTGAGTGGTTGGAGGTGATGGCAGATTGGTTGCATGAGATACAATAGGCAAGGAAGATGGTAACGGATCAAGGTGGTGGCGGTCAGGTAGACTAAATACAATAGAGAGGGAAGATGGCAGGGGATGGAGGTAATTACAGCTGAGTACACTAGATACAATTGGAAAATGAGATGCAGTGAGTGAAGGTGGGAAGTAGACTATATACAAAAGAGAGGGAAGATGGCAGTGGATGGAGGTGATGACAGTTGTGGATGTGGACACTAGATACAATATGGAAGACAGATGGACAAAAGGGAGGTTGCAGAGGATGGAGGTGATAACAGTCGGGTACATTAGATACAAAAGGAAAGAGAGATGACAATGGCTGAAGGTGATGGTAGTAGGGTACACTAGACCCAATAGGGAAGAGGGGTGGCAGCGTATGGAAGTGTTGGTAGATGAGTACATTAGATACAATAGGGAAGGAAGATGGTGGTGGCTGGAGGGGATGGCAATTGGGCTCCCTTAATGCAAAATGGAATTAAAAAGGATAAAAATTGGGTATACTAGATACAAACAAGGAGGAGGATGGCAGTGGATGAAAGTGAAGGCAGTTGAGTAGATTAGATACAATAGAGAGAGGGAAGATGGCAGGGGATGAGGGTGGTGGCAGTTGAGTACAATAGATACAATAGAAAAAGGAGATGGCAATGGCTAAAGATAGTGGTAGTCGGGTACATTAGATTCAATAGGGAAGAGATATGGCAGTGTATGGAGGTGATGATAGTTGGGTATACTGGATACCAAATTGAAGAGAGATGGCAGTTGCTGGAGGTGGTGGCGGTTAAGTGACTTAGATACAAAATGCAATGACAGTTGGGTTCACTAGATACAAAAGGGAAGGGAGATGGCAGTGTATGGAGTTGATGGTAGTTGAGTACACTAGATACAAAATTTAAAGGAGATGGCAGTTGCTAAAGGTGATGGAAAGTTGGCAATTAAAGTAGAGGTTCACCCGAAAACTTAATTTTTAACATTAGATTGATGCTCATTTTGTGAAGGGGAATCGGGTGTTTTTTTTTTAAAATCGAAGCACTACTTACCGTTTTAGAGAGCGATCTTCTCCGCCGCTTACGGGTATGGGCTGCGGGACTGGGCGTTCCTATTTGATTGACAGGCTTCCGACGGTCGCATACATCACGTCACGATTTTCCGAAAGTAGCCGAACGTCGGTGAGCAGGCGCCGTATAGAGCCGCACAGACGTTCGGCTTCTTTCGGCTACTCGTGACGCGATGTATGCGACCGTCGGAAGCCTGTCAATCAAATAGGAACGCCCAGTCCCGAAGACCATACCCGGAAGCGGTGGAGAAGATCTATCTCTAAAACGGTAAGTACTGCTTCGATTTACAGTTTTTCTCCATTGTTTTGGCTCATTTCTTGAAACAGAAATGACATTCTCAAAACAACATGGACAAATCTCCAAACCACTTCGCAATTGTTCACAACTGAATGGCATTTCTCATTCATTTCATCAAATTGCAAATGTCTCAGTACATGTCTCACTGTCTCAGTACATTTTTCAAATGATTTAGTACAAGTAGCCTACATTTAGCACAATTTCCAATTGAATAAATCTTGTTGATCTAAACTGATTGTCATTTCTTCAGTCTAATGGTCGTTCTCTCCAAAACGTGTCAGCGTAATTTCATTGTTTAAGTCATCACATGCACAATAGTCTGTTCAATTGTCAAAATTATTCAGGAACATAATACCATGAATACCATATATGAATCTCTCGGAACATTTGATAAAATGATCACAGCAATTGACAGTCAGGTGCAACTAAAACTTGACTAACGAAGGAGGAGTTGGAGTTGGTCTCAGATGACCAATCAAACAGTATGTTTAGTTATTGTACCTGACAGGTGCTGTCCATAACTGTGAATGCTGCCAAACATGTATATACTGTATAGAGCTTGACCATGCAGGAACAGTACACTTTCTGAACATGGAGTCACCTGGCCAAGTAAATGAACAATGGCAACTGTCTGCTCGAGGAAGAAGAAGAGGAGGAGGAGGAGTAAGGGTGTGTGGTGGTGGAATAGGGGGAAGAGGCCGAGGAGCACGAAGACACCATGCTGTCCCTGATGAAATTCGGGCCACAATTATAGACCATGTCATCAACCATGGCCTCACAATCAATTATGGAATTATATAATGTATAGGACAGGACACTGTGCATAGAGCAACAAATATGTTTATTCATTTACATATTCATTTAGTGTGTGTGATAGGCCTACAGTATAACAGTATCTTACCTCAGTGGGATGTTACGTATGATACTAACAATGACAAGAAAAATATTGTAGATGTAGCACCTGTGTACTTCCAAGTACCGGTGCTATTACTGTAAAAGTTAAGGGATAATCAGAGTGTAGTTGACTCTGATTCTGATTGCAATCAGCAGCCAATCGGGAGGGAGTTTCTCTCGCGGGCATGCTGGGGGATACTTCTGGAGCAGACGCCATTGAGGCGGGGTTCTTTTCCTGAGGTGGCACCCACCTTTAGGGTGACCACACATCACGGCCCCCGGGCGAGATGGCCTACCAGATAGGGGTGCGTGTGCCACGCGGTGTTCCTGGTTCCGGGACCATGTTGGCCCTGAAAATTTAAAGCTGTGGCGGGGGCCCCAGTATTCGACTGGGTCCCCAATTCTTAGAAGGACATGTACCCCAGGTTTGGAACCACTGGAATACTGGCCAGTAGTATATTGAACTTGTGGAACATAGAACATTCCTATGTAGCTGTCTGTAACTCTAGTGTATGACTCTTCTGTATGACTGATTTGATGTTTTCTTTTTTTACTCTATTGTAGAGAATAATGGCACTGGAAGGAAACGAGACCTCTCACATACCCGTGTATGTGGATGAGGCTGGCTTCAACCTGGCCAAGGGCCAAAGACGTGGCCGTAATTTTATTGGCCACCGGGTGGATGTCCCAGGACAGCGAGGGGGCAATATAACTATGTGTGCTGCCATTTCTGAGAATGGTGTGGCCACTCACATCCCCAGTCTTGGCCCATACAATACACAGAAGCTCCTCATCTTCTTGGACCACCTTCATTTGGATTTGATCCCTGAAAATGAGAGAGGTCTCATAGGGCCTCACCTACCACAAAATATAATTGTATGGGGCAATGTGAATTTTCACCATGGCCCGCTTATCAGGGCCTGGTTCACTGCTCATCCAAGGATGGATATGGTGTTCCTACCACCTTACTCTCCTTTCCTCAATACTATTGAGGAGTTTTCCTCTGCTTGGAGGTGGAGAGTGTATGAGCATCGGGCTCAAGATCAGAGGTCCCTGCTCCATACAATGGATGCTGCCTGTGAGGATATTACAGGAGATCAGTGTAGGGGATGGTTGCAACATGCACGCTGTTTCTTCCCTCGTTGCATCGCAAGGGAGAATATACGCTGTGATGTTGACGAAAATCTGTGGCCAGACAGACAGTAGCGTGTGGATGGGCAGGAGGGTGAGGACGGTGGACAGGAGAGGGAGGGTGAGGACAGTGCCCAGGAGAGGGAGGGTGAGGACGGTGCCCAGGAGAGGGAGGGTGAGGACGGTGGACAGGAGAGGGAGGGTGAGGACAGCGACCAGTGAAGAGATGTTACAGTAGTTGTAAAACTCCAGCTTTATTTACAGCATTGTAGGCTACATATAATTTTCCTTGTTTCATGTTTGTGCATTTATATTTCCATATATATTATGCTGTATACATTTTCTTTTTACTCTGAAGTATGAAAGTTACCGTATTTATCGCGGTATAACGCGCTCCCGCGTATACCGCGCACCCCTAAAGTTGCCCCAAATCCTTTTTTTTACTTACAGTTTTGGTGTCTTGCGCGGCGTCCATCGGCGGCCTCGTCGGGTCCAGCGTCCGTCTGCGGCTTCGGGTGTCCTCTTCGTCAGGTCCGGTGTCCTTCTGCGGCTTCGGGTGTCCTCTTCGTCGGGTCCGGCATCCTTCTGCGGCGTCCTCGCGTCCTCCCCGCTCGTTTCCCGCGCCGAGTTTGAATACTGCGCCGACATATACCGAGCGCAGTACACTCGTGTATCGTCGGGCAGGCTCAGCAACTCTCACGCTGACGTCCTGTACACTCAGAACGTCAGCGCGAGAGGCGCCCAAAGATACACGAGTGTACTGCGCTCGGTATATGCCGGCGCAGTATTCAAACTCGTGGCGGGAAAGCGGGTATCGGCGTATACCGCGCACCCACGATTTTGCCCTGATTTTTAGGGCAAAATAGTGCGCGGTATACGCCGATAAATACGGTACTTTGTGTGTGAATGATAATGGTTACAATACTGTAAAGTAATTTTTCCTTGGCAGGATGAGTGCAATGTGTGATGTCAAACCTTGGAGGCGACCCTTCCCCCAATTTATTTTTTCAGTTTTATACACAATTGTATTCAGTTAGATATTTCAATGGTCCTCTGCCATAGAGACAAAACATCTAAACATTTTGACTTGCAGTGCTTACACAATGCCAAAGGGATGAAGCATTTTGGGGGCACTGACTATTTGAATGAGAAAGAAATGTAGTTTTGACACATGAGTGAACTGTTTTGGGAAAGATATGAATTTTTGAAGGTGAACCATGGTGTTGTGCCGAACCATCCAGGTTATTTTGGAAAAAGTACCAAGAGAGCTGAGAACGTCCGGTCTGTATCAAGAAATGAGCCAAAGCAATTGAGAAAAATATTTGCCATTTTGAGGGAACTGACTCTTTATATGGGAAATGAATATGGTTTTGAAGCAAGAGTGAACAGTTTTGGGAGAGATATGAGCTTTTGCACCTGAGTTATAGTGTTGTGCTGAACTGTAAGACTGTTTTGCCAAATGATCTTAGAGTTTTGAGAATGTCATTTCTGTTTCAAGAAATGAGCCAAACCAATAGAGAAAAACTGTAAAAAAAAACACCCGATTCTCCTTGACAAAATGAGCATCAATCTAATGTTAAAAAAAAAAATTCGGGTGAACTCCTGCTTTAAGTGACTTAGATACAAAATGGAATGAAATGAGATGAAATTTGGGTTCACTAGATACAAAAAGGAAGGGAGATGGCAGTGTATGGAGTTGATGGTAGTTGAGTACGCTAGATACAAAAGGGAAGGGAGAGGGCAACGAATGAAGGTGCTGGCAGCTTGGTACCCGAGATGCAAGAGTGAAGTTGGATGAATGACTAAATAAATGGAAGTGATGACAGTTGGGTACACTAAATACAAAGTGGGTGAAAGTGGTGGTAGTCCAGTAGACTAGATACAAGAGAGAGGGAAGATGGCAGTGGTTGGCGCTGATGACAGTCAGAAATATTCAATTAGAGAAGGTAGATGGCAGTGGCTGGAGGTGAGGTTGATACACATTATAGACATGTGCACAGAAAATGTTTTCGTTTTTTTTTTTGTTCCGTTTCGTATCGTTCCGTAGGTTCGTTCCCGTTCGTTTTTCGTAAGACGCCCGTTTTCCTGTTCGTTCCTGTTTGTTTTTCGTACGACGCGATTTTTTCGTATTCCGATAATTTCGTATTTTGGTTACCGTTTTATGTTCGTACATGCGGGATGATTCGTTATTCTGTTTAATTCATGTTCGTTACTTGTTAGACAATAATTTTCGTGAATTTTCGTCATTTTGTACTTTCGTAAATATATCGCGGGATTCGCGGCACTTTCAACACGCGGCTCATCCATATTGACTATTGTTAAGCCCCATACACTTGGTCAGACTTAACAACAAACATAAAAACGATCGTTTTACCGAACGTTCGTTCGTTTTTAAACTCCATCAGAAAACCATTTTTGGGTTCCAGGTTCAAAAGTCTGGCCAACTGATCTCCCTTCAGACGAAAATCCACAGAAAAGTACTGTACTCAGCACAAAAGAGAAGCTGCTTCACTAACTAACTACACTCACTGTCCATTCAAAAAAACGAAAATGACATCTTATAACAAAAGATTAGCATTCTGTATTTTGAAACCAAATTACGAACAGAAAAAAGGAATTCAGAATACAGAATACAAATCTTTTGTTATAAGATGTCATATGAACATACAAACAGAAAAAGGATTCAAACAAAATACAGATTGAAAATCTTTTGTTAGATGTCATATGAACATACGACTGAAAATCAAAATACGAACAGAACAAGGATTCAAACAAAATACAGAATGCAAGTCTTTTGTTATAGATGTCATATTCGTTCTTTTGCCGTTTTCGTTTTGTCGTATTTTCGTCGGATCGTTCGTTCGTATTTGCGGTTTTTCGTTATGCGACTCATTCGTAATCCCGTCGTTTTCGTATTTTGGTGCTTACATTTTTTCGTATGTACACATTATTCTGCGGGTACGAAAATGAACATTTTTGTACGAAAATAACATTCGTACGAACGGGAATGCACATATCTAATACACAATAGGAAGATAAATGGTAGTGAATGAAGGTGTTTTAGTGGTGGCAGTTGGGTACACTAGATACAATAGAGAGGGAAGATGGCAGGGGAGTAGGCTAAAATCAATAGAGAGGGAAGATGGTAGTGGATGGAGGTGATAACTGTTGGGTACACTTGATACAATAGGGAAAAGAGATTGCAGTGAATGAAAGTGGTGGCAGTTGGGTACAATAGGAAGATGGCAGTGTAGGGAAGTGATGGCACCTGGGTACACTAGATACATTAGGAAAGAGGGACATAGAGGAGGATAGATACGTCTTACAACATCATAAATTGGCAGAGTATAGATGCGCAAGTGCAGTTAGTAGAATACCAGACAGCACAATATCACAATAGTCAATGCAAGAGTTAAAAAGGCCTGAAATTAGGCCTCTATTGGACACTTCGGTTAGGTAAAGGAACATTTCTGAGACATTGTCATTTACTATTCTTTGTACTGTTGGTCCCAAGTTCAGTTCCCACCGGGCCTCTGCTTGGCGTTCATATGTTTTCCCCCTGATCACATGCATATCTTGTGTATCCCTATCACTACAGGCCCCCAGCTGTCCTCTAACTATGAACAGCAATGCCTTTGACGACCAGTATGAAGGTTGCCAACAGGAAATGGACAATGCAATCAAATCCTACCTACTTGAGGAGGAAAAAGACGCTAACCCTGATTTTGCTCATGCCTGGGATTTCGCAATGGAGGCATGGGACGAAAACAAAGAGTATCTAACTGAAGAAATCCCTCATGGCTTCCGGGATGAGTATGGAGTTGCTATTATCATTTACTCCAACGACACAGTTTATTCCGATTTTAACGAAGCCGTGAGGAATTATGACCGGGAATATTTCAACTATCATTCCTTGCATTTCTTCATGACCCGAGCCATGAACCTCCTGAAAGTGGACTGTCCATCGTCTGTGTATAGAGGGGTGAACAGGGTGCGTCTGTTACCTGAGCATGTGGGGGAGAGAATCCGCTTTGGACAGTTCACCTCTTCCTCCAGGAATCAAACAGTGGCAGAGAACTTTGGGATGGGGACTTTCTTCAACATAAGCACCTGCTTTGGGGCAGACATACACAACTTCTCCTCCTATCCAGGGGAAGAGGAGGTTCTTATACCGGTAGACGAGGTGTTCGAAGTGACGCACTTTACCAGGGATGATGGCGAAAGCAGATTCGTGCTTAAAACGACGAAAGACAGATGTCATTACTACAACTGTGACTTCTTAAGAAAAGGTTAGCAAATTTTGACTTTTACCAATTTATGGCTTGGTCTAGGCTCAATCTGCTTAAAGCGG
This sequence comes from Rana temporaria, assembly GCF_905171775.1. NCBI lineage: Eukaryota > Metazoa > Chordata > Amphibia > Anura > Ranidae > Rana > Rana temporaria. Next base: position 18,123,787 of record NC_053490.1, read on the forward strand.
GAGTTCACCCGAAAAAATTTTTTTAACATTAGACTGAGGCTCATTTTGGGCAGCAGAATCGGGTGTTTTTTTTTAAAACGAAGCAGTACTTACTGTTTTAGAGATAGATCTTCTCCGCCGCTTCTGGGTTTGGTCTTCGGGACTGGGCGTTCCTATTTGATTGACAGGCTTCCGACAGGCTTCCGACGGTCGCATTTATCACGTCACGAGTAGCCGAAAGAAGCCGAACGTCGGTGCGGCTCTATACGGTGCCTGCGCACCGACGTTCGGCTACTTTCAGAAAATCATGACGCGCTGTATGCGACCGTCGGAAGCCTGTCGGAAGCCTGTCAACCAAATAGGAACGCCCAGTCCCGCAGCCCATACCCGGAAGCGGCGGAGAACATCGCTCTCTAAAACGGTAAGTACTGCTTCGATTTAAAAAAAAAAACCCGATTCTGCTTCCCAAAATGAGCATGAATCTAATGTTAAAAATTGAGTTTTTGGGTGAACCTCAACTTTAACCACTTCCATACCACAGTACGTCATATGACGTCCTGGACTTCAGTGGGGGATATCTGAATGATGGGTGCAGCTACAGGCATCATTCAGATATCACTGTTTTCAGGCGACGATTCTGCGCAACATAATGATGGTCATAGCGGCGATTCCACGCTTGCTCGTTCTTATAGGCGATGGGAGGGGACATGCCCCCCCCCCCTGCCGCCATCCGGTGCTTCTCCAAGCTCTCCTGTGCCATCGGGGGCCCAGAGAACGAATCGGCCGCCGCCAGATGATCAGATGATCACCGGTCATCTCTATGACCATCGGAGGCCCGGGCGCGATGTTATGACATCACGCCCCGGTACCCGGAGGTAAACAAAGCCGCAATCGCGGCTGAAAGCATGAGATCAGTGAATTTTTTTCACAATCTCATGCTTTCCAGCTTGGAGGAGAGATGTTGGGTCTTATTGACCCCGCATCTCTCCATAAAGAGGACCTGTCACACACTATTCCTATTACAAGGGATGTTTACATTTCTTGTAATAGGAATAAAAGTGATAAAAAAAAAATGTAAAAAAAAAATTAAGTACAATAAAAAAAATTAAGTTAAATAAAAAAATAAAAATAAAAATATATATATATATAAAAAAATTCAACGCCCCTGTCACCAGTAGCTCACGTTCAGAAGCGAACGTGCACGTAAGTCCAGCCCACATATGTAAACACCGTTCAAACCACACATGTGAGGTATCGCCGCGTGCGTTAGATTGAGAGCAAGAATTCTAGCACTAGACCTCCTCTGTAACTCTAAAATGGTAACCTGTAAAAAAAATTAAAGCGTCACCTATGGAGATTTTTAAGTACCAAAGTTTGGCGCCATTCCATGAGTGTTCGCAATTTTAAAGAATGACAAAGTTGGGTATCTATTTACTCGGCGTAACATCATCTTTCACATTATACAAAAAATTGGGCTAACTTTACTGTTTTGTTATTTTTAAATTCATAAAACCGTTTTTTTTTTTTTTAAGGCGTTTGAAAAATGATTGCGCAAATACCGTGCGAGATAAAAAGTTGCAATGACCGCCACTTTATTCCCTAGGGTGTCTGCTAAAAAAATATATGTTTGGGGGTTCTGAGTAATTTTCTAGCAAAAAAATTATGATTTTAAGGAGAGAAGTGCCAGAATAGACGCGGTATGGAAGTGGTTAAATAAGAAGTTCTGTCTCATCAATGGAGCACTTTAATGGTTTTTGCTTAATTTTATTTTGTTTTTAAACATATCTTTAGTTAGAGCAGAGCGGAGTTCACTTTAATGCCTTTACACAGGAGGTGCTCACAGGCAAAGGAATACCCGTAGTTCTGGGTACGAACAAGCTCCGGTGGTTCACTCATCTTGGTGCTGGGGGAAGTATCAGAGTCCTCAGCCCGGTGTAAGCTCCAATTGGGATCAACTTTTAGCTTACACGAGGCTAATGCCGCGTACAGACGGTCGTTTTTTGTGATGAAAAAAAAAAAGACGTTTTAAATCATGAAATAAAACAACGTTTTTGAAACTTCATTTTCAAAAATGACGTTGCCTACACACCATTGTTTTTTCAAAATGCTCTAGCAAAGCGCGGTTACGTTCAGCACTCTTTTCCATTGAAGCTCGCTTCATAACTTGCCTCTGAGCATGCGCGGGTTTAAAAACGTTGTTTTAAACGTCGTTTTGCCCACACACTATCATTTTAATTGACACAAAAAACAACGTTTTGAAAAACGACACAAAAAACTCAAGCATGTTCGAATTTTTTTTTGTCGTCGTTTTTCAGAAGACGTAAAACAACGTTTTCCCCACACGCGGTCATTTTAAATGACGTTTTACAAAAAACGACCGTCTGTACGCGGCATAACTCTCTCTGACTTCTGACTGGACAATAAAGGATGAGCAACACCCTGTTAAGTCTAGTGTTGAGCGGAATACGCCATATTCGATTTCGCGATATATCACGAATATATAGCCGAATATTCGTGAAATATTCGCTAAAATCGAATATTCGTGATATTTAAAAAAAAAATTAAATTGCGAAATTTCGCTAATGCGAATTTATTGCGAACATTTTGCAATTTTTTTTTTTTTTTTTCTGATTGGCTCTGATGCAAAAGAAGGGCGGAGAAAGTATTCTTGAATATTCGGAAATCGAATATTCGGAATATTTTATCAAAAAAAAAAAAATGTTGTGAAATATTTTGACAGCTGTGGTAGGAGAACTCTGATTGGCTCTGATGCAAAAGAAGGGTGGAGAAAGTATTTGCGAATATTCGGAAATCGAATATTCGCGAATACTTTCTCCACCCTTTTTTTGCATCAGAGCCAATCAGAGTTGTCAAAATCTCGCAATCAATTTCGCATTCGCATTAGCGAAATTTCGATAAAATATCACCAATATTCGATTTCAGAATATTCGCGAATACTTTCTCCGCCCTTCTTTTGCATCAGAGCCAATCAGAAAAAAAAAAAAAATTCGCAAAATGTTCGCAATAAATTCGCATTAGCGAAATTTCGAAAAAAAATTTTTTATATTCGGAATAGCGAATATTGGCCGCGAAATTCGAGATATTCGCGAATACTCGAATATGCCATATTCGAGCCGAATATTCGCAATACGAATATTCGTGAGCAACACTAGTTAAGTCATCATTTCTGCTTTCTCCTGCTGTTAGCACATGCGTATGCATATGAGCTTGATTGGATACTACCACTTTTCCTCCCTTTCCCAGTCTAAGGTTGACCATTCATTGATAGATGTTCCAGATGATTGCGGAGAGGGAAGGGGAAGAGGTGACTTACTTCCGGTCGCCGAGCGACCTAGGGAGGAAGCGGGAGCTGGAACCCTTTAAAAAGAGGGGTTCCGCCCCTACCCCCCCCCCCAAAAAAAATGACATACCAAATGTAGCATGTCAGGGGGTCACCTTTCTTTAAAGTGGAAGTTCCATTTTTGGGTGGAACTCCACTTTAAGGCTCTTGCTACATCCAGTTCACGCCGTTTTGATGAATTCTGTTCTTCCGTGAATGGAGGTGGCGTCGCTGTTTTTTTTTTTTTTAAGTGTATTTTGTGCGTGTACTCGAGAGAGGAGCCGGACTGCAGGAGTTGGGAGTGGGCAGGCCTCCCCCAGAGGCAATCTGCCACCTTTCTCCATGCCCCGGGTGGCAATGGCGGGTGTGTGAGGGGGTCCTCCCACACAGCCCGCCCTACCTGCTCCGCTTTGAAGCCCAACGGGGCAGAGGGACTCCCTATAAGGGAGTGAGAGGATCTAGCCCGCTCAACCAGCCCCGTTAGTCGCGTCGCTTTCTTTTACAGAGTTATAATGGTGCTGTGGGTTCGCCGGGGGTGGAGCAACGAACCATGCGTATGCTGCTATGAAGGCACCAGGAAAGTTCAATGTTACAGGTGGCTCCTCCCACATGCACAGTTGTACCCAATTGCATCCCCCCTGCTGGACAGAGATTCATTATCATTAGTCTGTGCACTGCTGCAGTTTACAATAGAAATGAAAGGTTGCACTTTGAGACAGCAATGACATTAACTGATGATTTTGGAATTGACATAATAAGAATAGTGGCCCAGATTCAAGAAGCAATTGCGCCTGCGTAACCATAGGTTACACAGCGCAATTGCTTACTTGCTCCGGCGTTACGAATGCTCCTGATTCAGGAACATCGTAACGCCGACTGCAGCCTAAGATCTGCGTGGCATAAGGCTCTTATGCCACGCATATTTTAGGCTGCATTCTTGCGATGACCGCTAGGGGGCGCTCCCATTGTGCTCAGTGTATAGTATGCAAATTGCATACTAACACCGATTCACAATGTTGCGCGAGCCCTGCGTACGCAAGTTACGTCGTTTCCGTACGGCGTGTTTAGCGTAAGGCTGCCCCTTCTAATAGTAGGGGCGGCCAATGCTAAAGTATACCCGTCGTTCCCGCGTCGCGAAATTTGAATTTCACGTTGTTTGCGTAAGTGATTCGTGAATGGCGCTTGACGCTATTCACGTTCACTTGGAAGCAAATGACGTCCTTGCGACGTCATTTCCCGCAATGCACGTCGGGAAAGTTTCCCGACGGAGCATGCGCTCTACGCTCGGCGCGGGAGCGCGCCTAATTTAAATGATTCCCGCCCCCTACGGGATCATTTAAATTGCCTGCTCTAGCGCCGGGCAATTTTGCCGGCGCGCCCGCGCAATTCACGGAGCTTCTGCTCCGTGAATCAAGGGCAGCAGAGCAAATTTGCGGGGGCGCAGGGCAAAATCGTTGCCCTGCGCCTCCGTAAATATTGCGCAAATCTCTTTGAATCCGGGCCAGTCTTTTCAAGCAGTAATAATGCTCATTGACCATCTGTGTTTGTATTTCTTCACACATCCAATTTGTATGATAAATTGTCAAATCTTTTTGTAACATTATTTCTGGTCATTGTTTTTATAGGGGGGAAATCCAACACATGTGTGTATAGCAGAGGTAAGTATGAACCCATCTTCTCCGCTAATAACAGCTACTATTGTGTATTATGTAATCATAGGTGTGCGCAGGCTATTGCATTAGGGTGTGCACCCCAAAGCTCAACACACTACCGATCACTCACCATGTTCATTCAGAAAGGGAAGGGGCTGATAAATACATATTTACCAGCCCCTTGCCTCACTCATCCTAAAACATCCTCGCAGCAACAGCCGGCAGGAGAGGAAAAGAGGAAAGCTGGTAGTGCTGCGGAGGGGGGTGCCTGGGCAGTAGGGGGGATCTGTGCTGCACAGGGTGATTAGGGTGTGCCTGGGCACACCTGGCACACCCTGTACGCACGCCTAAGGCCCCGTACACACGAGGGGATCTCCGCTGGAAACGGTCCGCCGGACCCTTTCCAGCGGAGATTCCTCCTCCGGATTTGGATCCGATGGCTTGTACTCACCATCGGATCAAAATCCGCGCGGAATTCATCCACGGTGACGTGTCGCGCCGTCGCCGCGATGATGACGCGGCGACGTGCGCGACGCTGGAAGGTAAGTACTTCCACGCATGCGTCGAATCATTGCGACGCATGCGAGGAAGGGGAGCGGACGGATTGATCCGGTGAGTCTGTACAGACCACCGGATCAATCCGCTGGACCCGATTCAAGAGGATAGATTTCTTAGCATGCTAAGAAATTTATATCCGCTTGAAATCGATCGGCCCGAGAAATCTCTGCGGATAAATATCCGCTAGGCCGTACAGACGTCCGGATTTGTCCGCTGGAACTGATCCGCGGATCAATCCCAGCGGATAGATCCGGTCGTGTGTACGGGGCCTAAGTATGTAATACATAAACCTAGTTGTATTGACAGCAAAGGAACCCAAAGCACCGTCCAGGCACCGTCCAGGCACCGTCCAGGCACCGTCCAGGCAGTAACAAGAGGGACAATGTTAGCATCAAAGTTTTGAGCTACACCCACACTTGCTTCATCACAACATACGTAACCATCATCACCATAAACATGTGTTGCTAAGGATCAAGCTTTCTGGTTTAGGATAGGCCCATGACAGTCTTAGCCTCTATAGAGTTAATGGAAATCTCTTGAATACACACATGTGAATGTCCTCTTGTCAAGGTGCCAAACCACACAGCATTAATCTCTCCACAAAGCAGAAAATACGCACAACTTCTGGACGTCCTTCTACTGTTGACATTTATGCCAATCTTTTCAGTAACTAAGGCTCGCTTATTCAAATCAAAATAGAAGAGAAACATTAAGGAGAAGAGTATTTAATATCTTATGGAGGGTCGTGTTGGAGGGTGTGATATTCTGATAGCAGTGGTGGCCCATCCATTAGAGGCACAGGGGCGTCACCCTTACAATCCATGTGTCCGGCCCCTAATCTCCATACAGGGTGCCAGACGCATGGATTTCAATGTGTTTTATTTTTTTTAACCATGTGATTAGAACTGGAGGCTCTAATTGTCTTCAAAAAGGGTGGGCTCAGGGCGCAGTGAGCCCACCCACTTGTGTGACATTAGCAAATTAATATTCGCTAATGTCTTTCTGCCTCTCCTCCTGGCCAATTAGGAAGCGGGTCCAATCGGGTCTCAGGACCCGCCTCCTGTTCAGCCGGGAGGAGAAGCAACTGCCCCGGCGGCAGCAACAGCCTCTTCCAGGAGCCCGGATTCAGCAGTGCACAACCTCTACCGCAATATTAGGTAAAGCCACAGATCGCGTGCGCAGGGGTGGCACGAGGTGATCAAGAGACGCAGGGGGGGAAGCGGGTGGAGGTATGCGAGTAAGAGGGTCATGTCTGTTTGCCGCCCACCAGCAGAGCTGGACTGGGACAAAAATTTGGCCCTGGACTTCATCCAGACTGGCCCACTTTGACAGGTCTCTCCCATGGCGGCCGGACAACTCCTGCACCCCCCCCCCCCCCCGCCACCCAAGCCTTCTCTCCCCCTTCACTTTACTAGAGTAGAATGGCTGGTACTGGTACTCTTATAGGCAGTACCAGTGGGGAAGCTAGACATTATTTCACCCGGGCAAAGAATCAGTTTGGTGCCCCCCCTTATGGGACAAGATTAGGCAGAAATGAGAAACTCCCAGGCCATGTTGTTGAGTCAGCTGTCTGTCCCCTCCCCCATGCTCCTCTGTCGGCCCCCCTGCTCCTCTGGTCCTCCCCCTGCTTCTTTGTCCCCCCAGGTGAGCGCTGCGGGGAGGGAGAGGAGGTGAGCGCTGCGGGAAGGGAGAGACAGAGGAGCGAAGGGGGGGCGGCGGTCCGCTGTCACTGAAGCTGGCCCACGGAGCCATCAGCCCACCGGGAAACTCCCTGTAGTCCCAATGGCCAGTCCATCCCTGCCCACCAGCAGCCACTGTCCGATAGTGAGTATAATTAGAAAGCTGTATTTAAGATCGAGAGAAGAGTATTTTCTACAATATGTAGGGTTAAGTTGGAGGGTTTGATGTTCTGGTGGTAGGGGAAATAAGAAAGGTAGTGAGAAGGTCAGGGGCAATGTATTTTCTATCTTATGGAGGGTCATGTTGGAGGGTGTGATATCCCAGCAGTGATAATTGTAATCAGAGAGGTTGAGAGGAGGTCAAGAGCAGAGTATTTTCTACATTATGGGGGGGCGATGTTAGAGGTGTAATATCTTGATGGTGAGTGTAATCAGAAAGTTAGAGAGAAGGTCAGTGTAAGAGAACTGTCAGAATGCGCCCGGCGCGCACACGTGTGCATGCCTACTCACGGCAACGGCAGATTCCCATATGCGCCAATGCGAATGCGTGTGAGCAGGGCACTGCGTGCATGTGCAGGAGCGCACCCCTAGCCTCAATTGGTGGCAGACGGCCTATTTAAAGGATGCCCTGACTTCTGCTTATGCCTTGTTACCTCACTGCCCGCCTGTTACTGAACTCAGCTACCTTTGTGACCCTGCTCCTGTCTCCTGCTTGGTTCAACGCTATTTCCGAGTGCCTCTGCTGGCTGTCCATCCTCTTAGCTTTCCTGGGTCCAGCTCCCTACCGGATGCTCTGCCTGCACCTCCAAGCCTGCAACTCCACTTACAGGCACTAGTGTTCCTCCTGACCCTAGCCACCATCTGTGACACCTCCAGTGGGGCTTTGGCTGGAGATACAAGAGAGGCCAACCTCGTCATTTCAGACTCCTACCAGGTACGTGACAGTCAGGAGCAGGATATTCTCTGTTTAAGGAGGATATGATATCCCGATGGTGAGTATAATCTGAAGAGTAGAGAGATGTTCTTCCTTATGAGGGATATGTGGGAGGCCAAGATCACTTTATTATTTAATGAACAATCATTTCTCAAAAATGATTTTCAATTGTGTGATCAGGAGAGTAAAGAAGAGGTCAGAAGCAGAGTATCTTCTAACTCATGTTAGAGGATGTAATATCCTGGTGGTAGAAGTAATCAGAAAAGCGAGAGAGAAGACCAGGAGTAGAGTATGTTCAACCTTATGGAGGGCCATGTTGGAGGTGTAATATCTTAAAGGCGGGTGTAATCAGAAAGGTAAAGGGTAAAGAGAAGGTTAGGAGCAGAGTATTTTCTACTTTATGGAGGATCATGTTAGAACTTTGATATCCTTAAATTGGGTGTAATCAGAAAGGTAGTGAAAAGGTGAAGAGCAGAGTATTTTCTCTATTTTATGGGGAGTTGTGTTGGAGGTTGTGATAGCTCAAGTTTTCCCCACGACCGTGTGAATGTTGTATGAATGGACAGCGACACCATTGGGGCCTTGGCGCGGCGTTGCTGCTCCCAAGTCCTGCATGGTGGACTTGGGCTAATCCAATGTGATGTGGATGGTGGGTACAGCCAGAAGAGTAGAGAGATGGGCAGGTTCAGAGTATTTCCTGCCTAATGGGGGTCATGTGGAAGGTCAAGATCCTTTTATTCTTTAATGAACAATCATTTGTCAAAAATAATTAGCAGTTGTGTAATCAGGAGAGTACAAAAAGGTCAGAAACAGAGAATCTTCTACTTTATGAAGGGTTATGTTGGAGGGTGTGATATCCTGCTGGTGGAAGTTATCACAAAGGCAGAGAGAAGGTTAGGAGTAATTTCATCCTTATGGAGGGTCATGTTGGAGGGTGTAATATCCCAATGCTGACTGTAAGCAGAAAGGTAGTGAGATGGTCAGCAGCAGAGTATTTTCTAATTTATGGAGAGTCATGTTGAAGATGGTAGAAGTAGAAGACAGAAATTCAGGAGTAGAATATTTTTCACCTAATGCAGGGTCATGTTGGAGGCGTGATATCCTGGTGGAAAGTGTAATCGGAAAGGTAGAGAGAAAGTTAGGAGCAAAGTATTTTCTATTTTATGGAGGATCATGTTGGAGATGTGATATCCAGGTGCTGAGTGCTATCAGAAAGGTGGAGAGAAGATCAGGAGCAGAATACTCCAAAATTTAAAACATGTTCTATTTTTTTACACATAACTGAGTGTGAAAGTGAAAAGAAATCCCAAATTTTGGGTTGTCACCAGAACAGGAATGGAGGAGAAATCTTCCAATGTGGACACTAGTTCTGGTGACAACTCACTTTGCAGGAATTTCCTCTTACATCCTGTTTTTGCAATAAGAAAGGAAGTGAAAGGAAATCTCCCCAAAGGGACAAAAAAAACTGACAGGGGGTATAACCCTCCCGATCTCCAAAATGAAAAACATTTTTAGGTAGATTCAGGTAGAGTTAGGCCGACTTATCAGTAGATAAGTCGACCTAACTCAGAATCTACGCCGACTTATGTTTAAGCGTATGCTCAAACAGAGATACGCTTAAACATATCTAAGATAAGACGGCTTGCGCCGTCCTATCTTAGGTTGCAATTTTTCAGATAGCCGATAGGTGGCGCTTCCATTGCGGTCGGCGTAGAATATGTAAATGAGTTGATACGCCGATTCACGAACGTACGCCCGGCCGCCGCAGTAGTTTTACGCCGCTTCCGTAAGGCATTGGCAGGCCTAAAGTTATTCCACCTATTAGGTGGAATAACAATGTTAAAGTATGGCCGCCGTTCCCGCCGCGAGATTCAAATTTTTTACGTTGTTTGTGTAAGTCGTCCGCGAATCGGCATTTACGTCGTTTACGTCCACGTCGAAATCAATAGGCCCGTACGGCGTACTTAGCCGCAATGCACACTGGGAAATGTAGGCGCCCGGCGCATGCGCATTAAAAAAAAACGTAAAAAACGTGAGGTCAAGCCTCATTACCATCAAACACGCCCCCCTCCAACACATTTGAATTTGGCGCCCTTACGCCCGTCCGCTTTAGGCTACGCCGCCGTATATTAGCAGGCAAGTACATTGAGAATCATGTACTTGCCTAGCTAACTTACGGCGGCGTAGCCTAAACAGGCTAAGCTACGCCGCCGCAAGTTTAAGCCTTCGTACCTGAATCTACCTATTTGGCTTTTAGTTCTACTTTAAGTTTTTAAGGTTGTTACTAGCACAGGCTTAGAGGTGCATCTAAAGCCATAGCTTACTCTACTTTTTTTAACATGGAAGGGCTAGAACCTCTGTTAGGTTCACACTCTCAATTAGTCCTAGTGATTAGAATGTGATGGGCAGGGCTGGGACAAGGGGTGGGCAGGAGGGTAAGCTGCCTTGGGTACAGTGAAGCAAGGGGGCAAAGAATGGATGCAGTGTGGTACACCCATTCCACAGCATGTATTAACATTGGGGGAAAGGGGCGCAGTTCTGGATCCTTGCCCTGAGCACTGGATAACCCTGTCCTGGTACTGGTGATGGGTAATCCAAAATATACGGTTGTCGCCAGAAGAAAGGTGGAATCTTTCAATGGGTAACTGTTAGGGGTGGGGTTTTTTCTCGTTTTGGAGAAATTTCCTCTCATTTCCCATTTTATATTTAATTGGGACTCAGATGGTTATTTACACCTGGCAGAGGTTCTAACTCAACTGCTCCACATTAAAACAATTGTCTCACTTGATCACCAGCCAGTTCTCAAAATCATTGGTTGGTGCTCCTCAACCATTTTTAGTAATTCAGCTTCACTCTTTATCCCTTGAAATGCCTGTTTCTGCATGGTGGGGTGTATGATCTGTTGCAAGGTCTCCAACAAAAAGATAAGGTCAAGAGCAGAGTATTTTCTACATTATGGGGGGGCGATGTTAGAGGTGTAATATCTTGATGGTGAGTGTAATCAGAAAGTTAGAGAGAAGGTCAGTGTAAGAGAACTGTCAGAATGCGCCCGGCGCGCACACGTGTGCATGCCTACTCACGGCAACGGCAGATTCCCATATGCGCCAATGCGAATGCGTGTGAGCAGGGCACTGCGTGCATGTGCAGGAGCGCACCCCTAGCCTCAATTGGTGGCAGACGGCCTATTTAAAGGATGCCCTGACTTCTGCTTATGCCTTGTTACCTCACTGCCCGCCTGTTACTGAACTCAGCTACCTTTGTGACCCTGCTCCTGTCTCCTGCTTGGTTCAACGCTATTTCCGAGTGCCTCTGCTGGCTGTCCATCCTCTTAGCTTTCCTGGGTCCAGCTCCCTACCGGATGCTCTGCCTGCACCTCCAAGCCTGCAACTCCACTTACAGGCACTAGTGTTCCTCCTGACCCTAGCCACCATCTGTGACACCTCCAGTGGGGCTTTGGCTGGAGATACAAGAGAGGCCAACCTCGTCATTTCAGACTCCTACCAGGTACGTGACAGTCAGGAGCAGGATATTCTCTGTTTAAGGAGGATATGATATCCCGATGGTGAGTATAATCTGAAGAGTAGAGAGATGTTCTTCCTTATGAGGGATATGTGGGAGGCCAAGATCACTTTATTATTTAATGAACAATCATTTCTCAAAAATGATTTTCAATTGTGTGATCAGGAGAGTAAAGAAGAGGTCAGAAGCAGAGTATCTTCTAACTCATGTTAGAGGATGTAATATCCTGGTGGTAGAAGTAATCAGAAAAGCGAGAGAGAAGACCAGGAGTAGAGTATGTTCAACCTTATGGAGGGCCATGTTGGAGGTGTAATATCTTAAAGGCGGGTGTAATCAGAAAGGTAAAGGGTAAAGAGAAGGTTAGGAGCAGAGTATTTTCTACTTTATGGAGGATCATGTTAGAACTTTGATATCCTTAAATTGGGTGTAATCAGAAAGGTAGTGAAAAGGTGAAGAGCAGAGTATTTTCTCTATTTTATGGGGAGTTGTGTTGGAGGTTGTGATAGCTCAAGTTTTCCCCACGACCGTGTGAATGTTGTATGAATGGACAGCGACACCATTGGGGCCTTGGCGCGGCGTTGCTGCTCCCAAGTCCTGCATGGTGGACTTGGGCTAATCCAATGTGATGTGGATGGTGGGTACAGCCAGAAGAGTAGAGAGATGGGCAGGTTCAGAGTATTTCCTGCCTAATGGGGGTCATGTGGAAGGTCAAGATCCTTTTATTCTTTAATGAACAATCATTTGTCAAAAATAATTAGCAGTTGTGTAATCAGGAGAGTACAAAAAGGTCAGAAACAGAGAATCTTCTACTTTATGAAGGGTTATGTTGGAGGGTGTGATATCCTGCTGGTGGAAGTTATCACAAAGGCAGAGAGAAGGTTAGGAGTAATTTCATCCTTATGGAGGGTCATGTTGGAGGGTGTAATATCCCAATGCTGACTGTAAGCAGAAAGGTAGTGAGATGGTCAGCAGCAGAGTATTTTCTAATTTATGGAGAGTCATGTTGAAGATGGTAGAAGTAGAAGACAGAAATTCAGGAGTAGAATATTTTTCACCTAATGCAGGGTCATGTTGGAGGCGTGATATCCTGGTGGAAAGTGTAATCGGAAAGGTAGAGAGAAAGTTAGGAGCAAAGTATTTTCTATTTTATGGAGGATCATGTTGGAGATGTGATATCCAGGTGCTGAGTGCTATCAGAAAGGTGGAGAGAAGATCAGGAGCAGAATACTTTCTACCTTATTGAGGGTATGATATCCCAGTAGTGAATATAAATTTGGGGGCGTTGCCTGGCGGGAGCCCAGGCTGAGGTTGTCATTCTCATTATCATACACTCACGTAGATGTGCGTCGCCGGGGATTCCTTTCTCTCTCTGAATATAATCAAGCGCCCAGAGGCGATTCAGTTCGCATGTGCCGCGCTATATAAGTTTTTCATTCATTCATTCATTCAGAAAGGTAGAGAGAAGGCCAGGAGTAGAGTATTTTCTAGCTTCTGGAGGGTCATGTTGGATGGATGTAATTAGAAAGGTAGAGAGAAGGTCAGCAGCAGAATATTTTCTATATTGTGGAGGGTCATGTTAGGTCTCGTACACACGATAGGTTAACCAGAGGACAGCGGTCTGATGGACCGTTTTCATCGGTCAAAACCGATGGTGTGTGGGCCCCATAGGTTATTTAACCATAGGTTAAAAAAAAGCCAACTTGCTTTAAATTTAACCGATGGATTCCTAACCGATAGGTCAAAACCGATCGTTAGTAGGCACGACCATCGGGTAAAAACCCAAGCATGCTCAGAATCGAGTCGACGCATGCTTGGAAGCATTGAACTTCATTTTTTTCAGCACGTCGTTGTGTTTTACATCACCGCGTTCTGACACGATCGGTTATTTAACCGATGGTGTGTAGGCGCGACGGACCATCAGTCAGCTTCATTGGTTACCCTATGACAACGGTCCTTCAGACCGTTCTCATCGGATGGACTGATATTCCTCTGTTTGGTGTAATCCAAAGAGTAGAGAGATGGGCAGGATCAGAGTATTTTCAGAGGGTCATATGGGAGGTCAAGATCCTTTTATTATATAATGAAAAATAATTTCTCAAAAACAATTTTCAATTGTGTGATCAGGAGGGTAAAGAAAAAGTGAAAAGCAGAGTATCTTCTACCTTATGGAGTTTTATGTTAGAGGATGTGATTTCTTGGATGTGGGTATAATCAGAAAGGCCGAGAAAAAGTCAGGAGCAGAGTATTTTCTTTACTATGGAGGGTCATGTTGGAGGTGTGATATCCCAGTGGTGAGTGAAATCAGAAAGGAAGAGAGAAGATCAGAAACAGAATATTTTCTACCTTATAGGGGGATCATATTGAAGGATGTGATATTGTGAAAGCAAGTGTAATTAGAAATGTAGAAAGAAGGTCAGGGGCAGAATTTTTTTTTTGTATTATTGAGGGTCAGGTTGGACGGTGTGATCCAACACCCTTCCAATGTTGGGTATAATCCAAAGGCTAGAGAGATGGCCAGAGTATTTTCTGCCTTATGGAGGGTTATGTTAGAGCAGGCATGTTCAAAGTCCGGCCCGCGGGCCAATCGCGGCCCGCGGCCCGGTTTTGAACGGCCCATTTGGTTATCTACACATATATATCTTTTGTGGCCCCCGGCTATCTCCCAGCGCCGGGGTCACAAAAGATATATATACCGTATTTATCGGTGTATAACACGCACTTTTGTGCGTGTTATATGCTGATCCCCGCTGCCTGTCAGGTGAACGAGCGCCGCGGTAATAGCCCGAGGCGAGTGTACTGTGTACTTGGCTAGGCTCGGCTCCACTCGTAGTCCCGCCCAGTCCCGCCATTGGATGGGTGTTGTGTCCATCAAAGAAGCCGGGCCAAGGGAAGGGACTGTGAGAAGAGCCAAGTACAATCGAATACACAGGACATCCGGCTCCTATCTCGGCCGTAAAATTTAAAACGAATAAGGCACGGCTGGCTGCAGATGGACACTTGGGTACGGCTGGCTGCAGATGGACACTGATCATTCCTGGCAATGGTGGGTGCTGCATTCCCGGCAATGATGGGTGCTGCATTCCCGGCAAGGGTGGGTGCTGCATTCTCGGCAATTGGGGGTCTGCAGATGGGCACTGACCCCTATTTTTCTTCACAGTTCTTTATTTAAAATGTAAAAAAAAAATCCAGAAACTTACCTCTTAAAGTGAAGGTGCGCATTATACGCCAATAAATACGGTATATTCAAATAATATGCCTGAGCTCATCTCTTAACCCCACACAGCCACGAAGGCAAGAGAATTCTTGTTGGGCAGTGTATTGGTGCTCGAACGAACACACTTAGACTGAATTTTAATGGTTCAAAGAGTGTCAGGCAAAATGGTCGGCCCTCACGCATGTTCACTTCATCAAATCTGGCTCTCTTTGAAAAAAGTTTGGACACCCCTGTGTTAGAGGGTGTGAAATCCAAGTGGTGAGTGCAATTAGGATGGTCAAGATAAGATCCTTCTATTCTTTAATGAACAGTAATTTCTCTATTGCTATTATTCATCATATATTGAAGATTATAAACTAGTTTCTTCTCATTTTAGGTACAAAGGAATTGTTTTCATCAGCAGTGATAGCGCTCTCCATTTCTGTACTGATCTTCATCATGAAGGACATAACTGAGTGTTAAGAAGATGATAAACCCAATGACCTCCCCACTGTTATACACTGTGAAGCAATATGGACAGATTCTCCTCCAGGAGATGATAACATGCTTTTCTTGACTTTATCTTCAGCTGACACCCAGTATCATAGCACTCACGGGTGTCATTATCTCAGTACTTTAGTTGTAATAACCAGTTCTTGCTGCTTCCAATCCTGGTGAAATGCGATGTCACAACATGAATAAGGCAAGGTGTACAACATGCAGGCGATAGGGTGGAACTTCAGGCCAAAATATTTGTGCTAGTTTTAAAAAGAGTGTAAGAATTATGGGCCAGATTCACAAAAACCGGGCGCAACTTAACTTTTCCCATTTAAGTTACACCGCCGCAAATTTTCTTCCTAAGTGCCCGATCCACAAAGCACTTACCTGGAAATTTTCAGCGGTGTAACTTAAATCCGTCCGGCGCAAGGCGTACCCAATCGAATGGGGCGAGTCCCATTTAAATTAGGCGCGCTCCCGCGCCGGACGTACTGCGCATGCTCCTTCGGGTAAATTACCCGACGTGCATTGCGCTAACTGACGTCGCACCGACGTCATTTGCTTAGACGTTAATGTAAATGGCGTCCAGCGCCATTCACGGACGTCTTACGCAAACGACGTTGATGTTTAAATTTCGACGCGGGAACGACGGCCATACTTATCATGGCTTAAGAGAACTAGGGCTCAGCCCTAGTTTTACGCGGCGTAACTCGGCGGAAACGACGTCGATTTAGATCGACGGGCCGTTCGGGACGTTCGGGGATCGCCGTAAGTCTTCATTTGCATATTCTACGTCGGCCGCAATGGCCTCGCCACCTAGCGGCCGGCCTAGAATTACACCTGTCGGATCTTAGGGCTAGCTATGCGTAACTGATTCTATGAATCAGTCGCATATTTAGAAACAGAGATACGACGGCGTATCAGTAGATACGCCGTCGTATCTCGTTTGTGAATCTGGCCCTAGGTTTTTTGTTCGGTTTTTATTACTGCACAAGTTCACCCACCGGTACGGTAAAGAAAGCAAGTGGAGAGGGATTAGAACCTCTGTCAGGGTTTAATTGTTGTCTGCGTTCCCTTTAGGGAGATTCACCCTCTCTATTTGTTCTGGTGACTGTTAAGCCCTGTACGCACGATCGTCGGATATCCGATGAAGCTGACTTTCATCAGTCTACCTACACACCATCAGTCAAAAATCCGATCGTGCCAAAACGCGGTAACGTACAACACTACGACGAGCCGGAAAAAAATGGAGTTCAATGCTTCCAAGCATACGTCGACTTAATTCTGAGCATGCATGGATTTTTGACCGATGGAGTTCCATACAGACGATCGGATTTTTCTATCGTTTTTTTATACATAGGAAAAATGTAATACATGTTCTATTTTTTTACACATAACTGAGTGTGAAAGTGAAAAGAAATCCCAAATTTTGGGTTGTCACCAGAACAGGAATGGAGGAGAAATCTTCCAATGTGGACACTAGTTCTAGTGACAACTCACTTTGCAGGAATTTCCTCTTACATCCTGTTTTTGCAATAAGAAAGGAAGTGAAAGGAAATCTCCCCAAAGGGACAAAAAAACTGACAGGGGGTATAACCCTCCCGATCTCCAAAATGAAAAACATTTTTAGGTAGATTCAGGTAGAGTTAGGCCGACTTATCAGTAGATAAGTCGACCTAACTCAGAATCTACGCCGACCTATGTTTAAGTGTATGCTCAAACAGAGATACGCTTAAACATATCTAAGATAAGACGGCTTGCGCCGTCCTATTTTAGGTTGCAATTTTTCGGATAGCCGCTAGGTGGCGCTTCCATTGCGGTCGGCGTAGAATATGTAAATGAGTTGATACGCCGATTCACGAACGTACGCCCGGCCGCCGCAGTAGTTTTACGCCGCTTCCGTAAGGCATTAGCAGGCCTAAAGTTATTCCACCTATTAGGTGGAATAACAATGTTAAAGTATGGCCGCCGTTCCCGCCGCGAGATTAGAATTTTTTACGTTGTTTGTGTAAGTCGTCCGCGAATCGGCATTTACGTCGTTTACGTCCACGTCGAAATCAATAGGCCCGTGCGGCGTACTTAGCCGCAATGCACACTGGGAAATGTAGGTGCCCTGCGCATGCGCATTAAAAAAAATGTAAAAAACGTGAGGTCAAGCCTCATTACCATCAAACACGCCCCCCTCCAACACATTTGAATTCGGCGCCCTTACGCCCGCCCGCTTTAGGCTACGCCGCCGTATATTAGCAGGCAAGTACATTGAGAATCATGTACTTGCCTAGCTAACTTACGGCGGCATAGCCTAAACAGGCTAAGCTACGCCGCCGCAAGTTTAAGCCTTCGTACCTGAATCTACCTATTTGGCTTTTAGTTCTACTTTAAGTTTTTAAGGTTGTTACTAGCACAGGCTTAGAGTTGCATCTAAAGCCATAGCTTACTCTACTTTTTTAACATGGAAGGGCTAGAACCTCTGTTAGGTTCACACTCTCAATTAGTCCTAGTGATTAGAATGTGATGGGCAGGGCTGGGACAAGGGGTGGGCAGGAGGGTAAGCTGCCTTGGGTACAGTGAAGCAAGGGGGCAAAGAATGGATGCAGTGTGGTACACTCATTCCACAGCATGTATTAACATTGGGGGAAAAGGGCGCAGTTCTGGATCCTTGCCCTGAGCACTGGATAACCCTGTCCTGGTACTGGTGATGGGTAATCCAAAATATACGGTTGTCGCCAGAAGAAAGGTGGAATCTTTCAATGGGTAACTGTTAGGGGTGGGTTTTTTTCTCGTTTTGGAGAAATTTCCTCTCATTTCCCATTTTATCTTTAACCAGTTCCCGACCCCCGCATGTACATATACGTCCACAATATGGCACGTACAGGCACATGGGCGTACACGTACGTCCTTGCCTATTAGCGGGTGGGGGGTCCGATCGGGACCCCCCCGCTACATGCGGAGGTCGGGTCCGCTCGGGGAGCGATCCGGGACGACGGCGCGGCTATTTGTTTATAGCCGCTCCGTCGCGATCGCTCCCCGGAGCTGAAGAACGGGGAGAGCCGTATGTAAACACGGCTTCCCCGTGCTTCACTATGGCGGCGCATCGATCGTGTCATCCCCTTTATAGGGAGACACAATCGATGACGTCATTCCTACAGCCACACCCCCCTACAGTTGTAAACACACACTAGGTGAAACATAACTCCTACAGCGCCACCTGTGGTTAACTCCCAAACTGCAACTGTCATTTTCACAATAAAGAATGCAATTTAAATGCATTTTTTGCTGTGAAAATGACAATGGACCCAAAAATGTGTCAAAATTGTCCGAAGTGTCCGCCATAATGTCGCAGTCACGAAAAAAATTGCTGATCGCCGCCATTAGTAGTAAAAAAAAAAAATTAATAAAAATGCAATAAAACTATCCCCTATTTTGTAAACGCTATAAATTTTGCGCAAACCAATCGATAAACGCTTATTGCGATTTTTTTAACTAAAAATAGGTAGAAGAATACGTATCGGCCTAAACTGAGGAAAAAAAATGTTTTTATATATGTTTTTGGGGGATATTTATTACAGCAAAAAGTAAAAAATATTGAATTTTTTTCAAAATTGTCGCTCTATTTTTGTTTATAGCGCAAAAACTAAAAACAGCAGAGGTGATCAAATACCACCAAAAGAAAGCTCTATTTGTGGGGAAAAAAGGACGCCAATTTTGTTTGGGAGCCACGTCGCACGACCGCGCAATTGTCTGTTAAAGCGACGCAGTCCCGAACTGTAAAAACACCTTGGGTCTTTAGGCTGCATATTGGTCCGGGGCTTAACTGGTTAATTGGGACTCAGATGGTTATTTACACCTGGCAGAGGTTCTAACTCAACTGCTCCACATTAAAACAATTGTCTCACTTGATCACCAGCCAGTCCTCAAAATCATTGGTTGGTGCTCCTCAACCATTTTTTGGTAATTCAGCTTCACTCTTTATCCCTTGAAATGCCTGTTTTTGCATGATGGGGTGTATGATCTGTTGCAAGGTCTCCAACAAAAAGATAAGGGCGATCACCCTCCGATAGAGGGACACGACCAATGCCTCGTGCAGCCAAGAGTTCAGGTCTCTTACGTACAGCATGGCCACAATTGCACCAGTTGGGCTGAGAGAACCTGTTTGTCCGAGCCCTCAGTGGGATTCTGTCCAAACTGCCTACAGCTGCAATCAGGATAATGTTTACAAAGTCCCATTGTCCTGCATTCTTATGGGAAGGAGGAGACGTAACTCAGTCAATGGGGTTTTCAAGGCTTCACTGTCTAAGTTAGGATTGATGGGAGAGGGAACGAGCCCCTGGCACAATGTCCCTTTCTTTCGAGTGTTTAGAACATTGTGCTACCTTGTAAATTTCACTGAAGAACGACAAAATTCTGAAAGCAGAAGCAATTCACAGCTATATTCTTCTCTCTGCTTCAGCATTAGCAAGGCAGAACCCATTAAAGGTAAAACTCCATGCTGTGCACACAAGCTAACAAGCAATCCAAATACGGTCTTCCAACCTGCTGATCGGTGACTGTTAAACGCCAACTACAGCAGGAAAACATTTCAGGGATCTTTCAGAAACTGTGGTTCTCAACCGTAATGAGACCAGGGCCCCGTAAATTCTTCCAAAACCCAACAGTAAACGAAAACATTTAGGCTTCATTTCCACTGGCGTTTTTACAGCCACTTTTCTGAGCGTTTTTTACAGCTTAAAAACGCCTGTCCATGTTATTCTATGGCATCATGCCCACATAGACGTTTTTGAGCTGCAAATGGCATAGGCGTTTTTGAGCTGTAAAAAAAATGCTCAAAAACGCAACCGCGGCATTTTTAAAGCTGTAGCTCACAAAAAAAAAGCCTAACAACAGTGGCTGTAAAAACGCCAGTGGAAATGAAGCCTTAGGCCCCGTACTCACGACCAAACATGTCTGCTGAAACTGGTCCGCAGACCAGTTTCAGCAGACATGTTTGGCCGTGTGTAGGCCCGAGCGGACCATTTTCGGGCGGATCGGACAGGTTTCCAGCGGACAACTGTTTCCTGGACTTGCTTTAAAACAGTCCGCTGGAAACCTGTCCCCCCCCCGACATGTACGGTCGTCTGTACAGACCTACCGTACATGTCCGGCCGCCCGCCATCCCTCGCATGCGTCGAATGACTTCGACGCATGCGTGGAAGCATTTTAAAGGCAGGCCGCCCACGTCGCCACGTCATTGTAGCGGCGACACCGCGTCATTGACGCGGCGACACCGCGGACACGCCCCGCGTATTGTTTACGCGCGGACCTCTGTTCGATGGTGTGTACAGCCATCGAACAGAAGTCCCCGGGCAGTCCCCGGGCAGACATGTCCGATGAAAACGGTCCTCGGACCGGTTTCATCGGACATGTCTGCTTGTGAGTACAAGGCCTTATACTCACAAAATAAATGTGTAGAAATGCTCTGGATGGGGCTGGGTGTCACTGTGGGGCTGGAGGGATGAGGTTAGAGGAGTAGCTGAGGTTTCTGGAGGACCTGAGATCTATTTAGGAGATTGGGGGTTTGGCATTGGCACTGTGGAAGACCAGAGGGCACTGTGGGGGCAAGAAAACACTATGGAACACTGTTGGAAGTTGTTGCATTATGGGGGGTTGGAGGCTCTGCAGCAGGCTGGTGGGCACTGTGAGAGACTGGGAGGCACTTTGGAAGACTATAAAGGCACTGTGGGGGTTGAGGACCCTCAGTAAACCTGAGGGCACAATTGGTGGTTAGGGGGTGCTGTGGGAACCGAGAGCTCTCAGGGGACTTGAGGGCACTGTGAGGAGTTGTGGGAACTGCAGGCAGTTAGGGGAGGTTGGGGGCACTATGGGACACTAGGGGATCTGTACCTGGCTGGAGGCAGGTACAAAAGGAGGAAAGCACTATGGAGGCTAAAGGCTCTCAGAGGCCTGGGGACACTGTGGTTTGGTTAAGAGGCATTGCATTGGAGGTTGGAGGCACTGTGGGAGCTGAAATGCACTGTCCTAGGTTGTGGATCTGTAGCTGAAAGGAGGCTTGGTAAAAGGAAGGCTTCGTGGGGGCTTAAGGTTTTCAGGGGACCTGGGGGTACTGTGGGTGGGTTGATGGTCGGTTAGGGGGGGGTTACTGTGATTGATAAGGGTTGTCAGGGGGCCCGATGGCACTGAGGGGGTTGGATGGGCACTGCAGGAAATTATGGGAGGCTGTAGGCACTATTGCAGCTGTGAGGCACTGTTTTAGGCTAGAGGATCTGAAGGTGGCTGAAGGCCTAAGAAGAGGCAGGCTGCGACCTGGTGGTTGAGAACCACTGCTCTAGAACATACTAGAAACATTTTGTCAACATATTAATAGGATTGGTATACTCAATGAAACTCAGAAGTAGGTTAAATGCTGCATAATTCCAGGAAAAATGCTAGCTTTTTATTTTATTTTTTTATTCAATTTTATGGCATTCATAAAGACTTGTATAGGGCTCGGGGGTAGTAGTTCCAACCCTGCAGAATTGTATCTAAATTAAGAAAATCTTCATAAAAATCCAAACATTTTGGAAACATGTCCCCTCCTAGCTACCTATCAGAAAAATGGAAGTCCCCATTGGAAGATTTCCCTTGACTTCCAATTCTGGTGACAATGCTGACATTTTGACCTCCCATCACTTTAATTTTAGATACAGTGGTCACCAGTACAAATAGAGAAGATGAATCTCCCCAGCTTGGACAGACAGCTGAAAAAAAGGATTGTTTAAGGGTTGGGGCTGTTCTAAGGGTTAGGAGGTTAGGTTGAGGTTAAAATATATCTAGAGGCTATAAAAGTTGATGCTCACACAACAACCCTTTGACTTTATTATAAAATAGGATTTGCTTAAGCTTCCCACCTTGGCGGGGAGTTATTGATCTACTACATGAATGCTGCTACATTGGTGTCAAGAAAATGGAAAATGTTGTTAAATACTTACCTTAATTTTCCTTTCTTGGCACCAGTCCACAGCATCATACTGAACCCACCCAGTTCATTACTAACATTGTACGGTTAATGGCCTGTTGTGCGGGTGTCAAGACTTTATAGCTATACCCTGGTCATGTGGGCAAAAGTAGGTGGGGCTATCATCACACATATTCTGCCTTGGATCAGTTCCAGTAAACGAAAATTACGTTAAGAATTTGGTAAAATTTTCAATTTTTCAGGTGTGACAAATTAGTTGGCCCAAGAATGACACATCCAAGACAATCCAGCCAACTGAACTACATCAAAGATAACCTAAACTATTGCATTATGGAGTCATTGGGGAACTTACGTAGTTCTCCTCATGAAATATTGATCAGTATTATGGGCATTTGGGGTCATATAATATATTATAGGGTGTCATTCTGGAGCTGTTTGGTGGCACTGGTCCTGTGGGTGGCGTTAGGTAGGGATATTACTACACGTATTCTGCCATGAATTGGTTCCAGTAAAAGAAACATTATGGTATTTGGTACAATTTTCAATTTTTCCATATTAGTTGACCCAAGAATGATATACCCATGACCACCCAGCCAATTGACGTAGATCAAAACTAACCACATTATTGAGTCTTCGGGGAATTTACATAGGTATCATCATGAAATATGGATCAGTATTATGGGCATATGGGGGGGTCATATATTATAGGGTGTCATTCTTGGACTGTATAGCGGCACTGGTTCTGTGGATTGAAGTAGGCAGGGTGTCTACCAAACGTATTCTGCCATGGATTTTTTCCAGGAAAGGAAAATTATGGTATTTGGTCCAAATTTTCCAGTTTTTAGGTGCAACAAATTAGTTGGCAGAAGAACGCCATACCCAAGACCACCCAGCCAACTGAAGTACATCATAACTAACCACATTATTGAGTCTTCTGGAAATTTACATAGGTAGCATCATGAAATATGGATCAGCATTAAGGGCACATGGCGGTCATATCATATATATAGGGCATCATTCTGGAGCTGTATGGTGGCACTGGTCCTGTGGATTGAAGTAGGCAGGGCGTCTAACCAAACGTATTCTGCCATGGATTTGTTCCAGGAAAAGAAAATGATGGTATTTGGTTCAATTTTCCATTTTTCAGGTGCGACAAATTAGTTGGCCCAAGAATGACATACCCAAGACCACCCAGCCAACTGAAGTACATCAAAACTAACCACATTATGCAGTCATCTGGGAATTTACATAGGCATCATCATGAAATTTGGATCAGCTTTATGGGCACATGGGGGGTCATATGTTATAGGGCGTCATTCTTGGACTGTATGGCAGCACCGGTCATGTGGGTGGAAGTAGGCGGGACTGCCGCCACATGTATTCTGCCATGGATTGGCTCCAGGAAAGAAAAATATGGTAAAAATTTGACACAATTTTTGTTTTTTTTCGGGTGCGACAATATTAGTTGGCCCAAAAATGACATACCCCAAGACCACCCAGGCCAACTGAACTATGTCAAAACGAACCTATCACATTATGGAGTCAGTCATTGTGGAATTTTCATAGCCTTTATTATATGAAACACTGATCAGTATTATGGGGTCATATATTACATTATACGGTGTAATTTAGGGGCTCTGTGGGGAATTTTTGGACAATCTGGGCTACATACAGGCATTATAGATAAACCTGGAAGCGTTTTGGGGTAGGATAGGGGATTATGGGGATAACATGATATTGTTGTAGGGATAAAATTATAATCTATGTTTACAGTATTGGGAGTACACTGAGATAGAAAAGAGACACACAGATTCTATTTTATTTTTAATGGTTAAAAGGTACATATATATATATATAGATAGGTAGGTAGAAAGACTTACATATATATAACTTAATATGTGAAAAACAAAAACACCAAACTATAATAAGATATAAAACAGTGGGTTTTTCAAGGCATAAAAAGGGTTGACATAGCATGCATGACATCGGAAGATACACTGCCATGTCTTCTTACACATCTCTGTATAAGCTGACTATATTGTCAGAAGTATTGGGACACCTGCCTTTACATCACAGAGTCCTGGCCTCAACCCAATAGAACACCTTTGGGATGAATTAGAGCAGAGACTGAGAGCCAGGCCTTCTTGTCCAACATCAGTTCCTGACTTCACAAATGCTCTTCTGGAAGAATGGTCAAACATTCCCATAGACACACTCCTAAACCTTGTGGACGGCCTTCCCAGAAGAGTTGAAGCTGTTATAGCTGTAAAGGGTGGGCCAACTCCAGTGGCGGCTGGTGCTCAAAATTTTTGGGGGGGCGCAAACGAAAAAAAACAAAAAAACAATTGCAGCCTCACTGTACCTATCAATTGTCACCACTGTGCCATGCCATCAAATGCAGTCACTGTGCCATCAAAACGCAACCACTGTGCCATCAAAACGCAGCCACTGTGCCATGCCATCAAAACGCAGCCACCGTGCCATCAAAAGGCAGCCACTGTGCCATGCCATCAAAACGCAGCCACCGTGCCATGCCATCAAAACACAGCCACTGTGCCATACCATCAAACGCAGCTACTGTGCCATCAATTGTCACCACTATGCCATCAAACATAGCCACTGTGCCCCCAATTGTCGCCACTGTGCCCCCAATTGTTGCCACTGTGCCCCCAATTGTTGCCACTGTGCCCCCAATTGTCACCACTGTGCCCCCAATTGTTGCCACTGTGCCCCCAATTGTAGCCACTGTGCCCCCACTTGTAGCCACTATGCCCCCACTTGTAGCCACTGTGCCCCCACTTGTAGCCACTATGCCCCCACTTGTAGCCACTGTGCCCCCACTTGTAGCCACCGTGCCCAGTACCCCCCCCCCCCGGCACTTACCTTTATGGCTTCTACGTCCCTCGATGTCCCTCGTCCCGCCCTCGATGACGCTTCAGCCAATCAGGTTACCTGATAGGCACACCACACAGCCAGTCAGCTGCCGCTATTCAGCTGACCGGCGCTCAACTTCTGGCCAGCTGAATAGTGGGCGGCAGCGGCGAAAATATACAGATTCATACAGTGTATGAATCTGTATATTTTTTATTTTAGAGGGGGCGGCGCTCCTGCGTCCCTATGGACGCACCGCCACTGGCCAACTCAATATTACTAAGACTGGGATGCCATTAAAGTTCATGTGCGTGTAAAGGCAGGCGTCCCAATACGTTTGGTAATATAGTGTACTTATTTACTATGGTTGTCAGTGCCATATAGTGGCCATAATGCAGTATTTTCCTGATTTACTCTACTGAGTATCAAACAATAACATTTGACCTGGAGAAAAAATAGCCTCATAACATTCATGCTTGCCGCCATTCACAGAGAACAAATGTGCATGCAGTCTTACAGGGTGAATAGCTCTGCAATTTTTTTTAAACGCACACCCTTCATAGCTGAGATTTTTCACAGCAGTTACAGATTAGGAATTCAAGTAATTGCATCAATACAGGGAACATCTAGAGAGAGAACGTATCATCTTACAAATAATTATAAAAATATGGTACAGCAATCATGCAACAAATTTGGGTCGGTCATGTCACATTTGGGTCGGTCTTCCTTTCTGCCTAGACAGTCCTTTGTGACTCAGAGAGCAGCTTCACGTGATGACCTCAGCACCAATCCCTGCATTATTGTATTTGTGTATAGGGATTCCATGATGATGACCCCTCGGGGGTGGGTCCGTGACATTCTGCACTTACAGTCCCGCCCCCAGTTCTTCCAGGAGGAAGGATGCTGGGCATCCTAAAACCTGGAAGACTGGGGACATCTTGTGGTAGAGAGAAGGTACTGCATGAGCTTCATTTCTTGGTTTTCACATAACCTAGGGATTTCATTTTTTTAAAAAAAGGAGCCCTGTCTTTGGGTTTTAAAGTTACACAAAAAAAAATTGAAAATGTTTCCCTGTAAAGTTTACAAAAAATAAAAATGTTTAAGGTTGCCGGTACCATCTTTAAATCATTGTACTAATTGTCTAATCCAGTAGTAATCTGTAATGGATTTTACTATCTTACATAATATTTCCCTATGACATTTATTTTTATTGTTATTTTTATTATTATTATAATACAGGATTTAAATAGCGCTAACAGTTTGCACAGCGCTTTACAAATCTCTAACTATAGGAATTGATGTGTCCTTACCGAATGCAATAAAAATTGATTATTCCTCATCTTAATGTGTTGTCACTTCTCTGTCATCCTAGGGGACACAGTAGCTGCCACTCTGATATCGTAGATTATAGATGTAGCGCCCTCTTTGGCAGGTTGCTAGAATGACTAGGTAGCTCTTTTTTTTTTTTTGCTCCTCTGTAATCATTGGAGCAACTGTTTATTTCTTTGGGCTGTTCTAGATCTCAGGCCCCGTACACACGACAGAGTTTCTCGGCAGAATTCACCGAGAAACTCGGTCAAAACCCGGATTCTGCCGAGAAACTCTGTCGTCTGTACAGTTTTGGCTCGATGGAGCCGCCGAGGAGCTCGACGAGAAAATAGAGAACATGTTCTCTATTTTCTCGTTGTTCTATGGGAGAAGGCGGCCCGCCGAGCTCCTCGGCGGCTTCATCCCAGAACTCGACGAGGAACTCGACGTGCTTGGCACGTCGAGTTCCTCGGCCGTGTGTACGGGGCCTCAAAGGTTGCAGGTTTGGTTGCTTCCTCTTGCATTCTGGAGACTTCCAAATCATAGAGGGCTGGAAGAACCAAATGGGAATATTTACTGTGCTGCAGCCAGTCCCCAGGGAGCTATGTGCAGTAGGTGGCTGGGGGGGAACATAAATAGCCTGGGGTCTGGAGTAGACATGTGCAGAAGGGGAAAATGTGTTTTGTTTCAGATAGATTGTTTATGTTAGTAATTAGACTTGGGCCGAACACTTCCCCTATTCGGTTCAGTTTACAGCAGAACTCGTGAATAGGGATGAGCTTCCTGTTGCTTGGCCAATCACAGCTTGCAAAAAACGGAGAGCCATAATTGGCCAAAGCCAGGGTGGCTTTGGCCAATTATGGCTCAGGTGTTTAGTACAAGCCCCACACTATATAAGGCCACCTGGAAGTCGGCGTTGTGTAGTGTGTTGCGCTGGTTACAGAGAGAGACAGAGGGCCAGATTCTCAAAAGAATTACGCCGGTGTATCTACAGATACACCGGCGTAATTCGAAAATCCCGCCGGCGTATCATTGTTTTGTATTCTAACAAGATACGCCATAATTAGGCTAGGATCCAACTGGTGTAAGCCACTTACACCGTCGGATCCTACTGTAAATGCAATACTACGCTGGCCGCTAGGTGGCCTTTACGTTGATTTCAGCGTTGCATATGCAAATGAGCCGAATACGCCGATTCCCGAACATTTTTGCGCCGCTTCGCCGTAGTTTACGTTGTTTCCGTAAGCGTAAGGTTACCCCTGCTATATGAGGGGTAACCTTACGTCGGTCCGCCGTATGCCATGTTAAGTATGGCCGTCGGGACAGCGTCTGGTTTTTCCGTCGTTTACGTAACTCGTCGCGAATAGGGCTGTGCGTTAATTACGTTCACGTCGCAACCAATGGATTTGCGCCGTACTACGGAGCATGTGCAGTGGCCTACGTTTAAGGGCGGCGCATGCGCAGTTCGTTCGGCACGGGGGCGCGCTTAATTTTAAATACAAGCCGCCCCCTTTGATTTACGCTGGGATACGCCGGGCCATTTAGACTACGCCACCGCAAATTACGGAGCAAGTGCTTGGAGAATACGGCACTTGCTCCAGTAAGTTGCTGCGGCGTAGTGTTAATGGCATACGCTACGCCCCGCTCGTAGATACGCTGATCTACGAGAATCTGGCCCAGAGAGAGAGAGAGAGTGTCATTTTTTTTGTTATATAGAGCAGGCAGGCAGGCAGGCTAGTCAGTTAGAGTTACAGTGTGTAGAGCATATATATGCATCCCAGGTGTTGTATATATATGTATACACTGTATTGAGTTTAGCTAGATCCGCTCTTCCTAATATACTGACAGGCAGGCAGGTGATTGTGCTAGCTGCAGTATTTTCACTTGGTGTACTGTCTGTGTCCTCTGCACAGTGTGCACCTAAAGCTATGTCAATAGATTTGCTGGTGTTCTCATATTAATTCCTACAGGCAGGGATCTGCTCATATTAATACCACAGACAGGGAATATGCACGTATTTTCATGTGGTGTACTGTGTCCTCTGCACAGTGTGCACCTAAAGCTATGTCAATAGATTTGCTGGTGTTCTCATATTAATTCCTACACACAGGGATCTGCTCATATTAATACCACAGGCAGGGGATCTGCAAGTATTTTCACGTGGTGTACTGTGTCCTCTGCACAGTGTGCACCTAAAGCTACGTCAATAGATTTTCTGGTGTTCTCATATTAATTCCTACAGGCAGGGATCTGCTCATATTAATACCACAGGCAGGGAATCTGCACGTATTTTCACGTGGTGTACTGTGTCCTCTGCACAGTGTGCACCTAAAGCTACGTCAATAGATTTGCTGGTGTTCTCATATTAATTCCTACAGGCAGGGATCTGCTCATATTAATACCAAGGCAGGGGATCTGCAAGTATTTTCACGTGGTGTACTGTGTCCTCTGCACAGTGTGCACCTAAAGCTACGTCAATAGATTTTCTGGTGTTCTCATATTAATTCCTACAGGCAGGGATCTGCTCATATTAATACCACAGGCAGGGAATCTGCATGTATTTTCACGTGGTGTACTGTGTCCTCTGCACAGTGTGCACCTAAAGCTACGTCAATAGATTTGCTGGTGTTCTCATATTAATTCCTACAGGCAGGGATCTGCTCATATTAATACCACAGGCAGGGGATCTGCACGTATTTTCACGTGGTTTACTGTGTCCTCTGCACAGTGTGCACCTAAAGCTACGTCAATAGATTTGCTGGTGTTCTTATATTAATACCACAGGCAGGGATCAGCAAGTATTGTCAGTATTTGTGCATCTGCCTGCAGGCCATTAGTATATCTGGAAGGACAAGAAGGAGAGGCAGAGAGTCACGAGCCGATAAAAGAGGGCAAGCAGGCTCTGCATCTAGAGGCAACAGTGCTTGTCGTGGACGCAGTGCATCCTCATCAGCACGTGGCTGTGGGACACGTTCGTCCTTTTTTTCGGCACCTGGACATGTTGAGCTGCAACATGCCGAAGACTTGGTAGAGTGGATGACCAAGCCGTCCTCATCCTCTCTCACCCAGGCTCAGGATACTTTGTCTGGCAAAGTAGCTGCAAATGCGGCCTCCTCCCTCTGCTCAATGGCATCAGTCACTCCTTCCCTAGCCCGACCATGTCCTCCTGAGGAGTCCCCTGAACTGTTTGACCACAGTGTTGGGTACATGCTGCAGGAGGATGCGCAGCGTTTTGAAGGTGCCGATGATGGCACACAGCTAGAGGAAGGCAGTAACGTGAGCCCAGAGAGAGGGGGTGCCCAAGAAGAACAGCAATCTGGCAGTCATGTTCCCCCAGCTGCAGCATACTGCCAGGTTTGCTCCAGTGATGAGGAGGGAGGGGATGATGAGGTCACTGACTCCACGTGGGTGCCTGATAGGAGGGAGGAGGAGGCACATCTCAAACAAGGCAGGATGCCCCCCAGGGGCCAGCTTAAGGGCAGCACACCAACTGCATCACAATGCAGAGCTCCGCATGTGCAGGGCGCTGCTGTCTCTCAGGGTTATTCCAAAAGTTCTTTGGTGTGGGCCTTTTTTGAGACGAGTGCATCAGATCGCACCGCTGCTATTTGCAACATATGTCTCAAGTATATCTCGCATGGCCAAAACATCACCCGCTTGGGCACCACATGCTTGACCAGACATATGTCGACCTGCCATGCAGTTCGTTGGCAAGCATACCTGAAAGACCCACACCAAAGAACAAAGCGGACCTCTCCTTGCTCCTCATCAGCTGGGATCTCCAACCCCATTATACCTTCAGTCCTCTCTGAAACCTGTACTGATAGGACTGAAGGTGTAGAATTAGGTGTGTCACAGCCAAGTACTTGCGGGCAATCTACTATCGGTACACCAACGTCAGATTGTACTAGGCAAATTTCCCTGCCCCAGCTGCTGCAGTGCCGAAAGAAGTTCTCTCCCAGCCATCCACATGCACAGCGGTTGAATGCTAGCTTAGCTAAATTGCTAGCACTTCAACTGCTGCCTTTTCAATTGGTAGATTCTGCCCCCTTCCCTGAGTTTGTGGAATGTGCGGTACCTCAGTGGCAAGTTCCCACGGAAGGCGATTCCGGCTCTCTACCAGCATGTGGAAGGCAAAGTCCATGCACAGGGCGATTAGTGGTAAGGTGCATAATACCGCTGACTCATGGTCCAGCAAGCATGGATAGAGACGTTACCTATCTTTCATGGCACATTGGGTGACTCTGCTGGCAGCCCGAAAAAACGTCCGTTTTTAAAACTTTTTTTTGCATTGATACATGTCCCCTGGGGCAAGACCCGGGTCCACAGACCCGTTTTAGGAGAATAACTTGCACATTAGCTTTTAAAATTAGCACTTTTGATTTTGAACGTTCAATTACCATAGACTTCAATAGGGTTCTAATGTTTGCGCGAACGTTCGGTCCGTTCGAAGGTTCTGATGCAAACTGAACCGGGGGGTGTTTGGCTCATCCCTACTCCCGAACAGGAGAAATGTTCTAACCTGAATGGTGAACCCCATTGAAGTGTATAGAAGCCGAACAGGAAAAATCAAAAGTGTCAATTTTGAAGGCTTTTATGCAAGTAATTGGCCATAAAAGGGGTATGGGGGCTCGGGTACTGCCCTGAGGGACATGTATCAATAAAACTTTTTTTTTAAAACAATAGTTTTTTTATAAAAACAGTCAAATCCTATTTATATTGACTTGTGGTTCCAATTGCTGGCACCCAGCTATTGAACAAATAAACAACGTGCCCCCCCCCCCCCCCCCTCCATTCCATACCAAGCATTTTGGGTCTGGTATGGACTTTAGGGGGAACCCCACGCCGTTTTTTTTTATTTTGGTGTGGGGTTCCCCCAAAAATCCATACTAGACCCTTATCCAAGCATGCAGCCTGGCAGATCAGGAAAGGGAGGGACGAGCGAGTGCCACCCCCCCCCTTAACCATACTAGGCCATGTTGATAGGGACAAGGGCCTCATCCCCACAACCATAGCCAGTGGTTGTGGGGGTCTGCTGGCGGCGGGTTTATCGAAACCTGGAAGCCATGTTTAACAAGGGGGCCCCCAGATCCTATGTGAATGAGTATCAGGTACTGTACATAGTACCCCATTCACCAAAAAAAATGTGACAAAGTAATAAAAACAAGTTTTTGACTAATCCTTTATTAAACAAACAATCAGAAAAAACACTCTCCGCCTTCTGGGACGGCCTCCCACCAAGTGCCTCCTCTACGCTTTGACATTTATTATATAGGTAAGGGGTGGGGCCACCTGCCTACGTCACCAAGTGGCGCCACCCCTTCTGGCATCACGGACTGGTACATGCTGGGCCTGTGACGTCACAAGGGGATGGGGTCACCAGGTGACATTACCAGGGTTGTGGGGATGAGCACCCCTGCCCCAAAGCACACCCCCCCCTCATGTTGAGGGCATGTGGCCTGGTATAGTTCAGGAGGGGGCGCTCACTTGTCCCCCCCTTTTCCTGACCTGCCAGGCTGCATGTATGGATTTTTTTTTGGGGGGGGGGACCCCACAACGTAATTGTTCTTTACTGTGCTTGATTAGCTGCAGTGGAGGACAGGGGAGATATTGGGAGTCTAATAGACTCTTGATGTCTCCATAAAGAGGATCTCTTGCCTGCCCAATGCTATCACCTAGGGGGCTAGGGCAGGGTCCTGAGCCACTAGCCAGGCCTCAAGAGTTACTCGCCACCAGTTGCCCTACCTAATTCATACACTGCCCTGCGCCTAATTGCACCCATAAACACGCCCTCGTAGATTATCTCATGGAATGACAATGTTTTATGCAGAATCAAGTTACAAAATTAAATATTACCAACAACAACTTTAACAAAATGGGACAGGGCACTGGGGGCAGACCAGAGGGACAGGGCACTGGGGGCAGACCAGAGGGACAGGGCACTGGGGGCAGACCAGAGGGACAGGGCACTGGGGGCAGACCAGAGGGACAGGGCACTGGGGGCAGACCAGAGGGACAGGGCACTGGGGGCAGACCAGAGGGACAGGGCACTGGGGGCAGACCAGAGGGACAGGGCACTAGAACTGGGTCTCTTCCCCATTCTCTTGCTGTCTCCTCTGCAACTCCCATCCATCCTCTCTCTCTCTCCCATTCATCTCATCATCAGGAGCCTGTGTGTGCGGCTCCACGCTTGCATGTCCCCACTTCCCCCTTTTATTCAGGCTGGCAGAGAGGAGAGGAGCTGCAGCACAGCGGGAGGGAGTACAATCCAGCGCTGAGATCCACACAACTGCACAGCCATTGACACCATCGCACAGCGCACAGCACACATTGAGACCAGTCTGTTCACAGTGCTCAGGCTGAACTGTTGGACACTTACATAGAGCACAAGGAGAAGAAAACTGCACAAACTAGAAGGCTGCCGCTCTCATGTCAGGGCAACTTTCAGTGAGCGCTGCACCGGAGTGGTGATTTTTGCAATTCTCCACCTCACTCATTACTTTCTGCTCTCCAGCTACATTGGTCGGGGCCCGGGGGAGGGGGGCAGGCTCAGAGAGGTCATACTGTTAGGTCCCATGGCTTAATGAGAATTTTAAGTAGAGCACCTGTGTACTGCTTTGCCTGTGCGCGGCTCACCAGACTACTTTTCCCGAGCATGCACCTTTCCTCTTCGGCCGCCAATCTCATCGGGACTCTAAGTGTAGGCACAGATTGGAGGGAGATTGGTCATGTAGCCCTGTCATCACTCGCCCCCAGCTTAAATCCACTCGCCAAATGCTAGTAGGCGAGTGGAAATTTTGAGGGCTGGGCTAGGGTATTATTTTGGGGGGTAACAGCAGTCACATCCAGGCTACTGTAGCTCAGGATGCAGCTGAGCTAACCAAGCACAATATGTGCTTGATTAGCTACAGTGGAGGGTAGGGGAGATATGGGGAGTCTAATAGACTCTTGATGTCTCGATAAAAAGGACCTCTCACCTGCCCAATACTATCACTTAGGGTATCACTTCCAGGTTCACAGAAATTATTCCCTGACAATTGTATCTCAGAATGCAGCTAACCAAGCACAATCTGTGCCTAATTAGCTTGCAGGGGAGACATTGGGAGTCTAAAAGACTCCTGATGTCTCCATAAAGAGGACCTCTCACCTGCCCAATGCTATAACCTAGGGGGCAAGGGTATCACTTCCGGGTTCACAGAAGTAATACCTCAACAACTGTAGCTCAAAATGCAGCTAACCAAGAACAATCTGTGCTTGATTAGCTGCAGTGGAAAGCAGGGGAGACATTGGGAGTCTTGATGTCTCCATAAAGAGGACCTGTCACCTTCACAATGCTAACACCTAGGGGAGGTTAATTAATTAATAAATAAATAAACATTTTGTAACAGTTACTTTTTTTCTTCCATCATTGGTGTTTCACCTGTTATTCTTTCGTATATTATCTCGCTCCATGTGACAGGTAATGCAGGATAACCCCACTCACCATGGCGTCTGAGAGCATGTCTAGCTGCACCAATCAAAGGCCAGCAAGCACACTTTCCTACGTCACCCACTTCCTGGTATTTTAGCACGCCGTGGTGTGCGCACACAGCTCAGTTTGCACGTGAAACTGTCCATGGACAATGCGTGGGAGCTGCAGGACTTTGCGTCATGTTGGTGAATGAATGCAGCCACCCTCCAACAGAAAGTCAGATCACAGGAGCAAGAGAAAGAAGTCATTTGGAGATTTGGAAGAGGCTGAGAGAAATAGAAGGGACTTTTCTGAGTTATGAACATGCATGTGCATAGAATTTTCTTTCTTTTGAAACCAACGTTTCGTGTCACTTTATGTGAATTAGACCGATTGAGCTTGTTGAATCGAGGGAATAGAGCGCCATCTGCTGGATCAAAAGAAGAATGCAGCACATTTGGATGTTATACCTGTATACATTTATACTGTATACCAGTGGTTCTCAACCTCAGTCCTCAGGTACCCCCAACAGGCCATGTTTTCAGCTTTTCCTTTATCTTGCACGGGTGCTTTAAATCAGAGTCAACGGCTTGGTATTTTGGACAGCTATTTTATCTAAGGCCTCGTACAGACGAGAGGATATCCGCTGGAAACGGTCCGCCGGACCGTTTCCAGCTGATTAATACTCTGGCGGATTTGGATCTGATGGCTGTACACACCATCAGATCAAAATCCCTGCGGAATACATCCGCGGTGACGTGGCCGCACCATCGCCATGACGCTGACACGGCGACGTGCGCGACCCTGGAAGGTAAATACTTCCACGCATGCGTCAAATCATTACGACGCATGTGAGGGATGTGAGCGGACGGACTCATCCGGTGAGTCTGTACAGACGACCGGATCAGTCCGCTGGACTGGATTCCAGCAGACAGATTTCGTAGCATGCTAAGAAATTTTTATACGCTGGGAATCCGTCGGCTGGATTTTTATCCGCTGGGAAATGTCCGCTAGGCCGTGCATACACGACCGGATCTATCTGCTGGAACTGATCCGCGGATAGATCCGGTCGTGTGTACGGGGCCTAAGAGATATTCCCAAAACCTGTTGGGTGTACTTGAGGACCGAGGTTGAGAACCATTGCTGTACGGTGCATCTGGAAAGTATTCACAGCACTTCTGGTCCGGCCGCACCTTGAGTATGCTGTCCAGTTCTGGGCAGCAGTCCTCATGAAGGATGTACTGGAAATGGAGAGAGTACAAAGAAGGGCAACAAAGCTAATAAAGGGCCTGGAGGATATTAGTGTTGAGGAAAGGTTGTGAGCACTGAACTTATTGTCTCTGGAGAAGAGATTCTTGAGATGATTTCAATTTACAAATACCGTCCTGGTGACCCCACAATAGGGATAAAACTTTTTGGTGGAAGTAAGTTTAATAAGACACGTGGCCACTCATTAAAATGAGAAGAAAAGGGGTTTAACCTTAAACTATGTAGAGGGTTCTTTACTGTAAGAGCAGCTAAAATGTGAAATTCCCTTCCACAGGCGGTGGTCTCAGCAGGGGGCATTGATGGTTTGAAGACACTATTAGATAAGCACCTAAATGACCACAACATACAGGGATATACAATGTAATACTGACATATAATCACACACATAGGTTGGACTTGATGTACTTGTGTCTTTTTTCAACCTCACCTACTATGTCACTATGTAACTTTTTGCAATTTTTTTTATGTTACAGCCTTATTCCAAAATGGATTAAATAATTTTTTTCCTCAAAATTCGGCAAACATCACCCCATAATGACAACGTGAAAAAAGTTTGTTTGAAATTTTTGCAAATTTATTAAAAATAAAAAATGAAAAAAAAAATCCCATGTACATAAGTATTCACAGCCTTTGTGCAATACTTTGTTGAAGCACCTTTGGCACCGATTACAGCCTCAAGTCTTTTTGAGTATGATGCTACAAGCTTGGTACACCCATTTTTGGGCAGTTTCTCCCATTCATCTTTGCAGGACCTCTCAAGCTCCATCATGTTGGATGGGGAGCGTCGGTGCACAGACATCTTCCGATCTCTCCAGAGATGTCCAATCGGGTTCAAGTCTGGGCTCTGGCTGGGCCACTCAAGGACATTCACAGAGTCGTCCTGTAGCCACTCCTTTGTTATCTTGGCTGTGTGCTTAGGGTTGTCGTCCTGTTGAAAGATAAACCTTTGCCCGAGTCTGAGGTCCAGAGCGCTCTGGAGCAGGTTTTCATCAAGGATGTCTCTGTACATTGTTGCATTTAACTTTCCCTTGATCCTGACTAGTCTCTCAGTTCCTGCCGCTGAAAAACATCCCCACAGCATGATGTGCCACCACCATGCTTCACTGTAGAGATGTTATTGGCCAGGTGATGAGCGGTGCCTGGTTTCCTCCAGACATGACACTTGCAATTCAGGCCAAAGGGCCAGATTCACGTAGCTCAGCGGATCTATAGATCCGCTCAATCTACGTGAATTAAGATCCGCTCCCGCAAGTTTAGGAGGCAAGTGGCTAATTCACAAACCACTTACCTCCAAACTTGTGACGGCAGATCTTAAATCCCCCGGCGGAATTCAAATTCCGCGGCTAGGGGATTGTACTATTTAAATCAGGCGCGTTCCCGCGCCGATTTAAATGCGCATGCGCCGTCCGGGGAATTTCCCGGCGTGCATTGCTCCCACTGACGTCACTAGGACGTCAGTGGTTTCGACGTGAGCGGGACATGCGACGCGCGTGTTCGTGAATCGGCGTACGCAAACGACGTTGGAAAATTCAAATTCGACGCGGAAACGCCAGCTATACTTAACATTGGCTGCGCCTGCTAAAAACAGGGGTAAGTATACGACGGGAAAACCGCTACGGAAACTACGTAAGAACACTGCGACGGGTCCGCATACGTTCGTGAATTTGCGTATCTCGCTGATTTACATATTATTTATCGTAAATCAGCGGGAACGCCCCCGGCGCCATTTTTAAATTGAAAAAAAGATCCGACAGTGTAACACAGTGTAACACTGTCAGATCTTAGCCCTATCTATGCGTATCTGATTCTATGAATCAGGCGCATAGATAGGACCAGTGTAAGTCAGAGATACGATGGTGTATCTGTAGATAATACACCGTCGTATCTCTTTGTGAATCTGGCCCAAAGAGTTCAATCTTTGTTTCATCAGACCAGAGAATTTTGTTTCTCATGGTCTGAGAGTCCTTCAGGTGCCTTTTGGCAAACTGTGGGACCTTATACAGTATCTCACAAAAGTGAGTACACCCCTCCCATTTTTATAAATATTTTATTATATCATTCCATGTGACAACACTGAAAAAATGAGTAGTAGTGAGTGTACAGCTTGTATAACAGTGTAAATTTGCTGTCCCGTCAAAATAACTCAACACACAGCCATTAATGTCTAAACCGCTGGCAACAAAAGTGAAAATGTCCAATTGTTGAGTTATTTTGAGGAGACAGAGAATTGACACTGTTATACAAGCTGTACACTCACTACACAACATTGTAGCAAAGTGTCATTTCTTCAGTGTTGATAGAATAAAATATTTATAAAAATGTGAGGGGTGTACTCACTTTTGTGAGATTCTGTGTGTATATATATATATATATATATATATATATATATATATATATATATCAGTGCCTATGTTTTTCATTGGGAATTTTGAGGCAGTAGCAAAAACATACAGAGTTAAAGTACAGCAAAACATTTTTTATATTATGAACTTAAAAAGCATAAAATCATATATGCTGGTATATTTCATATGTCTTCATTTTATATATATATATATATATATATATATATATATATATATATATATATATATATATATATATATATATATATATATATATATATATATATATAGATACTGTATATATATACACTGCTCAAAAAAATCAAAGGAACACTTTTGAATCAGAACTCCTGGGATATTGATCTGGTCGCAGGGCCGGCGCTACCAATAGGCGGGTCAGGCGGCTGCCTAGAGCGCCAGGGTAGCGGGAGCGGCAAAATCCGAATCCCCAACCACTTGCCACCTCAAGGACGGGCATTTTTTTGAAATGCATGCCTTATGGCGCATTGGCGCCAGCCGCCAGGCTAGGGGGCGGTTGCGCCTGTGACATCCCGGACGGACCGCTCTATCCCCAGCCTGCAGTGCCGCCCTAGTAGCGGCGACAGTGAGGAGATGTGGGGAGAGTGTCGGCCGGAAGTGCCGCATGATCGGTGGAGGAGGATGAGATGGAAGCCCTGCATGCACTAACTACAGAGGGCTTGCCGCGATATCCGCTCCCCCCCTTCTCCTGGGCACCCGGGATCTAGTGTGCAAGGACAGACAGGCGCAGCGCAACTCTCCTGGAGACCGGAGTAAAGTAGTCCCCCACCTCTGGCTCAGGTATAGTGGCAACACTACAGGCAACACTCCGTCACAAAAAATAAAATATTGACTGCTTTTAAGTTAATAGCACATTGCACTGTGTACAGAGGGGGTACTGATATGTGTGTGGGGGGAACACAGACGTGCAAGGGGGTACTGATATGTGCAGGGGGGGACAGATATGTGTGTGTGTGGGGGGGGCAGACATGCATGGGGGTACTGATATGTGTGTGTGGGGGGAGGGGGAAGTGCAGGGGGGTAATGGTGTGGGGGGGGGGGAACAGACGTGCAAGGGGGTACTGATATGTGCAGTGGGGGACAGATATGTGTGTGGGGGGGGGGGGCAGACGTGCATGGGGGTACTGATATGTGCAGGGGGGGACAGATATGTGTGTGGGGGGGGCAGACGTGCAAGGGGGTAGTGATATGTGCAGGGGGGGACAGATATGTGTGTGGGGGGGGGCAGACGTGCATGGGGGTACTGATATGTGTGTGGGGGGGGACAGACTTGCAGGGGGTACTGATGTGTGTGTGTGGGGGGTGGGAGACGTGCAGGGGGGTAATGATGTGTGTGCGGGAACAGACAGACGTGCAGGTTGGTAATGGTATGTGTGGGGGGGGGGGACAGATGTGCAGGGGGGTAATGGTATGTGCAGGGGGGGTAATGGTATGTGTGTGTGTGTGTGGACAGACGTGCAGGGGGGGTACTGATATGTGTGTGGGGGAGACGTGCAGGGGGGGTACTTATTTGTGTGAGTGTGGGGGGGGGGAGACGTGCAGGGGGGTACTGATATGTGTGGGGTGGCCGGGACAGACGTGCAGGGGGGTACTGATATATGTGTGTGTGTGGGGGGGGGAAGACGTGCAGGGGGGGTACTGATATGTGTGTGGGGAAAAGACGCGCAGGGGGGTACTGATATGTGTGTGGGGGTGGGGGAGACGTGCAGGGGGGTACTTATTTGTGTGAGTGTGGGGGGGAGACGTGCAGGGGGGGTACTGATATGTGTGGGGTGGGGGACAGACGTGCAGGGGGGTACTGATATATGTGTGTGTGTGGGGGGGGGGGAGACGTGCAGGGGGGGTACTGATATGTGTGGGGTGGGGGACAGACGTGCAGGGGGGCACTGATATGTGTGTGTGTGGGACGGATGGACAGATATGTGTATGGGGGGGGGCAGGTGTGCAGGGGGGTACAGAGGGGAAACAGATGTGTGTGGGGGCTACAGAGTGGTAGCAGATGTGTGTGGGGGACAGATGTACAGAGGGGGAACAGATGTGTGTGGGGGGAACAGATATGTGTGTGTGTGTGCACAGGGGGGTACAGAGGGGGAACAGATATGTGTGTGTGCACAGGGGGGTACAGAGGGGGAACAGATATGTGTGTGTGCACAGGGGGGTACAGAGGGGGAACAGATATGTGTGTGTGCACAGGGGGGTACAGAGGGGGAACAGATATGTGTGTGTGCACAGGGGGGTACAGAGGGGGAACAGATATGCGTGTGTGCAGGGGGGTACAGAGGGGGTGTTAGGGCCCTTTCACACTGGTGCGTTTTCGCAGTAAAAATAGCGCTATTTAAACGCTCCCCATGCCCCTCTCCTCAATGGAGAGGGGCATGGGGAGCGTTTAAATAGCGCTATTTTTATAATGAATTAAAAATGCGGTAAAAACGCTGTAAAATCGCGGTGTTTTACCGCAATTTTATGCTCCGTTTTTACAGCGGTTTTTAATTCATTTCAATGGATGGGGCATGGGGAGCGTTTTATGAGCGTTTTAATAGCGCTGTTTTTACCGCAAAAACGCACCAGTGTGAAAGGGCCCTAACGGTTCAAGTACACCTTTGTAAAAAAATAAAAATAAATCCAGATCTTTTTGAAGATACAAAAATGTGCATTTATTATTGTTTCTAGTAAGAACCTGTAAAGCATTGTCAGCTTATCTGTCTTCTTGTACAGACAGGCAGTTACACAGTGGACTGTGGACCACGACTGGCGTGAGGAAGTGAGCTAGTGCCATCCACTATTTGTTTTCGTGCCAGGTCCAGAGGCACATGTGCAAGCCTGTGGACCACGGCTGAAGAAATGGGTGCCGCAACATTTTTAGTGAGGGGCAGAGTGTGCGTGCTTGGGGGGGCGCAAAATTAGGTTTCGCCTAGGGTGTCAAAACTCCTTGCACCAGCCCTGTCTGGTCGGTTAAGTAGCAGAGGGGGAGGGGTGTTAATCAGTTTCAGCTGCAGGTGCACTAGATGGGCAACAATGAGACGACCTCCAAAACAGGAATGTTTTTTCGGGTGGAGGTGTCTGACATTTTTTTCCCTACTCATCTTTTCTGACCGTTTTTCACTAGTTTTGCATTTGGCTAGGGTCGGTGTCACTACTGGTAGCACGAGGCGATACTTGGGCCCTATAAAGGTTGCACACAAGGTCCAACTCCTCCAGGATGGCACATCAATACGTGTCATTGCCAGAAGGTTTGCCGTGTCTCCCAGTACAGTGTCAAGAGCATGGAGGAGATTCCAGGAGACATGCAGTTACTCTAGGAGAGATGGACAGAGCCGTAGAAGGTCCTTAACCCATCAGCAGGACCTTGGTGCAAGGAGGACCAGGGTGAGCACTGCCAGAGCCCTACAAAATGACCTCAAGTAGGCCACTGTTGTGAATGTCTCTGACCAAACAATCAGAAACAGACTTCATGGGGGTGGCCTGAGGGCCCGACGTCCTCTAGTGTGCTCTGTGCTCACTGCCGGACACTGTGGAGCTCGATTGGCATTTTCCATTAAACACCAGAATTGTCAGGTCCGTCACTTGTGCCCCATGCTTTTCACAGATGAGAGCAGGTTCACCCTGCGCATATGTGACAGACGTGAAAGGGTCTGAAGAAGCCGCAGAGAACTTTATGCTGCCTGTAACATCATTCAGCATGACCAGTTTGGTGGTGGGTCAGTGATGGTCTGGGGAGGCATATCCATGGAGGGACACACAGACCTCTACAGGCTACACAATGGCACCCTGACTGCCATTAGGTATCGGGATGAAATCCTTGGACCCATTGTCAGACCCTACGATGGTGCAGTGGGTCCTGGGTTCCTCCTGGTGCCCGACAATGTGGCAAGAGCATACAGCCAGTTCCTGGAGGATGAAGAAATTGATACCATTGAATGGCCCCCACGCTGACCTGACCTAAATCCAAAAGAACACCTCTGGGCAGTGCCGGCCCAAGACATTGTGCTGCCTGGTACCAAGAATAAAATGCCGCCCCCCCAAAAAAAATTACGTTCACCAAAATGCCCCCACATCCATTATTTTATATCATGATAACTAAAGTGGACCTATCATGGCTCTATACATGTATATAGGAGTATAAAAAGGACCTGTTATGGCTCTATTCATGCAACTAACCCCACAGTGGAGCGGAGAGCGGAACGGGAGGAGCGGTCGGGCGGCAATTAGCCCCACAGTGGAGTGGAGAGTGGAGCTGGCGGAATAAGAAGGCGTGCTGGCAGGATATTTGCTGCCCCCCTGAAAGTGCTGCCTGGTACAATGGTACCATCGGGTCCCATGGTAGGGCCGGCCCTGCCTCTGGGACATTATGTTCTCGTCCATCCGGTGGCGCCAGGTTGCACCTCAGTCTGTTCAGGAGCTCAGTGATGCTCTGGTCTAGATCTGGGAGGAAATACCACAGGACACCATCCTTCGTTTCATTAGGAGCATGCCCTGATGTTGTCAGGCATGCATACACGCACGCGGGGGCCATACAAACTACTGGTGATCTGTCAGTGATGGGATTAATCTGTTGCTCAGTGATCTGGTAGTGACAGGGTTGATCTAGTTCTCAGTGATCTAGCAGTGATAGGGTTAATCTGTTGCTCAGCTGAAGGGGATAATGTTCCGCTTAATAATCTGGCAGTGACGGGGGTTAATCCATTGCTCAGTGATCCGGTGGTGATGGGGTTAATCCATTGCTCAGTGATCCGGTGGTGATGGGGTTAATCTGTGGCTCAGGGATCCGGTAGTAATGGGGTTAATCTGTTGCTCAGTGATCCAGTAGTGATGGGGTTATACTGTGGCTCAGTGATCCGGCAGTGATGGGGTTAATCTGTGGCTCAGTGATCCGGTAGTGATGGGGTTAATCTGTGGCTCAGTGATCCGTTAGTGATGGGGTTAATCTGTGGCTCAGTGATCCGGCAGTGATGAGGTTAATCTGTGGCTCAGTGATCCGGTGGTGATGGGGTTAATCTGTGGCTCAGTGATCCGGTAGTGATGGGGTTAATCTGTGGCTCAGTGATCTGGCAGTGATGGGGTTAATCTGTCGCTCAATGATCCGGTAGTGATGGGGTTAATCTGTGGCTCAGTGATCCGGTGGTGATGGGGTTAATCTGTGGCTCAGTAATCCGGTAGTGATGAGGTTAATCTGTGGCTCAGTGATCCGGCAGTGATGAGGTTAATCTGTGGCTCAGTGATCCGGTGGTGATGGGGTTAATCTGTTGCTCAGTGATCCGGTAGTGATGGGGTTAATCTGTGGCTCAGTGATCCGGTGGTGATGGGGTTAATCTGTCGCTCAGTGATCTGGCAGTGATGGGGTTAATATGTCGCTCAGTGATCCGGTAGTGATGGGGTTAATCTGTGGCTCAGTGATCCGGCAGTGATGAGGTTAATCTGTGGCTCAGTGATCTGGCAGTAGGGTGACCACGTGTCCCGGATTGCCCGGGATTGTCCCGTAATTAATGCTTGTGTCCCGTGTCCCGGACACCCTCATTACGGGACAATACAGAGTCCCGGAATTGGCCTGGGCAGATCTAATGCCCCCTAAAATAGCCTTTGTATACATCCTCTCTGTCTCAGCCTGTGGTGGACCCCTAGCTGACAGAGAGTGAGACCCCTATTCACCGCCGCTGGCTCAGTGCCCAAACTGGTTGCTACCTGGCTCCCGCTTGGCGTGTAGCAACCAGTGACGTCAGAGCAGGAGAGAGGCAGAGACCTATCACAGCGGAGGAGAGTTTAACTTCCTCCTCCGCGCCTTCTGTTCAGCTCCACCCACCTCCTCGTGTATGTTCTGGAGTCCAGCCAGGCAGCGGTAGACAGAAGAAACATCAACAGACTGCAGTGTAGAAACTAAGGCAAGTAACATTGCAAAGCACTGACCAGCATTGAAGATCCATCGGTGTTATAATCCTGTCGGCTCTCCCTCAGCAGTCAGAGTTCAGCACGTGTAAGAAGCTGGAGTGTGTGTCTGCACAGGACACGCAGAGGCTTGCTCCAGGGAAGGGTCGGCAGGAGAGACACTGACACATGACACCCTGGATGGAAGGAGGAAACATCCTTAGATATCAGGGCAGGGTTCATGCTGGGACTTGTAATCCTTCACTTTTGGGGATGTGACCCCCCCCCCTTCCCAAAAGTGAAGAACTACAGGTCCCAGCAAGAGCTGAAGATGTTTCCTGCACACATGATAACTCCTCACACCCAGTCCTGTCCAGCTGCTTCATGTCTCTTCTCTCCCACTACTTGTTTGCCTCTCACTGCCCCCCCCTCCCCCTTCACTCTCAGCCTTTCATGTTCTGACACCTCTTCACCCACTAGTCTTGTTACCCCCTCTGTATACCAAGCAATCCTCTCATGCCCATGCAGCTTCCCTCTAAACCTGGATAGGAGGGGCG
The DNA here is from genome assembly GCF_905171775.1 of Rana temporaria. Lineage (NCBI taxonomy): Eukaryota > Metazoa > Chordata > Amphibia > Anura > Ranidae > Rana > Rana temporaria. Next base: position 18,167,786 of record NC_053490.1, read on the forward strand.
GCATATAGAGGAACTGATGCCCCCCATGTTCTTCTTGCAGCCACTGAATGCCTACAGGAGGTAAAGGAGGAAAAGCGGGCATTCAGTGGCTGCCAGCAGAACATGGGGGGCATCAGTTTCTCTATATGCCACCCCTCTTATCCAGTTTCCTTCTGCTGCCCACAGGTCCCTCAACACTCTCCTGGCTGATCTTCCCCAGTAACTTCTCTGCTCCCTCCCACCTCACCCCCCATTCGCCAACCCCCTGCTGTCCTCTGGTCCCACCTGTGCTGTTCTTCAGTCCCCCCCTCCTGTGCTGTTCTTCAGTCCCCCCCTCCTGTGCTGTTCTTCAGTCCCCCCCTCCTGTGCTGTTCTTCAGTCCCCCCCTCCTGTGCTGTTCTTCAGTCCCCCCTCCTGTGCTGTCCTCTGGTCCCACCTGTGCTGTTCTTCAGTCCCCCCCTCCTGTGCTGTTCTTCAGTCCCCCCCCTCCTGTGCTGTCCTCTAGTCCCCCCCTCCTGTGCTGTCCTCTGGTCCCACCTGTGCCGTTCTTCAGTCCCCCCCCCCCTCCTGTGCTGTCCTCTGGTCCCTCCTGTGCTGTTCTTCAGTCCCCCCCTCCTGTGCTGTCCTCTGGTCCCACCTGTGCCGTTCTTCAGTCCCCCCCCTCCTGTGCTGTTCTTCAGTCCCCCCCTCCTGTGCTGTCCTCTGGTCCCACCTGTGCTGTTCTTCAGTCCCCCCCTCCTGTGCTGTCCTCTAGTCCCACCTGTGCTGTTCTTCAGTCCCCCCTCCTGTGCTGTCCTCTGGTCCCTCCTGTGCTGTCCTCTGGTCCCACTTGTGCTGTTCTTCAGTCCCCCCCCCTCCTGTGCTGTCCTCTGGTCCCTCCTGTGCTGTCCTCTGGTCCCACTTGTGCTGTTCTTCAGTCCCCCCCTCCTGTGCTGTCCTCTAGTCCCCCCCTCCTGTGCTGTCCTCTGGTCCCACCTGTGCTGTTCTTCAGTCCCCCCCCTCCTGTGCTGTCCTCTAGTCCCCCCCTCCTGTGCTGTCCTCTGGTCCCACCTGTGCTGTTCTTTAGTCCCCCCCCCCCCCTCCTGTGCTGTCCTCTGGTCCCACCTGTGCTGTTCTTCAGTCCCCCCCCTCCTGTGCTGTCCTCTGGTCCCACCCTGTGCTGTTCTTCAGTCCCCCCCTCCTGTGCTGTCCTCTGGTCCCTCCTGTGCTGTCCTCTGGTCCCACCTGTGCTGTTCTTTAGTCCCCCCCCCTCCTGTGCTGTCCTCTGGTCCCACCTGTGCTGTTCTTTAGTCCCCCCCTCCTGTGCTGTCCTCTGGTCCCACCTGTGCTGTTCTTTAGTCCCCCCCCCTCCTGTGCTGTCCTCTGGTCCCACCTGTGCTGTTCTTTAGTCCCCCCCCCCTCCTGTGCTGTCCTCTGGTCCCACCTGTGCTGTTCTTTAGTCCCCCCCCACCTGTGCTGTTCTTTAGTCCCCCCCCACCTGTGCTGTCCTCTGGTCCCACCTGTGCTGTTCTTTAGTCCCCCCCTCCTGTGCTGTCCTCTGGTCCCACCTGTGCTGTTCTTTAGTCCCCCCCTCCTGTGCTGTCCTCTGGTCCCACCTGTGCTGTTCTTTAGTCCCCCCCCTCCTGTGCTGTCCTCTGGTCCCACCTGTGCTGTTCTTCAGTCCCCCCCTCCTGTGCTGTCCTCTGGTCCCACCTGTGCTGTTCTTCAGTCCCCCCCTCCTGTGCTGTCCTCTGGTCCCACCTGTGCTGTTCTTCAGTCCCCCCTCCTGTGCTGTCCTCTGGTCCCACCTGTGCTGTTCTTCAGTCCCCCCCTCCTGTGCTGTCCTCTAGTCCCCCCCTCCTGTGCTGTCCTCTAGTCCCCCCCTCCTGTGCTGTCCTCTGGTCCCACCTGTGCTGTTCTTCAGTCCCCCCCTCCTGTGCTGTCCTCTAGTCCCCCCCTCCTGTGCTGTCCTCTGGTCCCACCTGTGCTGTTCTTCAGTCCCCCCCTCCTGTGCTGTCCTCTGGTCCCACCTGTGCTGTTCTTCAGTCCCCCCTCCTGTGCTGTTCTTCAGTCCCCCCTCCTGTGCTGTCCTCTGGTCCCACCTGTGCTGTTCTTCAGTCCCCCCCTCCTGTGCTGTCCTCTAGTCCCCCCCTCCTGTGCTGTCCTCTGGTCCCTCCTGTGCTGTCCTCTGGTCCCACTTGTGCTGTTCTTCAGCCCCCCCCCCTCCTGTGCTGTCCTCTGGTCCCTCCTGTGCTGTCCTCTGGTCCCACTTGTGCTGTTCTTCAGTCCCCCCCCTCCTGTGCTGTCCTCTGGTCCCTCCTGTGCTGTCCTCTGGTCCCACTTGTGCTGTTCTTCAGTCCCCCCCTCCTGTGCTGTCCTCTAGTCCCCCCCTCCTGTGCTGTCCTCTGGTCCCACCTGTGCTGTTCTTCAGTCCCCCCCTCCTGTGCTGTCCTCTAGTCCCCCCCTCCTGTGCTGTCCTCTGGTCCCACCTGTGCTGTTCTTTAGTCCCCCCCCCCTCCTGTGCTGTCCTCTGGTCCCACCTGTGCTGTTCTTTAGTCCCCCCCTCCTGTGCTGTCCTCTGGTCCCACCTGTGCTGTTCTTTAGTCCCCCCCCCTCCTGTGCTGTCCTCTGGTCCCACCTGTGCTGTTCTTTAGTCCCCCCCCCCCCTCCTGTGCTGTCCTCTGGTCCCACCTGTGCTGTTCTTTAGTCCCCCCCCACCTGTGCTGTTCTTTAGGCCCCCCCCACCTGTGCTGTCCTCTGGTCTCACCTGTGCTGTTCTTTAGTCCCCCCCTCCTGTGCTGTCCTCTGGTCCCACCTGTGCTGTTCTTTAGTCCCCCCCCTCCTGTGCTGTCCTCTGGTCCCACCTGTGCTGTTCTTTAGTCCCCCCCCCTCCTGTGCTGTCCTCTGGTCCCACCTGTGCTGTTCTTCAGTCCCCCCCTCCTGTGCTGTCCTCTGGTCCCACCTGTGCTGTTCTTCAGTCCCCCCTCCTGTGCTGTTCTTCAGTCCCCCCCTCCTGTGCTGTCCTCTGGTCCCACCCTGTGCTGTTCTTCAGTCCCCCCTCCTGTGCTGTCCTCTGGTCCCACCTGTGCTGTTCTTCAGTCCCCCCCTCCTGTGCTGTCCTCTAGTCCCCCCCTCCTGTGCTGTCCTCTAGTCCCCCCCTCCTGTGCTGTCCTCTGGTCCCACCTGTGCTGTTCTTCAGTCCCCCCCTCCTGTGCTGTCCTCTAGTCCCCCCCTCCTGTGCTGTCCTCTGGTCCCACCTGTGCTGTTCTTTAGTCCCCCCCCTCCTGTGCTGTCCTCTGGTCCCACCTGTGCTGTTCTTCAGTCCCCCCCTCCTGTGCTGTCCTCTGGTCCCACCTGTGCTGTTCTTCAGTCCCCCCTCCTGTGCTGTTCTTCAGTCCCCCCCTCCTGTGCTGTCCTCTGGTCCCACCCTGTGCTGTTCTTCAGTCCCCCCCTCCTGTGCTGTCCTCTGGTCCCACCTGTGCTGTTCTTCAGTCCCCCCCTCCTGTGCTGTCCTCTAGTCCCCCCCTCCTGTGCTGTCCTCTGGTCCCTCCTGTGCTGTCCTCTGGTCCCACTTGTGCTGTTCTTCAGTCCCCCCCCCTCCTGTGCTGTCCTCTGGTCCCTCCTGTGCTGTCCTCTGGTCCCACTTGTGCTGTTCTTCAGTCCCCCCCCTCCTGTGCTGTCCTCTGGTCCCTCCTGTGCTGTCCTCTGGTCCCACTTGTGCTGTTCTTCAGTCCCCCCCTCCTGTGCTGTCCTCTAGTCCCCCCCTCCTGTGCTGTCCTCTGGTCCCACCTGTGCTGTTCTTCAGTCCCCCCCTCCTGTGCTGTCCTCTGGTCCCACCTGTGCTGTTCTTTAGTCCCCCCCCCCCCCTCCTGTGCTGTCCTCTGGTCCCACCTGTGCTGTTCTTCAGTCCCCCCCCTCCTGTGCTGTCCTCTGGTCCCACTTGTGCTGTTCTTTAGTCCCCCCCCCCTCCTGTGCTGTCCTCTGGTCCCTCCTGTGCTGTCCTCTGGTCCCACCTGTGCTGTTCTTTAGTCCCCCCCCCCTCCTGTGCTGTCCTCTGGTCCCACCTGTGCTGTTCTTTAGTCCCCCCCTCCTGTGCTGTCCTCTGGTCCCACCTGTGCTGTTCTTTAGTCCCCCCCCTCCTGTGCTGTCCTCTGGTCCCACCTGTGCTGTTCTTCAGTCCCCCCTCCTGTGCTGTTCTTCAGTCCCCCCCTCCTGTGCTGTCCTCTGGTCCCACCCTGTGCTGTTCTTCAGTCCCCCCTACTGTGCTGTCCTCTGGTCCCACCTGTGCTGTTCTTCAGTCCCCCCCTCCTGTGCTGTCCTCTAGTCCCCCCCTCCTGTGCTGTCCTCTAGTCCCCCCCTCCTGTGCTGTCCTCTGGTCCCACCTGTGCTGTTCTTCAGTCCCCCCCTCCTGTGCTGTCCTCTAGTCCCCCCCTGTGCTGTCCTCTGGTCCCACCTGTGCTGTTCTTTAGTCCCCCCCCCTCCTGTGCTGTCCTCTGGTCCCACCTGTGCTGTTCTTCAGTCCCCCCCTCCTGTGCTGTCCTCTGGTCCCACCTGTGCTGTTCTTCAGTCCCCCCTCCTGTGCTGTTCTTCAGTCCCCCCCTCCTGTGCTGTCCTCTGGTCCCACTTGTGCTGTTCTTCAGTCCCCCCCTCCTGTGCTGTCCTCTAGTCCCCCCCTCCTGTGCTGTCCTCTGGTCCCTCCTGTGCTGTCCTCTGGTCCCACCTGTGCTGTTCTTCAGTCCCCCCCTCCTGTGCTGTCCTCTAGTCCCCCCCCTCCTGTGCTGTCCTCTGGTCCCACCTGTGCCGTTCTTCAGTCCCCCCCCCTCCTGTGCTGTCCTCTAGTCCCACCTGTGCTGTTCTTCAGTCCCCCCCTCCTGTGCTGTCCTCTAGTCCCACCTGTGCTGTTCTTCAGTCCCCCCCCCTCCTGTGCTGTCCTCTGGTCCCACTTGTGCTGTTCTTCAGTCCCCCCCTCCTGTGCTGTCCTCTAGTCCCCCCCTCCTGTGCTGTCCTCTGGTCCCACCTGTGCTGTTCTTCAGTCCCCCCCTCCTGTGCTGTCCTCTAATCCCCCCCTCCTGTGCTGTCCTCTGGTCCCACCTGTGCTGTTCTTTAGTCCCCCCCCCCCTCCTGTGCTGTCCTCTGGTCCCACCTGTGCTGTTCTTCAGTCCCCCCCCTCCTGTGCTGTCCTCTGGTCCCACCCTGTGCTGTTCTTCAGTCCCCCCCTCCTGTGCTGTCCTCTGGTCCCACCTGTGCTGTTCTTTAGTCCCCCCCCCCTCCTGTGCTGTCCTCTGGTCCCTCCTGTGCTGTCCTCTGGTCCCACCTGTGCTGTTCTTTAGTCCCCCCCCCCCTCCTGTGCTGTCCTCTGGTCCCACCTGTGCTGTTCTTTAGTCCCCCCCTCCTGTGCTGTCCTCTGGTCCCACCTGTGCTGTTCTTTAGTCCCCCCCCACCTGTGCTGTCCTCTGGTCCCACCTGTGCTGTTCTTTAGTCCCCCCCCCACCTGTGCTGTCCTCTGGTCCCACCTGTGCTGTTCTTTAGTCCCCCCCTCCTGTGCTGTCCTCTGGTCCCACCTGTGCTGTTCTTTAGTCCCCCCCTCCTGTGCTGTCCTCTGGTCCCACCTGTGCTGTTCTTTAGTCCCCCCCCTCCTGTGCTGTCCTCTGGTCCCACCTGTGCTGTTCTTTAGTCCCCCCCCTCCTGTGCTGTCCTCTGGTCCCACCTGTGCTGTTCTTCAGTCCCCCCCTCCTGTGCTGTCCTCTGGTCCCACCTGTGCTGTTCTTCAGTCCCCCCTCCTGTGCTGTTCTTCAGTCCCCCCCTCCTGTGCTGTCCTCTGGTCCCACCTGTGCTGTTCTTCAGTCCCCCCCCTCCTGTGCTGTCCTCTGGTCCCACCCTGTGCTGTTCTTCAGTCCCCCCCCTCCTGTGCTGTTCTTCAGTCCCCCCCCTCCTGTGCTGTTCTTCAGTCCCCCCCTCCTGTGCTGTTCTTCAGTCCCCCCCTCCTGTGCTGTTCTTCAGTCCCCCCCTCCTGTGCTGTCCTCTGGTCCCACCCTGTGCTGTTCTTCAGTCCCCCCCCCCTGTGCTGTCCTCTGTTCCCACCTGTGCTGTTCTTCAGTCCCCCCTCCTGTGCTGTTCTTCAGTCCCCCCCTCCTGTGCTGTCCTCTGGTCCCACCTGTGCTGTTCTTCAGTCCCCCCCTCCTGTGCTGTCCTCTGGTCCCTCCTGTGCTGTCCTCTGGTCCCTCCTGTGCTGTCCTCTGGTCCCACCTGTGCTGTTCTTCAGTCCCCCCCTCCTGTGCTGTCCTCTGGTCCCACCTGTGCTGTTCTTCAGTCCCCCCCTCCTGTGCTGTCCTCTAGTCCCCCCCTCCTGTGCTGTCTTCTGGTCCCACCTGTGCTGTTCTTCAGTCCCCCCCTCCTGTGCTGTCCTCTGGTCCCACCTGTGCTGTTCTTCAGTCCCCCCCTCCTGTGCTGTCCTCTGGTCCCACCTGTGCTGTTCTTCAGTCCCCCCTCCTGTGCTGTCCTCTGGTCCCACCTGTGCTGTTCTTCAGTCCCCCCTCCTGTGCTGTTCTTCAGTCCCCCCCTCCTGTGCTGTTCTTCAGTCCCCCCCTCCTGTGCTGTCCTCTGGTCCCACCTGTGCTGTTCTTCAGTCCCCCCCTCCTGTGCTGTTCTTCAGTCCCCCCTCCTGTGCTGTTCTTCAGTCCCCCCCTCCTGTGCTGTTCTTCAGTCCCCCCCTCCTGTGCTGTCCTCTGGTCCCACCTGTGCTGTTCTTCAGTCCCCCCCTCCTGTGCTGTTCTTCAGTCCCCCCTCCTGTGCTGTTCTTCAGTCCCCCCTCCTGTGCTGTTCTTCAGTCCCCCCCTCCTGTGCTGTTCTTCAGTCCCCCCCTCCTGTGCTGTTCTTCAGTCCCCCCCTCCTGTGCTGTCCTCTGGTCCCACCTGTGCTGTTCTTCAGTCCCCCCCTCCTGTGCTGTTCCTGATTTGGAGGAACTGTCCCTCATTTAGAGCATTGTCCCTCTGTCCCTCTACCCCTTTGTTCCTCTTTCCTCCTTGTGTGTCCCTCAAGGAGCCAATATAAAAGAATAGTAGTGGTAAAAAAGCACCTGTGGGTTTAACCAGTTTTTCTTTGTTTATAATTCTCCTACATATTTTTGCTAATAGGTGTCCTTCAATTCCATCTCAGAAAGTTGGGAGGTATGCCTCTATCCATCCCACTGCCCCTCTGACTACTCTGTCCCCCCCCCCCCACTCAGTTGTTTTTCTTGATGCCTAGGGCCCACTTTTGATCGCGCACATGGGCCCGCTGATTTCATACGCCCCTGCCCCAAAAATCTGCAAAAAAAAGGGGGGGGGGGGGGGGGTGTCCCTGAATGGCAGTTTGGAAATGTGGTCACCCTATCTGGCAGTGATGGGGTTAATCTGTCGCTCAATGATCCGGTAGTGATGGGGTTAATCTGTGGCTCAGTGATCTGGCAGTGATGGGGTTAATCTGTCGCTCAGTGATCCGGTAGTGATGGGGTTAATCTGTGGCTCAGTGATCCGGTAGTGATGGGGTTAATCTGTGGCTCAGAGATCTGGTAGTGATGGGGTTAATCTGTTGCTCAGTGATCCGGTAGTGATGGGGTTAATCTGTGGCTCAGTGATCTGGCAGTGATGAGGTTAATCTGTGGCTCAGTGATCCAGTAGTGATGGGGTTAATCTGTGGCTCAGTGATCCGGTGGTGATGGGGTTAATCTGTGGCTCAGTGATCCGGTAGTGATGGGGTTAATCTGTGGCTCAGTGATCCGGTGGTGATGGGGTTAATCTGTGGCTCAGTGATCTGGCAGTGATGGGGTTAATCTGTGGCTCAGTGATCCGGTAGTGATGAGGTTAATCTGTGGCTCAGTGATCCGGTAGTGATGGGGTTAATCTGTGGCTCAGTGATCTAGCAGTAATGGGGTTAATCTGTGGCTCAGTGATCCGGTGGTGATGGGGTTAATCTGTGGCTCAGTGATCTGGCAGTTATGGGGTTAATCTGTGGCTCAGTGATCCGGTGGTGATGGGGTTAATCTGTGGCTCAGTGATCCGGCAGTGATGAGGTTAATCTGTGGCTCAGTGATCTGGCAGTGATGGGGTTAATCTGTCGCTCAGTGATCCGGTAGTGATGGGGTTAATCTGTGGCTCAGTGATCCGGCAGTGATGGGGTTAATCTGTGGCTCAGTGATCCGGCAGTGATGAGGTTAATCTGTGGCTCAGTGATCTGGCAGTGATGGGGTTAATCTGTCGCTCAATGATCCGGTAGTGATGGGGTTAATCTGTGGCTCAGTGATCTGGCAGTGATGGGGTTAATCTGTCGCTCAGTGATCCGGTAGTGATGGGGTTAATCTGTGGCTCAGTGATCCGGTAGTGATGGGGTTAATCTGTGGCTCAGTGATCCGGTAGTGATGGGGTTAATCTGTGGCTCAGTGATCTGGCAGTGATGAGGTTAATCTGTGGCTCAGTGATCCGGTAGTGATGGGGTTAATCTGTGGCTCAGTGATCCGGTAGTGATGGGGTTAATCTGTGGCTCAGTGATCTGGCAGTGATATGGTTAATCTGTGGCTCAGTGATCTGGTAGTGATGAGGTTAATCTGTTGCTCAGTGATCCGGTAGTGATGGGGTTAATCTGTGGCTCAGTGATCTGGCAGTGATGAGGTTAATCGGTGATCCGGCGTCATGCAGTCATGAGGTTGCCAACCCGGATCTTCCAGATCTATTTAAGCGTCTTCTCCTCCGGGATCTGGGCCAGTCGGAGAGAAGATGTCTGGGTCTGCGCTCCCTCTGCTCCTCCTCCTCCTCCTGTGCTCTGCGGGGGTCCCGGCAGGTGAGTCTGATGACAGGATATGTTATATGATATGTAATACGGGGCCCCATTATTAGTGCAGGGGCCCCTCATCCTGGTGGGTGAGGAGGACGAGTCTGCAATTGTCAGCCAACAAAACAAGAACCTGAAAAACTGCCCCAAGCAGTGTGGGAGAAGAGTGATCGGCTCCGTGGGGTGGATTCAAGAAGCAATTGCGCCTGTGTAACCATAGTTACACAGGCGCAATTGCTTACTTGCCCCGGCGTAACGAATGCTCCTGATTCAGGAACCTCGTTACGCCGACTGCAGCCTAAGATCTGCGCGGCATAAGGCTCTTATGCCACGCATATCTTAGGCTGCATTCTTGCGGTGGCCGCTAGGTGGCGTTCCAGTTGTGCTCAGCGTATAGTATGCAAATTGCATACTAACACCGATTCACAACGTTACTCGAGCCCTGCGTACGCAATTTACGTTGTTTACGTACGGCGGTTTCCGTGCAAGGCTGCCCCTGCTATTAGCAGGGGCAGCCCATGTTACGTATACCCGTCGTTCCCGCGTCGCGAAATTCGAATTTTACGTACTTTGCGTAAGTGAATCGTGAATGCCGCTGGACGCCATTCACGTACACTTTGAAGCAAATGACGTCCCTGCGACGTCATTTGCCGCGATGCACGTCGGGAAAGTTTCCCGACGGAGCATGCGCTCTACGAGCGGCGCGGGAACGCGCCTAATTTAAATGATTCCCGCCCCCTACGGGATCATTTAAATTGCGTGCTCCTGCGCCGGGCATTTTGCCGGGGCGCCCGCGCAATTCGCGGAGCTTCTGCTCCGTGAATCAAGGGCAGCGGAGCAAATTTGCGGGGGCGCAGGGCAAAAACGTTGCCCTGCGCCTCCGTAAATAATGGGCAATTCTACCTGAATCCGACCCCGTGTTATTTCCTAGAACTTGGGGACACGCACCGCTTGCACTTTGAATGACAATTGCGTGGTCATGCAACACTGCACCCAAACTAAATCTTTCCCCCCCCCCCCCCACAAATAGAGCTTTCGTTTGGTGGTATTTGATCACCTCTGCGGTTTTTATTGTTTGCGCTATAAACAAAAGAAGAGCGCCAATTTAGAAAAAAAAAACACAATGGCCCAGATTCAGGTACAATTTGCCCCTTTTATACGGAGGCACAGGGCAGCGTTTTTGCCCTGCGCCCCCGAAAATTATCTGCGCTGCGCGCGATTCACGGAGCATTAGCTCTGTAAATTGCGTGTGCGCTCTTTCAAATTGCCCTTCGTAAGGGCGCCTAATGTAAATGATCCCGTAGGGGGCGGGAATCATTTAAATTAGGCGCGCTCCCGCGCCGAGCGTAGAGCGCATGCTCCGTCGGGAAACTTTCCCGACTTGCATTGTGGGCAAATGACGTCGCAAGGACGTCATTTGCTTCAAAGTGAACGGCGTCCAGCGCCATTCACGAATCACTTACGCAAATCACGTAAATTTCGAACGTCGCGACGCGGGAACGACGGGTATCCTATAGCATTGCCTGCGCCTGCTATTAGGATGTGCAACCTTACGCGAAATCCGACGTACGCAAACTACGTAATTTGCGTACGCAGGGCTCGCACAACGTTGTGAATCGGCGTAAGTATGCAATTTGCATACTATACGCTGACCACAATGGGAACGCCCCCTAGCGGTCATCGCAAGAATGCAGCCTAAAATCTGCGTGGCATAAGAGCCTTATGCCACGCAGATTTTAGGCTGCAGTCAGCGTAACGAGTTCTCTGAATCAGGTGCCTATGGTTACGCAGGCGCAATTGCTTACTGAATCTGGGCCAATATTTTTTACTTTTTTATTTAACCACTTAAGCCCCGGACCAAAATGCAGGTAAAAGAACCAGGCCCCTTTTTGCGATTCGGCACTGCGTCGCTTTAACTGGCAATTGCGCGGTCGTGCGACGTGGCTCCCAAACAAAGTATCGTAGTTTGGGAGCCATTCCACGAGTGTGAGGAATTTTAAAGCATGACATGTTAGGTACAGGAAAAATAAATCTCGCGCCAAATGAATTACACTAAATTATATACTTGATAAATCAAGTGACTAACTGAGTGAAGCTGCTCCCAAATAAAATCAGGTGACTGACTTGCATATATTGTGTAGTGAGGTGAGGGGCGCTATATCAAAATAGTGGATGCGTGTCACAATGTGCGTTTGAGTAGTACACAGTGTAACTGTGTGCCCAAATCTATGTGAAAAACCAAACAGATTATAGTTTAAACTCTATAAGTACAATAGTGCCAAATGCTGTGGAAAATAAATAAAAAAAAAAAAAAAAAAATTAAAATTAAATTAAAAGAATGTCCAGCAAATAAATAGTTAAGTGCAAAATGGTTCCAGTGTTGTATCAAGTCCAGGTGCAAAATGCAAATAATCCAATCCCAAATCGCAGGGAAAAGTGCAAATGCTAAAGTGCTTGTGAATCATCAAAATAGCCAAAGTGCGAGAAAGAAGTGATCCGCCTTCACCTATAGGTCACCAGAATAATAATGGATGGCTCCTTACCACAATAATCCTTATCCAAGCGCGCACGCATAGCCACGCACTTCCGGTCTCACTGGTTGATGGACAACTAGCGGTGGAACGCACGCTAGTGGACCAGGACGCGGCCATCTCTTATCTTGTCTTACTATCCCCACCACCTACAGCCTCAGTGCCGGGAACGGGCACCAGCAACAGTAAGAGGCCATTTGGCATTGTAATTTTAACTTTTGGATATTAAATGGTTTTACACTATGGTGGTATCTCTTCTCCTTTCTTGGTACACCATTTGCTGCAATCGCTGACATTGGAATCCAATGAGACCCTGCTGATCCTCATTTAAAACAAGCCTGATCGACCATATTTTAAGTAATCTGGTCAACACCGTGTGGTAAGGAGCCATCCATTATTATTCTGGTGACCTATAGGTGAAGGCGGATCACTTCTATCTCGCACTTTGGCTATTTTGAAGATTCACAAGCACTTTAGCATTTGCACTTTTCCCTGCGATTTGGGATTGGATTATTTGCATTTTGCACCTGGACTTGATACAACACTGGATCCATTTTGCACTTAACTATTTATTTGCTGGACATTCTTTTAATTTAATTTTAATTTTTTTTTTTTTTTTTTATTTATTTTCCACAGCATTTGGCACTATTGTACTTATAGAGTTTAAACTATAATCTGTTTGGTTTTTCACATAGATTTGGGCACACAGTTACACTGTGTACTACTCAAACGCACATTGTGACACGCATCCACTATTTTGATATAGCGCCCCTCACCTCACTACACAATGACATGTTAGGTATCTATTTATTTGACGTAGCATCATCTTTAATATTTGACCCAAAAAATGGGTTATATACTGTGCTTTTCCACTTAAGGACCGCTTAACGCAGATATACGTCGGCAGAATGGCACGGCTGGGCACAATCTTGTACCTGTACGTGATTGTTAAATGCCCAGCCGTCTGGTCCGAAGCTCCGCAGCCGCGGGACCCGCGGACCCGATCGCCGCCGGAGTCCCACGATCAGTCCCTAGAGCTGAAGAACGGGGAGAGGTGAGTGTAAACACACCTTCCCCGTTCTCCACTGTGGCGCTGTCACTGATCGTCTGTTCCCTGATATAGGGAAAGGCGATCAATGACGTTACGCGTCCAGCCCCGCCCCCCTACAGTTAGAAACACATATGAGGTCACACTTAACCCCTTCAGCGCCCCCTAGTGGTTAACTCCCAAACTGCAATTGTCATTTTCACAGTAAACAGTGCATTTTTATAGCACTTTTTGCTGTGAAAATGACAATGGTCCCAAAAATGTGTCAAAAGTGTCCGATGTGTCCGCCATAATGTCGCAGTCACGAAAAAAATCGCTGATCGCCGCCATTAGTAGTAAAAAAAAAAAAAAAAAAAATGCAATAAAGCTATCCCCTATTTTGCAAACGCTATAAATTTTGCGCAAACCAATCGATAAACGCTTATTGCGATTTTTTTTTATACCAAAAATATGTAGAAGAATACGTATCGGCCTAAACTGAGGAAAAAAATATTTTTTTTTATATATATTTTTTAGGGGATATTTATTATAGAAAAAGGAAAAAATATTGCATTATTTTCAAAATTGTCCCTCTATTTTTGTTTATAGCGCAAAACATAAAAACCGCAAAGGTGATCAAATACCACCAAAAGAAAGCTCTATTTGTGGGAAAAAAAGGACGCCAATTTTGTTTGGGAGCCAAGTCGCACGACCGCGCAATTGTCAGTTAAAGCGACGCAGTGCCGAATCGCAAAAAGGGGCAAGGTCCTTTACCTGCATATTGGTCCGGGTCTTAAGTGGTTAATATATATATATTTGGGGGTTCTAAGTAATTGTCTAGCAAAAAAATGCTGATGTTTACTTCTACACAAAACAAGTCAGAATAGTCCTTGTCTTCAAGTAGATAAAGGTTTGATTTGAATTGGGGGGGGGGGCACAAAGTTTTTCTTATGGGTTTTGGGGGTCCCCATTAAATTCATACGTTTGTTTACTCTAAAGTCTTTCTTTTTTGCATGGGGGGTCCCCCTTAAATCCATCAAGGATAAAGGTCCAATATAAATTTGGGGAGGGGGGGCAAATTCTGTTTTCTTTTTTGCATAGGACCCCAGTTAAATCAATCCCATTTATCAAAGATAAAGGTCTGGCATGGATTTTGGGTGGAACCCCATAAAGTTCTTTTTTTGTTGTTTATTCATAAGGTTCCTCCTTAACTCCATACCACTCATCGAAGATAAAGGTCCGATGTGAATTTGCAGGGGGGGGCACAAAGTTTTCTATTTATGCATGGGGATCCCCCTTAAATCCATACCACCCATCAAAGATAAAGGTCTGGTATGGATTTTAGGTGGAACCCCATAAAGTTGTTTTTTTTGTTCTTTATTCATAAGTAGGGTTGTCCCAATACCACTTTTTTAGGACCGAGTACAAGTACCGATACTTTTTTTCAAGTAGTCGCCGATACGAATACCGATACTTTTTTTTAATGTCATGTGACCGTTTTCAAACCACAATACAGACCAAAGATATTTTCTTTAGAATTATGAAGAACTGGTACATCATGGTGTGGGGCTGTTTTTTAGCATACGGTACTGGAAAACTACATATCATTGAAGGAGTGATCACTGTCAGTGCAGCTCATCGGTGCCAGTGCCCAAAAGTGCAGCTAGCCAGTGCCACCTATCAGTGCAGATCAGTGCCCATTAGTGCATCAGTGCAGGGAGGCAGCTTATTAGTGCATCTCATCAGTGCCACCCAATCAATGTCAGTGCCACCTATCAGTGCCATCCATTTATGAGTGCCATTCAATCAATGCCAGTGCCACCTATCAGTGCCATCCAATGGTGCCATCCAATTTGTGTTCGATGTCACAAAAAAAAAAAAAAAAAAGTATTCTATTTTGGCATCGGTAGTATTTGCGCGAGTACGAGTACTAGTGCAAATACTCGGTATCGGTCCCGATACCGATACTGGTATCGGTATCTGGACAACCCTATTCATAAGGTTTCTCTTTAACTTCATACCACTCATCGAAGATAAAGGTCCGATGTGAATTTGCAGGGGGAGTGGCACAAAGTTTTCTATTTATGCATGGGGATCCCCCTTAAATCCATACCACCCATCAAAGATAAAGGTCTGGTATGGATTTCGGTGAGAACCCCATAAAGTTGTTTTTTGTTTTTTTATGCATGGGGTTCCTCCTTAACTCCATACCACTCATCAAAGATAAAGGTCTGGTATGGATTTCGGTGAGAACCCCATAAAGTTGTTCTTTGTTTTTTTATGCATGGGGTTCCTCCTTAACTCCATACCACTCATCAAAGATAAAGGTCTGGTATGGATTTTGGGGGGACCCCAGAAAGTGTTTTTTTTTGTTCTTTTTGCCTTAAAAGGGTTGTAAAGGTTCATGTTTTTTCACCTCAATGCATCCTAAGGTGAAAAACACCTGGCAATCACAGCCCCCCCCCCCCGTATTACTTACGTGAGCCCGTTCACCTGCTCGGCTCGTTCGCGGCGTCCTCTTCTCCACGGAGTCTCTACGTTGATTCGATAGATTGATAGCAGCGCAGCCATTGGCTCCCGCTGCTGTCAATCAAATCCAATGATGCGGCCACCGGGGGGGCCGGACCGAGTCATACACTTGTAGCTAGATTCACAAAGAGTTACGCCGTCGTAACTCTGAATCTGCGCCGTCGTACATTTAAGTGTATTCTCAAATTGAGATACACTTAAATGTAGCTAAGATACGACTGCCTGCGCCGTTGTATCTTAGCTGTCTAGTTCCGCCCGCCGCTAGGGGCGTGAATGCGTAAATCAGCGAGATACGCCTATTCACGAACATACGCTTGCCCGTCGCAGTAAAGATACGCTGTTTACGTAAGGTGTTTTCAGGCGTAAAGTTAGTCCAACAAAAAGCTGGCCTAGCCAATGTTAAGTATGGACGTCGTTCCCGCGTCGAATTTTGAAAATTTTACGTCGTTTGCGTAAGTTGTCCGTGAATGGGGCTGGACGTAATTTACATTCACGTCGAAACCAATAAATCCTTGCGGCGTAATTTGGAGCAATGCACACTGGGATATGTCCACGGACGGCGCATGCGCCGTACGTTAAAAACGTCAATCACGTCGGGTCACGATTCATTAACATAAAACACGCCCCCCTGTTCCTAATTTGAATTAGGCGCGCTTACGCTGGCCCATTTACGCTACGCCGCCGTAACTTAGGAGGCAAGTGCTTTGTGAATACAGCACTTGCCTCTCTGACTTACGGCGGCGTAGAGTAAATACGATACGCTACGCCGGCTGAAACATACGCCGCCCTACGTGAATCCAGCTATTGTTGTCTATGGATGCCGAGTGTGTGACACG
Source organism: Rana temporaria (assembly GCF_905171775.1). Classification (NCBI taxonomy): domain Eukaryota; kingdom Metazoa; phylum Chordata; class Amphibia; order Anura; family Ranidae; genus Rana; species Rana temporaria. The sequence goes on from NC_053490.1 coordinate 18,183,472, forward strand.
GGAGCGCGCCCGTAAGGTAACCCCCTCGGGAGAGAGCTTCCCACCAGAGGGGTTAACTATTGTGGAGAGAGCCGACGTGGGACCCCAGAAAAGGAGGATTAGGGCCACTCTGTACAAAACGAACTGCACAGTAGAGGTAAATATAACATGTTATTTTTATTTATTTTTTAATTAACCTTTAGTACCACTTTAAAACCTATGTCATACTTTCATCAAAGATAAGGGTCTGGTAGGGGTTTTGAGGGTGTGCAAAAAAATTTCTTATTTTGCATGGGGTCCCCCTTAAGTCCACAGCTTGGTCTCTCTGCTGGTAGTGCGCAGTGAGCACGCTCTCATCAAAGAAATATCAGCCGCCTAGTGACTCAAAGGGGCATTAAAGTGGTTATAAACCCTTACAGACCACTTGGCCCTACAGGTAAGCCTACATAAAGCCTCACCTGTAGGTGCAAGAAATATCTCCTTAACCTACATAGTTAAGGAGATATTTGCAGAAAAGACTGCACCGATGTCTACAGCGCAGGCACGCCTTAGACAGCGGCGCAGGCGCAATGAGCGTGCCGTTAATGAATGGGTTCGTGCTGTCCCTGACGGCTCCCGCGCGGGAGTGACGTCATCGCTGCTCCGGCTAGTCCCAGCTCCGGAGCAGCGATACCCGGAAGTCACTCGGGTATCATGGCGACGGCAGAGGAGAGGAAGGAGGGTCGCTGCGGGGGCTTTGATCTCAGGTAAGTAATTCATAATGAGCTAGTATGCTATGCATACTAGCTCATTATGCCTTTCTCTTTCAGGGTTTTTTTTTTTTTTTTTAGGAAAAGTTTCAGAGAGTTTACTTCCTCTTTAAGGCCCCGCCCTATTGCTGCTACACAAATGTGTTACAGGTTAACAAAGTATCAAACGATCTGCATTTTGTTATTTTTGCTTCTTTTGTCTTCTCTCTTGAACCGCCTGTTAAATAATGTACGTATTCATAGGGGTCTGCCAGATCGGGAAGTGTATGGATGCTCATTGGTCATTGGGGAATTCAGTAGTATGTCCAGTGTTGGTGCACATTAACCACTTGCCGACCTCCTCATGTACATATACGTCAGCAGAATGGCACGGACAGGCACATGTACGTACCTGTACGTGCTCTGCTTGACGTGGGTCCGATCAGGACCCCCCCCCGGTACATGCGGCGGTCGGATCCCCTCGGGGAGCGATCCGGGACGACAGCGCGGCTATTCGTTTATAGCCGCTCCGTCGCGATCGCTCCCCGGAGCTGAAGAACGGGGAGAGCAATATGTAAACACGGCTTCCCCGTTCTTCACTGTGGCGGCGCATCGATCGAGTCATCCCTTTTATAGGGAGACTCGATCGATGACGTCAGTCCTACAGCCACACCCCCCTACAGTTGTAAACACACACTAGGTGAACCCCAACTCCTACAGCGCCCCCTGTGGTTAACTCCCAAACTACAACTGTCATTTTCACAATAAACAATGCAATTTAAATGCATTTTTTGCTGTGAAAATGACAATGGTCCCAAAAATGTGTCAAAATTGCCCGAAGTGTCCACCATAATGTCGCAGTCACGAAAAAAATCGCTGATCGCCGCCATTAGTAGTAAAAAAATAAATACAAATAAAAAATGCAATAAAACTATCCCCTATTTTGTAAACGCTATAAATTTTGCGCAAACCAACCGATAAACGCTTATTGCGATTTTTTTTTACCAAAAATAGGTAGAAGAATACGTATCGGCCTAAACTGAGGGAAATTTTTTTTTTTATATGTTTTGGGGGGATATTTATTACAGCAAAAAGTAAAAAATATTGCATTTTTTTCAAAATTGTCGCTCTATTTTTGTTTATAGCACAAAAAATAAAAACCGCAGAGGTGATCAAATACCACCAAAAGAAAGCTCTATTTGTGGGAAAAAAAGGACGCCAATTTTGTTTGGGAGCCACGTCGCACGACCACGCAATTGTCTGTTAAAGCGATGCAGTGCCGAATTGTAAAAACCCCTTGGGTCATTTAGCAGCATATTGGTCCGGTCCTTAAGTGGTTAAAGGCTGGGCTGTGAAAGGTTAGGAAAGACGCCAAGGTGATATTTGAGCCGGGAAGGGGACGCCATAGGGACTCCGAGTCCTCTTCTCTCTTTCACAGCTGCCGCTATCATATCTCCTCACTGGCCACCAGAGCAGACACAGAACATGGTTAGTTTTCCTTATCAGGACCATATCTATTATATAGACAATAAAGTTAACGAAAAAACAAACAAAAAAATGGACTCGATGGACTACTCTGTCTTTTTTCTGCCGTCACTTTTCTATGTTTATATCTAACGGGGCCCCATAGCAAAACCATTATGGGCCCCTGTCTCTACTCATGTATGGGCAACGCACAGGTGTGGGAAACTATAGGTCGATAAGCCTGACCCCCATTGTGTGTACAATAAGACAGAGGGCCAGATTCTCAAAAGAGTTACGCCGGTGTATCTACAGATACACCGGCGTAATTCGAAATACCCGCCGGCGTATCATTGTTTTGTATTCACAAAACAAGATACGCCGGAATTAGGCTAGGATCCGACTGGTGTAAGTCACTTACACCGTCGGATCCTAAATGCAATACAACGCTGACCGCTAGGTGGCGTTTACGTTCAGGTCTCATTTGACTATGCAAATGAGCCTGATACGCCGATTCCCGAACGAATTTGCGTCGCGTACGTCGTTTCCGTAAGCGCAAGGTTACCCCTGCTATATGAGGGGTAACCTTACGCCAGTCCGCCGTATGCCATGTTAAGTATGGCGTCGGGTCCGCGTCAACTTTTTCCGTCGGTTACATCGTTTTCCTAAGTCTTTCTTGAATATGACTTTACGTCAATGACGCTCAAGTTTTCAATCGGTGCGGGGGCGCGCTTAATTTGAATACTAGCCGCCCCCTTTGAATTACGCGGGGATACACCGGGCCATTTACACTATGCCGCCACAAATTACGGAGCAAGTGTTTGGGGAATACGGCACTTGCTCCTGTAAGTTGTGGCGGCGTAGTGTAGCTTACGCGACGCCGCCGCAGGATGTACGAGAATCTGGCCCAGAGTCAGTATGAGTTTATGACGGTTATGGTGGACCTGTCAGGAATTTATGAATTAATGCCTAACCAGTCACCATATATAGAAACACTACCATTCAAAAAAGCTCCACCTTTGTATGAATAAAAAGCTGCAGTCAGTGACTTTGCCTTGGCTCAGATGATGTCATCGGTCTGCTGCAGGCAGAAGGAAGCATTTCCCCAGTCTCCTCCAGTAATTAGAGGGCTGGTGTTACTGAGGTACCTGGGATGGAATATCAAGTGTGGAAATTGGAAGTAGTATTAAAGCAAAACACCAGGAATTCACGCACCCCCCCCCCCCCTCATTAAATGTGCCGAATTAAAATGGGTTAAGTCCAATGAAGCGCATGTCACCTCATGGGCCTACATTTTACAATGTAGTTACTACTGTACCTCCAGCACACCAGAGCAGGACATTCTGCTGTTCCAGCAGCTGTACAGTCACATGCAGCCACTGTGCCCACCCTAGGGTGACCACATTTCCAAACTGCCATTCAGGGACACCCCACCCTCCCTCATCTTCCCCCCCAAAAAAAGATGAGGGGGGGACGGGGGGAAATGTAGTCTCGGGGTTGATGGGGAATTTGGCGGCAGGTTATTTGTCAGGTGAATGTGCCACTTGCCACCCATAGCCTTCCACCAGATGCAGTGCCGCTGTCACTCCCTCTGCATGAGCCCCGTGCATTACAGGAAAGGAGTGGTGTCACTATCTGGAGAGTGAAGCTCACACCAGTTCACTGCTGCTTGCTGCTGGGTGCTGGAGAAGGAGGTGCCGAGGTGGGAGGGGACAGCGGTGCTGCACTAGGCGCAGGCCTCGCTCCTGGCCTGACTGTCTGTGAGTAAATTGTCACTGGTTGCCAGACGTCAGGCAGCGCCGGCCCTAGCAACCAGTTGCGGAAATTTAGTTACTAGTTGGTAGGGGGTGGCTGTGTCCTCTATTTCATTCCGGGACACTGTATTGTCCCCGAATGAAGGTGCCCGGGACCCGGGACAGACATGTCAATTGCGGGACAGTCCCGGGCAATCCGGGACATGTGGGCACCCTAGCCCACCCCTCCCCTCATCCTGCCTAATCATAGAGTGTTTCTTATTATGGGAACCCTTTTACAAAATCAGTGGCGGCCCGTCCATTAGGGGCTCCCAGGTGCCGCCCCTCTCTCTCCATACCACCCCTATATGCATAATGGATAGATTTAGGCATAGCATGAATCTATCCATGGCCGCCGCAGCCACCCCCTCTCCATGCGTTCGGCCCCTTTTGAGGCACCAGGCTTATGAATTACAGCGACCAAATGCTCTCCTGGCAGTTTTCCTGCCGGGAAAACCGGTCGTGTGTACGAGGCTACACTCCTAAACCTTGTGGACGGCCTTCCCAGAAGAGGTGAAGCTGTTATAGCTACAAAGGGTGGGCCGACTCAATATTGAACCCTACAGACTAAGACAGTTCATGTGTGTGTAAAGGCAGGTGGCCCAATACCTTTGACAATATAGTGTGTGTGTGTGTGTGTGTGTGTGTGTATATATATATATATATATATATATATATATATATATATATATATATAGGGCCAGATTCAGGTACATCGGCGCATCTTTGAGCCAGCGTAGCGCATCTCATATGCGCTACGCCGACGTAACATTGAGAGGCAAGCTGAGTATTCACAAAGCACTTGCTCCCATATTTACGCCAGCAAAATGCTTTCGACGTGAACATAACCTACGCCCAGCCCCATTCACGTACGACTTACGCAAACGACGTAAAATCCGACGGAAGTTCCGACGTCCATACCCTAGACCAGCAATTTGGTGGTTTATCTTTACGCCGGACGTACGCCTTACGTAAACGGCGTAGCTTACTGTGAGGGGCGCAAGTACGTTTGTGAATCGGCGTATCTAGGTCATTTGCATATTCGACGCGTAAATCAACGAAAGCGCCCCTTGCGGCCAGCGTAAATATGCACCCAAGATACGACGGCGTGGGAGACTTACGTCGGTCGTATCTTGCCACAATTCAGGCATATCTGATTTAGAGAATCAGCGCATAGATACGACGGTGCACATTTGGACTTACGACGGCGTATCAGTAGATATGTCGGCGTAAGTCTTTCTGAATCTGGCCCATAACATTTTGTTTTTTTAATATATGAGATTAGTGAATTTCCGATTCATTTTTGAAAGGAATTTGTTAAAATCTCAGTATAGATATGTTTGTCCCAGGCATGTTGGAATCCACTTACTATTGACTGACTGACCCCTACTTGAAACTTACTAGATTGATCTTGATGGACATTGTATTTTTTTTGTAACCTCATTAAGGCTGCATTCACACCTTTGCGTAGGCGATATGCCTCGTATTGCGGCGACATGAAATAGGCGATTTGTCCCGCGATTTGCGGCGACAAAACACGTTGTTTTTGAGCCTTGTTTTTTGCTGGAGGGGTGATTTTAGCATTGTCGGCTATGCCCGAACGCCGAAGCCGCCCGAAAAAAAGGGTCCGGGGCTTGTTTTGCGCTTCAGGCGTTTCGGCGTGGAGATGTGAACCATCTCCATAGCCGACAATGTAAAATCCCCCCTCCAGCGTATTGCAGGCTGCTGCGGCGTCGCGCTTCAGGCGTATATACGCCTAGGTGTGAATGGGCTCTAACTCTGGACCCCAGCCTGAAATTGAAGTTATCATATCTGTGAGATTTTTTTTAATTGCTGTATGCGTCCCCACATGGGGAGATATAATCTCACTTCCTGCCCTAGTCCTAGTTCTCTCAACCGTTTGAGGATGGGCACAGCATCAAAGGCACCTTTATTTAGTTGCATTGGGGAGAGGTTAGAAGATCTTTCAGATTTTTCTTGCTCCGTCTTCCTGTCCTAGTGACACCTGCCCCCTCTCATTTCTTCGATGGGTGTCACATGACAGGAAGTGAGGGGTAATCTCCCCAATGAGGACACAGGCAGAGCTTGAAAAAAAAATTCTTGCCTACTGTTTTAAAACGTAAAAAAAATAGCTTCTCTAGCAAATGTTGGCTTTAACCACTTAAGCCCAGGACCATTTGGCTGGCCAAAGGCCAGAGCACTTTTTGCGATTCGGCACTGCGTCGCTTTAACTGACAATTGCGTGGTCGTGCAACGTGGCTTCCTAACAAAATTTACATCCTTTTTTTCCCACAAATAGAGCTTTCTTTTGGTGGTATTTGATCACCTCTGTGGTTTTTATTTCTTGCGTTATAAATAAAAATAGAGCGTCAATTTTGAAAAAAAAAGCAATATTTTGTACTTTTTGCTAAAATAAATATCCCCATTTTTTTTTTTAAAAAAAAGCTAATTTTTTCCTCAGTTTAGGCCGATACGTATTCTTCTACATATTTTTGTTAAAAAAAAATAGCAATAAGCGTATATTGATTGGTTTGCGCAAAAGTTATAGCGTCTATAAAATAGGGAATAGTTTTATGGCATTTTATTATTATTATTTTTTTTTACTAGTGTCGGCAATCTGCGATTTTTTTTTTCGGGACTTTATGGCGGTCACATCGGACACTCTTGACACATTTTTGGGACCATTGTAATTTATACAGCAATCAGTGCTATAAAAATGCACCGATTACTGTGTAAATGACACTGGCAATGAAGGGGTTAAGTGTGTCCTAGGGAGTGATTCTAACTGTTAGAGGGAGGAGCTAGAAGGGACTCGTCACGAATCACTGTTCCTGATCACAGGGAACAGTAGATCAATGACGTGTCATTAGGCAGAACAAGGGGAATGCCTTGTTTACAAAGGCATCCCCCTGTTCTGCCTTTGCCGACCGCAAACGCGGGCCGCCTGGGAACATCGAGTACCCGGGACCCATGGGTGCACTCACGAGGCACGCGCCTGCCGGTCGGCAAATTTAAAGGCACGTACAGGTACGCCCATTTGCCTGCCCTTGCCATTGTGTTGACGTATATTGTCGTGCGCTGGTCAGCAAGCGGTTAACTAGGTTGGTAACATTTTTGGATTGCTGATCATTTTTTTTGTTATTGTAGAGTGGTGTTCTTTTTCTTTAACTAGATGCCTTTTATTTCTAGATGATGCTGGTAAGAAGCTTGACAACCACTGCAGAAGGACAGGAGGGTCGTGCCAGGCAATCTGCTCCTCCCCGTTATTCCCAAGCGGAAAATGTGCCAATGGACCATGCTGTAGAATCCTAATACATTAAAGCCCCAGAATGTCACAAAACCTATCAGATAGGGAACCTCTAATTGGACATACCAAACCCTTCTAAGCCATCATCGTAACAGGAGGCACCTTTAATGGTACCCACAAAACCCTTCTAAACAATCATCGTAACACGGGCACCTCTAATGGGACCTACCAAACCCTTCTAAACCATCATCGTAACAGGAGGCACCATTAATGGGACCTACCAAACCCTTCTAAACAATCATCGTAACACGGGCACCTCTAATGGGACCTACCAAACCCTTCTAAACCATCATCGTAACAGGAGGCACCTCCAATGGGACCTACCAAACCCTTCTAAACCATCATCGTAACACGGGCACCTCTGATGGGACCTACCAAACCCTTCTAAACCATCATCGTAACACGGGCACCTCCAATGGGACCTACCAAACCCTTCTAAACCATCATCGTAACACGGGCACCTCTGATGGGACCTACCAAACCCTTCTAAACCATCATCGTAACACAAGGCACCTCCTGTTGTATCTATGACATCAGTCAATCTTGATTTCAACCTTCCTATGTGTTTGGATGTAATTTTTTGCACAACTTAGTGCATAGAACCCAAAAAAAATGTTTTTATTTTAAATATTAAAATAGTTTTACATCCCAAACCTTTTTCACATATCACTCAGTGGGGCCATTTTGTTTTTGTTTTTTTTTTTTTGAGCCAAAGAAGCAATGATAGATCCCTCAGGGTGAACTGGAACATTCCCGTAGGCAGCCAGTAAAACATTGCATATGTGTCCAAGGGTAAATCCAACCGGGAAACCACAACTATCTCTATTGCTATCATATAAATAATGTAATAAAGAGTATACAGTATCTACAAGTGGTATTGTATCTACAGGTCCGCTGATCAGTGGGAAGAAAGCTCCTATACTGAAGGTCAGTGGGAAGAATGCTCCTTACTTTGGTGATAAGTGGGAAAAATGCCCCTTACGTTGGAGGTTGCTGGAAAGAATACTCCTTACATTGGTGGTCAGTGGGAAGAATGCGACTTACATTGGTGGTCAGTGGGAAGAATGCCCCTTACATTGATGATCAGTGAGAAGAATGCGCCTTACATTGGTAATTAGTGGGAAGAATGTCACTTACATTGGTGGTCAGTGGGGAGAATGTTCCTTACATTGGGGGTCAGTGGGAAAAATGTTCCTTACATTGGTGGTCACTGGGAAGAATGTCCTTTATATTGGCAATCAGTGGGAAGAATGCTTCTTACATTGGTGCTTGATGGGAAGAATTCTCATTACATTGGTGATTAGTGGGAAGAATGCCCCTTACATTGGAAGTCGCTGGGAAGAATTCTCCTTACATTAGTAGTCAGTGGGAAGAATGTTCCTTACATTGGTGGTCACTGGGAAGAATGTTCCTTATATTGGCGATCAGTGGTAGGAATGCTCCTTACATTGGTGCTTGATGGGAAGAATTCTCCTTACATTGGTGATTAGTGGGAATAATGCTCCTTACATTGGTGGCCAGAGGGATCAATGCCCTTTACATGTGTATATATAGGGTATTTTGCGCTGAATATTAACTTAGATAATGCAAATCGTGCTTATAAGTGATTAAGAAAACTATCAAATATCAATTAATAGACAAATAGATCCAACAAATAGTCCAATTGCATAGATATGCACCAGTGGTTCTCCTAGGAACGACACCCAGATCAGTGTGATGATTAAAGAAGGTGTAATGTGATCACAAACAACGTGCTCCTGCTTCACAAGTAGAACGCCTCTTCCACATTAACCACAGCTCATGGAAAACATGAGAGAGAAACTCTCATAGCGCAGCTGAGTATTAAACACAATACAAAGAAGATAGATGCTCTCTAGCAATGGCACACTCACGAATCCACCGATTAAAAACCGCATATAGCAACAATGCACCGATCCTTCATTAAGCCGCTCAGCTTATATGATGTTTCCTCTCCTCATTCGAATCCTTGATCCGTCCCGCTCGTAACTCCTCCCCCACGCGTTACGTCAATGGTCACTTGACTTAGTCATGGGTCACTGCCTGTCCGCTCTCAGCTGATGTTATTTATAGTCAGCGAGGGAATCAGGCAGAGACGGGATTGGTAGTGAGGGAGTGTTTGACATCTCACATCATTGCAGGCACAAAAGGATAGATCATACACTGTCCATAAACATAGTGCATGTAGGCAATTTAATACAAAGAATAATACTTAAAAACATCGTTTTAAAAAACATCGTTTTAAAAAATTGGCATCCAAGAACATCCAGTGGCATTATTCAACTGAGGATATGCTTATATGCATAGCAGCCTCTAGTGGCCACAATAAATACAGCACTTTTAAAAAACTCCAGCAAATGCTGCACGATATAGTTAAAATATAAAAAATATATATAAAATACATTTATATAAAATTTACAAATACAGACTTGCAATTGAGAGTAACAACATACCATTTAAAATTAAAAATTAAAATAAAAAGAGGAATATGTATAAAGATTAAAATATATATATAAATATATATACATATAGAATATAAAATCATCACGTGAGGAATCATCATGTACACAATCAGTAGTCAGAGATGAAACAATTGAGGTCAAATTCAATATTTAACCCATTGGGCGACAATGATCTCATCTCATGTATCCATTTTGATTCAGATTGACTCAGTGCCCGTACCATATGGCTCCCCCTCCAATGTGGGTTGTATTTAGCAATAGCCCAAAATTTTAAATCTTTGGGGTCTCTATGATGGCACAGGTCAAAGTGTCTTGACACATTATGTTTAGGGAAGCCCTTTTCGATATTTTGCACATGCTCCCTGAGACGTTTCCACAGAGGCCTTTTCGTGCGGCCAATATACTGGAGGGAGCATGAACATTGTAAAGCATAAACTACTCCCTCCGTCCTACACGTTATTAGGTCTTTAATTTGGTATTCCTTTTGTGTAACATTGGACACAAAACTGGAGCATTTTTGTCCATTAAAATTGGTCTTTTTGCAAGCAAAGCATCTTTTACAAGGAAAGAAACCCTTTCCTTGGAAGAAGGTTAGAGTATTGGATTTGGTGGGGGGATCAGGTACATTCTTTTCCCCCAAATCCCTCAGGGAAGGGGCACGTCTATATATTATTCTGGGCATACTAGGCAGTATGCATTGTAGTTGTTTATCAGCCTGTAATATAGACCAATGCCTTTTGAAGATGGTTTCCAATTGTTTGTGTTGCACGCTATAATTCAAAATAATTGGTACTTGATCGTCCATAGCCTTACTTTTTATCCTGTCTTCTATTAGTGTCTCTCTGGGTATTTCTAACACGTTTTGGATTTGTGTCTGTATGAAACTATTATCGTATCCTTTATTCACAAACTTTTCGCCGATCATATTGGCCTGCTCCAAAAATGTCTGTGGGTCAGTGCAATTCCTGCGGATTCTGACCAATTGGCCTTTCGGGATGTTTATTAGCCATGGGTCATGGTGGCAGCTATCCACCGGTATATAGCTATTCCGTTCGACTGGTTTGAAATAAGTTTTTGTGGTAATCAAATCTGCTTCGAGTGTAATTTCTAAATCCAGAAATTGTATAGTTTTTTCATCAATGGTATATGTAAGTACAATATTTTTCTGGTTCAAATTTAATTTATTAAAGAATTGGATTAAAGATTCAGCATCACCCCTCCATATAAGAATACAATCATCAATAAATCTCTTATAGAGTATTAATTGATCCGGTGGGTCCTCATAAATAGCAGATTCCTCCCACTCAGCCATGAAGACATTGGCAACACTAGGTGCATATTTGGCCCCCATGCCAATGCCATTCAATTGCCGATAATACTTCTGTCTGTGCCAGAAATAGTTGTGTTGTAGGCCGAATGCCAAACATCTTAACACAAACCTATTTTGCTTGGACACAAGTGACCCGAATTTAGTTAGTGCCCATTTCGATGCTTGAATCGCCTCTATATGGTTAATAACCGTGTAGAGCGAGGACACATCGGCGGTTGCTAGTAGATAATTCTCTGATCTGTCGACTTTCACAGTGTCCAAAATCTGAATCAGATGTTTCGTGTCCCTTAAGTAAGCCCTTGTTTGTGGGACTAACGGTTGGATGAATTTATCTACATACTGTCCCAGTCTTGAGTTTATAGATTGGATTCCATTGATGATGGGTCTACCTGGGGGTCTGAGTGGGTCCTTATGAATCTTAGGGATTGTATATATTATGGGCACCCTACAATTATCTGGGACCAGGTACTTTTGTTCTCTTTTATGAAGTACTCCTTTGTCCCTTCCTCTTTGTATCAGATCGATTAATTCATCCTTGTATTCACAAGTAGGGTTTCCCCTAAGCTTAATATACGTGTTCGAATCTTCTAGTTGACTTTCCAATTCTTCATAATAATATTCTTTAGAAAGTACCACTATAGCTCCTCCTTTGTCCGCAGGTCTAATGATGACCTGTTTATTTTCCTCAAGTTCCTTGATTCCTTTATGTATACTTTTGGAATCAGGGACTTTTCTAGTTTTAAGTTTCTCCAGGTCTCTAAGTACCAACTTATTGAAAACTTCGACGTGTTCATTATTATGAACCTGAGGATTGAAAAGTGATTTATTCCTCAGTTGGCTATGCTGGACTCTCCCCAGAAGAGTTTGATCCTGTACTCCTTTGATAGGTTGGTTCATCATATATTTTTTGATGTTTAACTTCCTGGTATATTTTTGTATGTCCACATAGACATCAAATTTGCTTAAATTTCGTTTTGGAGCAAACTTGAGTCCTTTATCCAAAGTTAAAAGTTCCGTACGTGTTAGTTCTATACCACTAATATTGTAGATACCTTCCCCTACTGTACCTTTCTTCTTTTGGACCTTGTGTCCGCCTCTGCATCCTCTCTTTCGTTGGGGCTTCGCATATGTGTCATTTGTTCGTATCGTGGAGGTGTTCTGTCGCTCCGGCGATACTCTAAAAAAGAACGTGAATCATTTTCCTCTCTATAATTACCCAATGGCTCATATTTGTTATGCATTGGGATTGGACTTCTTCTATTATCATACTGGTGATAGTCCCTGGGAGTTGAGCTCCCTTGATGGTATTGTTGGGGCGGTGCTCTAGGTTGTTGCTGGGGATAATTATCCCTGATATCCCTATAATCTTGAGTATGGTATTGATAATCCTGTTGATATCCATATTGATGCCCCCCCTGCTGATCAGGTCGATTTTGTGGAGGTTTTGGCTGTTTTTGGCTGTTCTTATTTTTCAAAAAGTTTTTTTTGGGGGATTTAGACCTTGGTTTTTGATTATTCTTGTTCCCCCACCAGGGTTTTGGGGTCCTGGGTTCATTATGGTCACTTCTTGATGATCTTGCTTGGTTATTCGGATAATAACCATTTGGATTATCCCTATAAGGTCTGCCATAATCACCTCCATTATTGCCAGTGGGTTCAGGAGATCTGTATCTCATCTCTCTCCTGGGGGATACTATACGTACCTCCCTCTCTGGGGATGACGAAACTGAACCCCTATTTCCATCCTTAAGGTTGATTTGCCATTTGAAGGTTTGGTGCTGTTGATAATCATTAGTATCCCTAAGGTATTTTCTCTTTTTGCGTTGTTTAATCTCAAGATCCTTTTGCTCCAATACTTTATTTAATTGGGCAGTGAGCGTTATGAATGAAGGGCTATCCTTATGGCCATCTAAAAACACCTTGCAATCAGCAATTTGTTTATTGATCGTAGCAATTTTTCTTTGTTTCCGTTTAATTAAAAATTGCAATACTTCAATCCCTTTTTCATTAAAAAACTTATACCATTCTTCTATCGAATCTTGGTCAAGGAGACCATCATTTATTGGTACATCCCATCTGAGTCTCCGGGGTACAATACCCTCTTTAATGTATTGTTCATGGGTGGTTAGATCCCACCATACGCTAACCTTCTTTTCCATTAAGTGGCCAAACTTTCTAAAAGTGGTATCAAGATCACCCACTTCAGAAACAGGTTTGGTGGTGAATACATCTTTCAAATCAACTGTGCGATTTTCCATAAATTTGAATATATCCATAATTGCTGCTGAATAGTGATATAGTGACCAGTGAATAAATGTAAAATAATAGTACTACAGCGCTAATTAAATATCAAAAATATAGAGCATTAAGAAAATTACCAAATAATAAACGCAGCAAAAGGTGTGATGTAGGTCAAACAAAGTAGTGCAATGTATATATAGGGTATTTTGCGCTGAATATTAACTTAGATAATGCAAATCGTGCTTATAAGTGATTAAGAAAACTATCAAATATCAATTAATAGACAAATAGATCCAACAAATAGTCCAATTGCATAGATATGCACCAGTGGTTCTCCTAGGAACGACACCCAGATCAGTGTGATGATTAAAGAAGGTGTAATGTGATCACAAACAACGTGCTCCTGCTTCACAAGTAGAACGCCTCTTCCACATTAACCACAGCTCATGGAAAACAAGAGAGAGAAACTCTCATAGCGCATCACACCTTTTGCTGCGTTTATTATTTGGTAATTTTCTTAATGCTCTATATTTTTGATATTTAATTAGCGCTGTAGTACTATTATTTTACAATGCCCTTTACATACCGTATAGCGAAAAAGATCAATGGCGCCAGTGGTTACTTGCTCAAGGAACCCCAATCAACCCTCAGAAGATCCTGTTTTTTTTTATCGCTGGTTACTGATTTCTCTCCCCTCCTCACACGCGGTGTCTGTGTGAGGAGGGGAGAGCCGGCAATGAGAGATGATCTCATATGTTTACATATGAGATCATCTCTCATTGGCCGCACAGATCGCGCTGTAAATAGCCGCTGCGATTGGCTATTTACCGCAATCTGTGTTTGGCTGTGTCCAAGGGACTCGGCCAGCACAGCAGTTCCCCGCTGCGCGCTCGGGAGCGCGCGCGGGGAACGAGCAAAGGGGCGGCCGTAAAAAGGCCTGTTAGAGATTGAGAGAAAGTCGTACGGCCGTCAGCTAGTGGTTAAAGGATGTAATTACAGAACGATGACCACAAAATGCTTTTAAACTTTTATTACATAAAACAAAAAATAGTACAAAAAACCTGTATAAAAAACTGGAAAACGTGTGCCGAGTTTGGACACAACGCACTATAATAAAACTTTGGCCCTTTATTGTTCAAGGGAGGGTTTATGGATACCACAGTGGGCAATGGCATACTATGCAGGACATATAACATCTACATCCAAAGGAAGATGCCCAGGGGACCCAGGAGATTCAGAAGGAAAACATGTGATTCACCCTCTCAATATCCCTCAAGACATCTTGGATACACTCCTGCAGCCGCAGGAGATTCTGCACTATAGCATCGAGAGTGTGCCTACACCACTGCAGATCCGGAGAGGGCTGCACACCTAGTGGAGAACAGAGCCAAGTGTTACTGGCACAGACACAAAACACACAGTTTCAAAGCAAATAGCGATGTGCAAATGAGAGGAGGATCATTGGACCAACCATTCTTAACCAGGGTTCCTTGGAACTCTAGGGTTCCTCTAGAGGTTGCCTGGAGTTCCTGGAGCTGTGGCTGACTTCCCAACTGGTGGTGCCTTAATAGTTTGGGGCTGATTGCCACTTGGCATGCCTGCTGCTATAAAGGTCAGTAAGGTCTTGTTTTAAAACCAGAAATCACTTTCTGATCTCAGCAAACCCCTACTAATAATTGCTTTGGCTATAGCTCACTGTACATTAGCATAATGGTCACTGGGTACAATGCTTCTCACATTTGTAGTCAGTGGCAAGAAAGCCCTCCCTTTAAATGGCTAAAAATATTATTGTCAAGGGGGGCACACTTGGTGTGGGGGCGCTTTCCTAAAGTGGGGGTATTTCTATAAGTGGGAGCACTTGTGACTCTGCACTTCAGCGAATGCACAAAGTAAAAGAACACAAGAAAATACAAAAAATAAATAAAAAACACAGGGCCAGATTCAGAAAAGAGATACGCCGGCGTATCTCCTGATACGCCGTTGTATCTCTGAGTCCGGCCGTCGTATCTATGCGCCTGATTCATAGAATCAGGTTACGCATAGATATGCCTAAGATCCGCCAGGTGTAAGTGTCTTACACCGTCGGATCTTAGGCTGCAATTCCAGGCCGGCCGCTAGGTTGCCTTTCGTTTTTTTTTACGCGACGAATATGCAAATGAGGATTTCTGCCGATTCAGAAACGAACGACCGCCCGGCGCATTTTTTTTACGTCGTTTGCGTTCACCTTTTTCCGTCGTAAAGTTACCCCTGCTATGTGAGGGGTATCCTATGTTAAGTATGGCCGTCGTTCCCGCGTCGAATTTTTTAATTTTACGTCGTTTGCGTAAGTCGATTCAGAAAAGGGCTGGACGTAAGTTACGCTCATGACGAAACCAATGACGTCCTTGCGACGTCATTTGGAGCAATGCACGCTGGGAAATTTGACGGACGGCGCATGTGCAGTTCGTTTGGCGAGGGTATGCACCTGATTTAAATTTTACACGCCTCCTACCCGCGGAATTTGAATTCCGCCGGGGGATTTACGATACAGCACTTGCCTCAAAAACTTGCGGCGGCGTAACGTAAATGAGATAGGTGAGCGGATCTTTAGATCCGCGTAACCTATCTGAATCTGGCCCACAGACTACAGGTGACCTTGTTTTCCTCTTCAGCTCTTTCTCCTTGTAACGTACTCTCTACCACTCCTTCTGACAGCTGTGTCCTCTATTCTTAAACTAACTCTCCTTCACCCCTCTTCTCTCCAACACCTACTAAGGAGCAATCGCCAATTGAACGCCAATAACAGGATGGCATCACTCCAACCACAACACCTATTATGCGCCCTGATCAACACTAGATCGGCAGTCAAGCACAGTTAGGAGATTCCCGACTTCATCACCCAACACAACATAGATTGCCTCTTTATCTTGGAAAGCTGGCTAACACCTGACTGTAACACCATCCTAGCAGAATTAGTGCCTGAGAACTATTGCATCCTAACCGAGCATAAAATATGGCAAAGAGGAGGAGGCCTAGCAGTGATCTACAAATCCCACCTCTCTCTCATCAAACAAACTCTACAGAACTCAGTACCTTTCATGGAAACACTCACCCTGCAACTCTAAACAACAGCCCAGGACACCGTCTATATACTGCTATGCTACAGACCACCGGGACCAAAGACCCACCTTCTCGCACCTTCTCACACCGGAAAAACTAAACACCTCATCCTACTCAGGGATTTTAACCTCTGGGCCAATTCCACCCAGGACCCCATTGCCACCGCCTGCATCGACTAACTGGAAAATTTGGGTCTGCAGCAACTGATAAATGCTCCCACGCATGTTTCGGGGAACACTCTTGACCTTATCTTCAAACAGAATATGGACATCAACACACTAGACAACTCGCCTTTACCATGGACAGACCACCACGCTATCAAATTTAAAATAACTACCAACACTAGTCTCCAAAAACCAACACATCCAATAACAACACATTGGACAAGATCACAGAATAAACTACACTCAGAACTCTTCAAAACCACACTTTCAAATAAAATAACAACGCTCAATCAAAACCATTCAGCGGAAGAAACCCTCAACCTCCCTAACAAAGCATTACTACAAAGAGCAGACATAGTCACTCCAAGACGCAGAGCACTCATCCGCGAAAACAACTCGGGCTGGTTCAATGATGCTCTTAAATTTCTGAAGCAAGAACGCAGACAAGCTGAAGGAGCCTGGAGGAGAAACGGAACAAAGGAAAACCACACAATCTACAAACTAGTTACCAAGAAATGCCACAAAGAAATCTTCAAAGCAAAGAAAGAACACTTCTCCAATACCATCGCAAAAGCCCTAACCCGCTCCGCGAACTTTTCAAACTAGTCGCGTAGTCTATGAACCCCACCTGTCTAGAGCCTCCAGTGAACGAAACACAAGAATTCTGCAATGAACTATCTGATTATTTTATTGACAAAATCGAAAACATTTGTGAAATAATTTTCCAGCCAAAGGAAAAAAAATACATCAATATAAATATTCCTCAATCAACGCCATTCACGCTGCTACCAATCACCATCGACACCACCAAAAGCATCATCAAAAATCTCAGAGACACTACAGCACCAAACGACATAATTTCTACAAAACGCTTGAAAGAATGTACCGAAATCGTGGCACCCACCATAACACATCTCATAAACCAATCATTCAAAGAAGGTATTGTTCCAATTTCTCTTAAGCAAGGCATAATCAAACCCCCTCCTAAGGAAACCAAACCTTGACCCCAAAGACCCAAATTGACGAAGACCGATAACAAGCCTTAGTATCGTCTCCAAAATCATGGTAAAAGCAGTAGTACAACAGCTACAACTCCATCTGTACTCCAACAACCTCCTGGACCCACTACAATTGGGTTTCCGCCCAGGCCACGGGACAGAAACGGCACTTCTCAAAATATGGCATGGTGCTCTTCAAGCAGCAGACGAAGGAGAATCTTGTCTCCTGGTGCTGCTGGACCTAAGTGCAGCGTTCGACACAGTAGACCACAAAACTCTACTCACAGAAGTAGGTGGAGTCGCAGACTCAAATCTACCATGGTTCGCATTGTTCCTAGAAAATCGATCACAGACAGTGAAACTAGGAGCCTTCATGTCAGAAGCCTGCACCGTCACATGCGGAGTCCCTTAAGGATCACCCCTGTCGCCCGCACTCTTCAACATCTACCTCCGCCCACTCCTCACAATCATTAGCAAACAAAACCTGTCCTACCACTCCTACGTGGACGACACTCAACTTTATCTGCGTATCAATAAAGGAAAAAAGGAGTCGGGCTAAGATTAAAGTGCACTGTGCCTGATAAAGTAAACAAAATATACACAGCATTAGTGATAAATGCAATGACACAAATGAGAGTGCCTCAAGCACATAAACAATTAAGGATGAAAAAGAAAATAAAGTCCAAAACGGATGGGTGTGATGATAGTATTGACCCCAGTGTGAAGTTGATCCGCAAAACGGTACAGCAACAGTGATGACAAAGCACCTCCAACACGATCAAGCACTGACCCTTACCGGAAAGATAGATCTCAAAGAGATCAAAAACAGCATAAACACATGGGATCCTCGGATCAGTCAGCAAATTCGAGCAGATCTTCACCAGTAGATAAATCCTCAGGCAATGCCAATTTAAAAGGAATATGTAAAGAGAGGAGGAGGACTCGCATAGCATAAAAACCTTAAGGACGTTTATTTAAATAAAAAGATGTACACTTACATCAATGTAGATAGAATGGAGCGTTTAAAATAACAAGCCGGCCGGCTAACAGAACGTGCAGCCCGTATCTTCCGGGTCCGATCACGTGATGCGGTGACGTCAGAACGTTGCCTCCCAACGTTTCGTCTCGATGGGGACGTGGTCCCGTGCATTTGTCCAGCTAACCACATGCCCCCTGGATCCTGTTCCCTCGCAAATGCTACGTTCACCCCCTGGCTCTATTCTACACTCTAAAACAGTGGTCATCAACCCTGTCCTGCAGGGCCCACTAACAGGCCAGGTTTGCAAGATAACTGAAATACATCACAGCTGATCCTCAGTGATTGCAGTATTCTAGACTGCATCTCCCCAAGGTAATACATAAAACCTGGCCTGTTAGTGGGCCCTGCAGGACAGGGTTGATGACCACTGCTCTAAAACATGCACTAGTCAGCCCCATACTTAAAAAGCATTCACTGGACCCAACAAATCTTAACAACTTACGACCCCATCTCCTTTCTCCCCTTTTTATCCAAACTCCTTGAAAGTCTGGTCTACAACCAACTGAGCAACCACCTTGCTGAGAATAGCATTCTTGATCCCCTTCAGTCTGGAACACTCCACAGAAACTGCTCTCCTAAAACTAACAAACAATCTACTAACGTCCAAAACCAATGTACACTATTCTGTACTCCTACTCCTGGACCTTTCTGCTGCCTTTGATATGGTTGACGACCACCTTCTCCACAAATGGCTCCACGCCTTTGGTCTCCGTGACTGTACTCTTTGCTGGTTCTCTTACTACTTATCCAACCACACCTTTAGTGTTAGTTACAATTCTACTTCCTCCTCTCCTCTTCCTTTCTCTGTTGGGGTCCCCCAAGGTTCTGTTCTTGGGCCTCTTCTATTTTCAATTTACACCTCCTCCCTGGGTCAGCTGATAACCTCCCATGGCTTCCAATACCATCTCTACGCTGACGACATTCAAATCTATTTCTCTACCCCTCAGCTCACTCGCTCTGTCTCCTCACGTATCACTAATTTACTAACAGATATATCAGTCTGGATTTCACACCACTTCCTCAATCTATCCAAAAACCAAACTTATAATTTTTCCTCCACCATGTGCCTCTTGCCCTGATCTCCCCATCAAAATCGATGGCACAACTATAAGTCAATCCCTGCATGCCAAGGTCCTAGGTGTAGTCCTGGACTTTGAACTAAGCCCCACGTCCTATCACTGTCTAAATCTTGCTGCCGCAACCTCCGCAAAATCTCCAAAATACGCCCCATTCTAATCAATGACACAACAAAGCTCTTTATTCACTCCCTTGTCATCTCTCGCCTCGACTACTGCAACTCCCTCCTCATTGGCTTACCTCTACATAGTCTATCCTCCCTTCAATCCACCATGAATGCTGCTGCTAGACTCATCCACCTTACCAATCGCTCTGTGTCTACAACTCCTCTCTGTCAATCCCTCTACTGGGTTCCGCTCACCCAACAAATTAAATTCAAATTACTGACAACTACTTACAAAGCCATCCACAAATCTGCCCCCAGCTACATCACTGACCTAGTCTCAAAATACCGACCTAATAGTTCTCTTCGTTCCTCTCAAGACCTCCTACTCTCTAGCTGACTCATCACCTCCTCCCATGCTCGCCTCCAGGACTTTTCCAGAGCCTCTCCAATCCTATGGAACTCCTTACCCCAATCTGTCCGATTATCTCCTACTCTATTAGCTTTTAGACGATCCCTGAAAACCCTCCTCTTCAGAGAAGCCTATCCTACCCACACCTATAAACTGAATGTCTGTTTTCTTCAACAGCTCATCCCCCACAACTATTACCTTTTGTTTTACTTGACCCTTCCTTCTAGATTGTAAGCTCTAACGAGCAGGGCCCTCTGAATCCTCCTGTAATGAATTGTATTCTAACTGTACCGTCTGCTCTCATATTGTAAAGAGCTGTGCAAACTGTTGGCGCCATATAAATCATGTATAATAATAATATAATAATTGTTTCAGTGGCTACTTACCTGATGCCGCATACACACCATCACTTTATGTGATGAAAAAAAACGACATTTTCTGTGAAGTAAAAAACGACGTTTTTGAAACTTCAATTTTCAAAGACGAAGTTGCCTACACACCATCGTTTTTTCACAATGCTCTAGCAAAGCAAGGTTACGTTCTCACCACTTTTTTCCATTGAAGCTCGCTTCATAACTAGCTTCTGGGCATGCGCGGGTTTAAAAACGTTGTTTTAAACGTCGTTTTTTTGCCACACACGGTCAACTTTTGTGAAACAAAAAACGACGTTTTGAAAAACGACACATAAAATTGAAGCATGCTTCATTTTTTTTTTGTCGTTTTTCACAAGACATAAAACGACGTTTTCCCCCACACACGGTCATTTAAATTGAATAGCAGGGGTAACTATACGCCGAAAAAAGCCTTACAGAAACTAAGTAAAAAATGCGCCGGCCGGACGTACGTTCGTGGATCGCCATATCTAGCTAATTTGCATACTCGAGGCGGAAATCAATGGAAACGCCACCTAGCGGCCAGCGTAAATATGCAGTTAAGATACGACGGCGTAGGAGACTTACGCCGACCGTATCTTAGCAACATTTAAGCGTATCTCAGTTTGAGAATACGCTTAAAGTTGTGACGGCGGGGATGAGGATGGTTTTTAATATATTGTTTTTTATCTACCTCGTGGAGCCTATCACACTGGTTACCACTATGTGTTTTGATACCATGTAACAAACATGTGTATATAACCATGTATTCATGTTAAGTGTATATATTGACTGTGCATGTATGCATTTTGGCCAGGATTCACGTAGCACTTACGCCGACGTATCTTGAGATACGCCGCGTAAGTGTAACTATGCGCCGTCGTATCTGTGCGCCGTGCCCACAGAACTAGATACGCCTGAAAATAGGCTTCTTCCGACCGACGTAACTTTCCTACGTCGGCGTATCGTGGGCGCATATTTACGCTGGCCGCCTCATTGCACATTTGCAAATGAGGAAGATACGCCGATTCACAAACGTAGTTGCGCCCGGCGCATCATATACGCGGTTTGCGTAAGTCGTACATCCGTCGTAAAGTTATTCCCCATATAGGAGGCGCAACTCATGCAAAGGTATGGACCAGGGAACAGCCGTCGTATTTTACGTTGTTTACGTAGTAGTACGTGAATAGGGCTGGGCGTAGGTTACGTTCACGTCGTAGGCAGTGATTCGACGTATCTTAGGGAGTAGTTTCGACGTGATTCTGTGCATGCGCACTGGGTTGTGTCCACGGGACGGCGCATGCGCCGTATGTTCGGCCCATCATTTGCATGGGGTCACGCTTCATTTAAATGGTCACACCCACTTCCACCAACTTTGAACTAGGCTGGCTTACGCCTAAGAATTTACGTTACGCCGGCGCAACGTTGGGAGCATTTGCTTTGTGAATTCCATGCTTGCCTCTCTGCGTTGCGTCGGCATAGCGTAAAAGAGATACGCTACGGCGGCATATATATGCGCCGATGTATGTTAATCCGGGCCTATGTGTCTAATATACGGTACTCTTTATTAATAAATACTTTTATACTCAAATTGTATATTTTATGGTCCGTCATATGCCTCATTCAAAGTCCCGAACTGTCCCCCATGTAACCAATTTAGGGATGGAGACACGTCTTATGGGCCTCATATAAAGTCCCGCCCATTTGCACCCGTGCTCACAGGGATGTCAAACTGGGAGCAGCGGGCAAACACAGGTGCATACTTTAGTATGCCCACGTGAACGTGGTCATACAATGAAGGAAAGTGATTGGATGTTATAGACAGTTGCTTACACAAAATATGACCCGCACCTCTTCCAGGAGCCTCCCCATTGACATGGGGCCCAACATCATTCTGCACTACTTCCACCTCTTCCTCCACATCGGGCCCAGCATCATTCTGCCTTTCTTCCACCTCTTCCTCGCTGAGGTTTGTTGATAGGACTGGGTCCTCTGAATCCAGCAGGGAAGGAGCCTTCATCCCTGCAATATGGGGGAGATCACAGGTATGAGGGTAAAGGCAGAGACATCGAGGGGTTTGTAAACTGCAGTTTGACTGCAGACTCTAGGCTTACAATGTTGAGTTTGATGGCCAGCAGTCTGCATGTGGGTTTGATTTAGCATTGATTAGTGGGCAGTAAACACACAGATTCCAAGTTCAGCAGTAATAGTGCAGGGTTTGACAAATTTGCTTGGAATCTAGGAGCCAGCTAAAAAAGTTAGGGGCCAGAAAACGCACCCCGTCCCGACGAGCTTGCGCGCAGAAGCGAACACATACGTGAGCAGCGCCCGCATATGTAAACGGTGTTCAAACCACACATGTGAGGTATCGCCGCGATTGGTAGAGCGAGAGCAATAATTCTAGCCCTAGACCTCCTCTGTAACTCAAAACATGCAACCTGTAGATTTTTTTAAACGTCGCCTATGAAGATTTTAAAGGGTAAAAGTTTGTCGGCATTCCATGAGCGGACGCAATTTTGAAGCGTGACATGTTGGGTATGAATTTACTCGGCGTAACATTATCTTTCATAATATAAAAAAAAAATGGGGATAACTTTACTGTTGTCTTATTTTTTAATTAAAAAAAGTGTATTTTTTTCCCCAAAAAAGTGCGCTTGTAAGACCGCTGCGCAAATACGGCATGACAGAAAGTATTGCAACGATCGCCATTTTATTCTCTAGGGTGTTAGGATAAAAAATATATATCATGTTTGGGGGTTCTAATTAGAGGGAAGAAGATGGCAGTGAAAAATAGTGAAAAATGACATTAGAATTGCCGTTTAACTTGTAATGCTTAACTTGTAATACCAACGGCCACCACCAGATGGCGCCAGCTCACACAAGGAAGAGCTGGGGACTTCACAAGGCCGCAAAGCCGCGGCCTCAATTACCGGACATCACGGGCCCCCCGCGATCGAGCCTGGGGAAAAGGCGCTCTGCGGACTAGGCCGAAGCCGCGGCCTCACCTAAAACATCCTGCAGGATGTTTTAGGCGAGGCCGCGGCTTTGGCCTAGTCCGCGGAGCGCCGGTCCTATGGAACAAAATGTTTTCTTTTTTTTGCCCACCTTCCAAGCCAAGTCGCCAGGACGCTATTTCTAGTCGCCATGGCGACCAGGATTTGTCGAGCCCTGGTAATAGTGTACTGAAGATCAGTTTGGCAAATGAGACAGGTCCAGCGGGGACTGTGGACCCACATGATGCAATCTGGAAGATGCTGTCAGAGTCTGCCTTGGAGGAGAGGAATGTGGCCTGGCCGGTCCACATCAAAAGTGAAGGCTTCCTGATAGGTAGTGCTGTCCCTGCACCCCCGGAACCTTTTCCTGTCTCTAGTCCTGTCCCTGATAGACAGGGTTACATAGTTACATAGTAGGTGAGGTTGAAAAAAGACACAAGTCCATCAAGTCCAACCTATGTGTGAGATTTTATGTCAGTATTACATTGTATATCCCTGTATGTTGTGGTTGTTTAGGTGCCTATCTAACAGATTTTTTAAACTACCGTATTTATCGCGGTATAACGCGCTCCCGCGTATACCGCGCACCCCTAAAGTTGCCCCCGATATTCCTGTAAAAAAAAATGTTATATGATTTCATTACTTACCGTTTTGGTGTCTTCCCAGCGTCCATCGTCCGGTCCGGCGTCCGTCTGCGGCCTCGGTGGTGTCCTCCAGTCTCAAATCGAGTCCCCGCTTCCCACGCTCAGTTCGAACGCCAACATATACCGAGTGCAGTACACTCGGGTACATTCGGCAAGGCTCGGCGTCGCTCGCGCTCACGCTCTGTGATGTTTATGCGTGAGCACGAGCGAAGCCGAGCCTGGCCGAATGTACCCGAGTGTACTGCACTCGGTATATGTCGACGCAGGATTTCAAACTGAGCGCGGGAAGCGGCTATCGGCGTATATCGCGCACCCACGATTTTCCCATTATTTTAAGGGGAAAATAGTGCGTGATATACGCCGATAAATACGGTATCAATGCCCCCCGCTGAAACTACTGCCTGTGAAAGAGAATTCCACATCCTTGCCGTTCTAATGCCGCGTACACACGATCACTTTTTGTGATGAAATAAAATGACATTTTTAAAAATGTCATTTAAAATGATTGTGTGTGGGCAAAACATCGTTTTTTGTCTTCTGAAAAACGACCAAAAAAAAAATTCGAACATGCTTCAATTTTTTATGTCATTTTTTTAAATGTCATTTTTTGTGTCATAAAAAATGATCGTGTGGGGGCAAAAACGACGTTTTAAACCCGCACATGCCCAGAAGCAAGTTATGAGACGGGAGGTAAAACTACCATTCATAATGGAGTAAGCACATTCATCACGCTGTAACAGACAAAAAACAGGAATCGTCTTTTACTAACAAGTAACCAGCTAAAAGCAGCCTAGAGTGCCGTCGCTTTGTTCATCATTTTTCAAAAACGATGGTGTCATTTTTAATGACGAAGTTGGAAAAATGTAATTTTTTTCCATGATAAAAAATGACATTTTTTTTCAGCACAAAAAGTGATCGTGTGCACAGGGCATTACAGTAAAGAACCCTCTACAAGGTTTAACCACTTAACGCCCGCCTCACGACTATTTAAAATGGCACGGACAGGCAGAAGGACGAATATATACGTCCTTGCCTTTCCGCGGGTCGGGGGTCCGATCGGGACCCCCCCCGCTGCGTGCGGCAGGCGGATTCCCTCGGGGAGCGATCCGGGACGACGGCGCGGCTATTTGTTTATAGCCGCTCCGTCGCAATCGCTCCCCGGAGCTGAAGAACGGGGAGAGCCGTATGTAAACACGGCTTCCCCGTGCTTCACTGTGGCGGCTGCATCAATCGAGTGATCCCTTTATAGGGGAGACTCGATCGATGATGTCAGTCCTACAGCCACACCCCCCTACACTAGTAAACACACACTAGGTGAACCCTAACTCCTACAGCGCCCCCTTGTGGTTAACTCCCAAACTGCAACTGTCATTTTCACAATAAAGAATGCAATTTAAATGCATTTTTTGCTGTGAAAATGACAATGGTCCCAAAAATGTGTCAAAATTGTCCGAAGTGTCCGCCATAATGTCGCAGTCACGAAAAAAATCGCTGATCGCCGCCATTAGTAGTAAAAAAAATAAAAAAAATAAAAATGCAAAAAAACTATCCCGTATTTTGTAAATGCTATAAATTTTGCGCAAACATGGCTGATCGCCGCCATTAGTAGTAAAAAAAATAAAAAAAATAAAAATGCAAAAAAACTATCCCGTATTTTGTAAATGCTATAAATTTTGCGCAAACCAACCGATAAACGATTATTGCGATTTTTTTTACCAAAAATAGGTAGAAGAATACGTATCGGCCTAAACTGAGGAAATTTTTTTTTTTATATATGTTTTTGGGGGATACTTATTATAGCAAAAAGTAAAAAATATAGCATTTTTTTCAAAATTGTCGCTCTATTTTTGTTTATAGCGCAAAAAATAAAAAAAGCAGAGGTGATCAAATACCACCAAAAGAAAGCTCTATTTGTGGGGAAAAAAGGACGCCAATTTTGTTTGGGAGCCACGTCGCACGAGCGACGCAGTGCCGAATTGTAAAAACGCCTTTGGGCATTTAGCAGCATATTGGTCCGGGGCTTAAAGGAACACTAAAGGTTCGTTTTTTATTAGATCAATTGATTGCTGTAAGCTAGAGCATTTAAATATTACTTACCTCGTTTTTCCTTTTGACCTCCAAAATACAGTAATCCAGGTTTGAAAATGCCATTTCCTGTCTCTCCTCTTCTTGCTTTCCACCAGGATCTGAGCTGTTTTGTATGGTGGAAAGCAGAATGTGCTCACCCCCTCCCTATGACTACAGCCCTGCGTGAATATGCTCTCTTATCCCTCACAGGCATGGAGGCTAAACCTAATAGGAACTGTAGTTCCCATTAGGCAGTGATGTAGCAAGAATGAATGCGCACCGCAAACCAGGAAGTCAGTGAGAATAATGATTCAGGAGTGACAGAGGTGAATAAAACAGCTCGATTTCAACATGTATTAAACTAGTTCTAATGCAAAACATTACTTTTTACTTTATCAGCTACTGTCAGACTTTAATTTAAGAGGAAAATATTTTTGTCTTTACAACCCCTTTAACCACTTAAGGACCAGCCCATGTACATATACGTCCACAATATGGCACGTACAGGCACATGGGCGTATAGGTACGTCCTCGCCTATTAGCGGGTGGGGGGTCCGATCGGGACCCCCCCCCGCTACATGCGGAGGTCGGGTCCGCTCGGGGAGCGATCCGGGACCACGGCGCGGCTATTTGTTTATAGCCGCTCCGTCGCGATCGCTCCCCGGAGCTGAAGAACGAGGAGAGCCGTGTGTAAACACGGCTTCCCCGTCCTTCACTATGGCGGCGCATCGATCGCGTCATTCCCTTTATAGGGAAGACACGATCGATGACGTCATTCCTACAGCCACACCCCCAAACAGTTGTAAACACATACTAGGTGCACCCTAACTCCTACAGCGCCCCCTGTGGTTAACTCCCAAACTGCAACTGTCATTTTCACAATAAAGAATGCAATTTAAATGCATTTTTTGCTGTGAAAATGACAATGGTCCCAAAAATGTGTCAAAATTGTCCGAAGTGTCCGCCATAATGTCGCAGTCACGAAAAAAATTGCTGATCGCCGCCATTAGTAGTAAAAAAAAAATAAAAAATAAAAATGCAATAAAACTATCCCCTATTTTGTAAACACTATAAATTTTGCGCAAACCAATCGATAAACGCTTATTGCGATTTTTTTTACTAAAAATAGGTAGAAGAATACGTATCGGCCTAAACTGAGGAAAAAAAAATGTTTTTATATATGTTTTTGGGGGATATTTATTACAGCAAAAAGTAAAAAATATTGCTTTTTTTTCAAAATTGTCGCTCTATTTTTGTTTATAGCGCAAAAACTAAAAACCGCAGATGTGATCAAATACCACCAAAAGAAAGCTCTATTTGTGGGGAAAAAAGGACGCCAATTTTGTTTGGGAGCCACGTCGCACGACCGCGCAATTGTCTGTTAAAGCGACGCAGTCCCGAACTGTAAAAACCCCTTGGGTCTTTAGGCTGCATATTGGTCCGGGGCTTAAGTGGTTAAGTGGTTAAGGTTAAACCGCTTTTCTTCTAATTTTAGTGAATGGCCACGTGTCCCTTCCGCGGCAACGTTTTCTCCCTATTGTGGGGTCACCAGTACGGTATTTGTACATTGAAATCATATCACCTCTCAATCGTCTCTTCTCCAGAGAGAATAGGTTCAGCGCTCACAACCTTTCCTCATAACTAATCTCCTCCAGTCCCCTCCAGTGTAAGCTCCACTGGGTCAGAGACTGATGTGACTGGCTGAGTGTTCTCTGTACAATACAGCAGAGGGTGACCACATTTCCAAACTACCACTCAGGGACACCCTCCCTTCCCAAAAATCAGCTGGTGCTGTAACGAATCAAATCACAGTGATTGGACACAAGAGGCGGGATTTATGATTTCTCCAATCACAAGCAGGGGGCAGGGATTGTGCTCCCCCTGGCATTCCCGGCCAGGACAAGTACTGTCAGTGAGTAAAGCGGTGATGTGGAGGCAACGGCGGATCCAGGGGGGGGGCAACAGGGCAATTGCCCCCCCCGAGGCAATCATGTCACATTGGCTTTAAAAATTTTTTAAACTGCTTTGTGGCAACGGCGGATCCAGGGGGGGGGCAACATGGCAACATGGCAATTGCTCTCCCCCCCCGAGGCAATCATGTCACATTGGCTTTTAAACTGCTTTGCGGTGCCTGCAGCTCCCGCTGCCGAGTCTCTAACTCTCTCTCCCTCTCTCATCACCAGGGCTGGTAGGCTGCTTTGAGCTGTAGCTGACTGCAGCACTCCCCTCTCTCCTGCGTGTATGACACCGGGCATCTCTGGCTGTGTGTGAGAGCTGGGTCTGTGTTCGGCTGTGCTGCCTGTGCTAGACCTGCTCATGTGATAGTAGATGGAGATGGAACACTGATTGAATCAGTGTTTTGTCTATCACACAAGCCCGTCTAGGGTGGGACTTTGCTAGAGCCGAACACAGACCTACAGCTCCTGTTTGTTCCATGACACACGTCGGGAGAGGAGATACCTGCTGTGTGTGATCGAGGCAATGCCATGGTGAGTGCCATGCACAGTGTGGCTGCATTAATAGACAAAAGTGGGGCTGCATTCATATACAGAAGTGGGGCTGCATTCATAGACAAAAGTGGGGCTGCATTGATATACAAAAGTGGGTCTGCATTGATATACAAAAGTGGGTCTGCATTGATATACAAAAGTGGGACTGCATTAATATACAAAAGTGGGACTGAATTTATACACAAAGGTGGGGCTGCGTTCATATGCACAGTGAGGCTGCAATGGTGGGCACTGATGAGGCTGCATTGATCTCTTGTACCATGTGTTTAGTCTCTGACCATCCCTTGTACCATGCCTGCAGTCTCTGACCATCTCTTATACCACGTCTGCAGTCTCTGACCATCCCTTGTACCATGCCTGCAGTCTCTGACCATCTCTTATACCACGTCTGCAGTCTCTGACCATCCCTTGTACCATGCCTGCAGAGTCTGACCATCTCTTATACCACGTCTGCAGTCTCTGACCATCTCTTGTACCATGTCTGCAGTCTCTGACCATCTCTTGTACCATGTCTGCAGTCTCTGACCATCTCTTGTACCATGTCTGCATTCTCTGACTATCTCTTGTACCATGTCTGCAGTCTCTGACCATCTCTTGTACCATGTCTGCAGTCTCTGACCATCTCTTGTACCATGTCTGCAGTCTTTGACCATCTCTTGTACCATGTCTGCAGTCCCTGACAATCGTCTACAAACTATGGGATAGATTTATGGCATTTATATTTAAATATTTTTTACTAGTAATGGCGGCGATCATTGATTTTTTAGCGGTACTGCAACATTGCAGCGGACACATCGGACACCTAATAGAGTTCTGTAAGCAACACCTTATTTTCTGGCAGTGCCCCTCCCGAGACTAGACTCTGGATCCGCCCTTGTGTGGAGGTGTTTTTTGGGGGCATCATATTGGCCGGGGGTGGCTTTGTCAGTTTCATTCCGGGACACTGTATTGTCCTGGAATGAATGTGCCCGGGACAGACCTGCAAAATGCGGGACTGTCCCGGGCAATCCAGGACACATGGTCTCCCCTTACACAGCAGTATATGTCAGAGCTATATACATGTATAACTGTAGTGACTGGCTCAATGCTTTACAAAGCTATATAACTTAATGGGTCAGATTCACGTAGCGCAGCGGATCTATAGATCCGCTCGATCTACGTGAATTAAATCCGCTCCCGCAAGTTTAGGAGGCAAGTGGCTAATTCACAAACCACTTACCTCCAAACTTGCGACGGCGGATCCTAAATCCCCCGGCGGAATTATAATTCCGCGGCTAGGGGAGTGTACTATTTAAATCAGGCGCGTTCCCGCGCCGATTTAAATGCGCAGGCGCCGTCCGCGAAATTTCCCGGCGTGCATTGCTCCCACTGACGTCGCTAGGACGTCAGTGGTTTCGACGCTTACGTAAACGACGTCCGTATTCGAGAACGACTTACGCAAACAACGTTAAAAAATTCAAATTCGACGCGGGAACGCCGGCTATACTTAACATTGGCTGCGCCTAATAAAAGAAGGGGTAAGTATACGCCGGGAAAGCCGCTACGGAAACGTCGTAAGAAGACTGCGTCGGGTCCGCGTACGTTCGTGAATTTGAGTATCTCGCTGATTTACATATTATTTATCGTAAATCAGGGGGAACGCCCCCGGCGCCATTTTTAAATTGAAAAAAAGATCCGACAGTGTAACACATTGTAACACTGTCAGATCTTAGCCCTATCTATGCGTAACTGATTCTATGAATCAGGCGCATAGATAGGACCAGTGTAAGTCAGAGATACGACGGTGTATCTGTAGATAATACACCGTCGTATCTCTTTGTGAATCTGGCCCAATACCTGTATAATTGTTCATTACACTGTAAGCTCCGCACTCACCACTGCTGTCGGCCTCCCTCTTGCAGACTTTGGCCGGTTTTTGTGAAATTAGTATTTGCTCCAGCTCCTCATAGAATGGGAAATCCGAAGTAAGCGCAGAAGCTGGGCACAGACCGTCATCCACCATCCACTTGCGTTTCCAGAATTCTTCCTTCAGAAGCTGCCACTGTGCCTCCACCTGATGCTTGCTGAGGGGACAGAGAACAGAGATGTATTATTTCATACTGGGAGCACATGGCACAGATCAGCTCCATGTCTCCATTGCAGTCAAGACACCATCAACTGGGCACTCAAGTGCTGTTCCTGCTAAGCTGTTCAATACTAACTGACCTGCACATAAGTACATACAGTGGCCTGGATTCTCGTACGAGTTACGCCGGCGTATCTCCAGATACGCCGTTGTAACTCTGAGTCGAAGCCGTCGTATCTATGCGCCTCATTCTTAGAATCAGTTACGCATAGATTTGTATTAAATCCGACCGGCGTAAGTCTCTTACGCCGTCGTATCTTAACTGCATATTTACACTGCGACTGATTCATAGAATCAGTTACGCATAGATAGCCATAAGATCCGACAGGTGTAATTGTTTTACACTGTCGGATCTTAAGATGCAATACCGCGGCCACCGCTGGGGGGAGTTTGCGTCGTAAACCAGCGTCGGGTATGCAAATTAGGAGTTACAGCGATTCCCGACGGTTTTTCGCGTTCGCTACGTCACCGCTAGTCTAGTTTCCCGTCGCAAAGTAAGTCGTTTTTTTTGGTGCCTTAACTTTACACAGCAATCGTATTGCTGTATAAAGTATGGCGGTCGTTCCCGTGTCAAAATTTAAAAAATAACGTCGTTTGCGTAAGCCGTCCGGGAATACGGAATTACGCTACGCGCGTCGCCGTTCGAAAAAATGACGTCACTTCGCGCAAAGCACGGCGGGAGTTCGGAAATGGAGCATGCGCGGTAGGTCCGGCGCGGGAGCGCGCCTAATTTAAATGGCACACGCCCATTTAAATTGGCCCGCCTTGTGCCGGAGGCCGCCGGCGTAGGTTTTCATCGCAAGTGCTTGGTGAATCAGGCACTTGCGATGAAAAATTGCGGCGGTGTAACGTATCTATGATACGTTACGCCGCCGCACTTCTACCAGAATCTGGCCCCATGTCTCCATTGCAGTCAAGACACCATCAACTGGGCACTCAAGTGTTGTTCCTGCTAAGCTGTTCAATACTAACTGACCTGCACATAAGTGTCGTGAAAAAGTATTCATACCCCTTGAAACTTTCCACATTTTGTCATGTTACGACCAAAAAGGTAAATGTATTTTATTGGGATTTTATGTGATAGACCAACACAAAGTGACACATAATTGTGAAGTGGAAGGAAAATAATAAATGGCGTTCATATATTTTTTTACAAACAAAGTGTGGTGTGCATTTGTATTCAGCCCCCTTTACTGAGATTCCCCTAACTAAGAACTAGTGAAGCCAATTGCCTCCAGAAGTTACTTAATTAGTAAATAGAGTCCACCTGCGTGTAATTTAACCACTTCCCTACCAGCTATTGTCATATGACGGCAGCAGGAACCCTCTGACCCTCCGGGCTGCCGCCATATGACGTCCTCGGCTTCCTGGGCCTCTAGGGGGCGCGTGCCTGCCGCGTCACTCGGGAGTTGATGCACGTGCTCAGGGGCCGCGATGTCCGCCGGGCACCCGCGATTTCCTGTCACACAGATCCACGTCCTGTCAGGTGAACAGTGACCGATGGTGTGTTCCCAGTTCAGAGGAAAACCGATCGGTCTCCGCCCCTTGTGAGTCCCCCCCCATAGTTCGAATCACCCCCTAGGTAACACATTTAACCCCTTGATCGCCCCCTAGTGTTAACCCCTTCCCTGCCAGTGACATTTACATCGTAATCAGTGCATTCGTATAGCTCTGGTCGCTGTTTAAGTATCAATGGTCCCAAAATAGTGTCAAAAGTGTTCGATATGTCTGCCGCAATGTCGCAGTCAGATAAAAATCACAGATCGCCGCCATTACTAGTAAAAAAAAAAAAATGCCATAAACCTAACCCCTATTTTGTAGACGCTATAAGTTTTGCACAAACCAATCAATATACGCTTATTGCGTTTTTTTTCTATTTATTTTTTATAAAAAATATGTAGAAGAATACATATCGGCCTAAACTGAGAAATAATTTTTTTTATATATATATATATATATTTTGGGGGATATTTATTATAGCAAAAAGTTAAAAATATTGTTTTTTTCTCAAAATTGTCGCTCTTATTTTGTTTATAGCGCAAAAAATAAAAACCACCAAAAGAAAGCTCTATTTATGGGGAAAAAAAGACGCCAATTTTGTTTGGGTGCCACGTTGCAATTGTCAGTTAAAGCGACGCAGTGCCGTATTTCAAAAAGTGCTCTGGTCAGGAAAAGGGTAAATTCTTCTGGGGCTGAAGTGGTTAAAGAGGTTGTAAACCTCCATTGGTAATTTGTACCTATAGGTAAGCCTATAAAAAGGATTACCTATAGGTACTGGAAATATCTCCTAAACATGCGCCATTTAGGATGGGGGTGGGTCCATCAGAATCTTTGAATCATAACATAAGGAAAGGAACAAAATTATGGATTTATTCGTTATGTTATGATTCAGAGATTCTGATTGATCCACAATCTCCATCCAACCCAAACACAATATGGACCCTTTCATTCTGATCAGGTTTTCAATTAACTACTTCCGGACCCGCCAAAGTACATTTCATGACCAGGGAACAAAGGGACAGATTCACGAAGAATTGCGGCGGCGTAACGTATCGTAGATACGTTACACCGCCGCAAGTTTTCATCGCAAGTGCCTGATTCACCAAGCACTTGCGATGAAAACCTCCTCCGGCGCAAGGCGGGCCAATTTAAATGGGCGTGTGCCATTTAAATTAGGCGCGCTCCCGCGCCGGACCTACTGCGCATGCTCCGTTCCGTAATTCCTGTCGTGCTTTGCGCGCCGTGACGTAATTTTTTCAAACGGCGACGCGCGTAGCGTAATTCCGTATTCCCGGACGGCTTACGCAAACGACGTTATTTTTGAAATTTCGACGCGGGAACGACGGCCATACTTTATACAGCACATACGTGTGCTGTGTAAAGTTAAGGCACCCAAAACGACGACTAACTTTGCGACGGGAAACTAGACTAGCAGTGACGTAGCGAACGCGAAAATCCGTCGGGAATCGCCGTAACTCCTAATTTGCATACCCGACGCTGGTTTACGACGCAAACTCCCCCCAGCGGAGGCCGCGGTACTGCATCCTAAGATCCGACAGTGTAAAACAATTACACCTGTCGGATCTTCTGGCTATCTATGCC
Organism: Rana temporaria; assembly: GCF_905171775.1. Taxonomy (NCBI): domain Eukaryota; kingdom Metazoa; phylum Chordata; class Amphibia; order Anura; family Ranidae; genus Rana; species Rana temporaria. The sequence goes on from NC_053490.1 coordinate 18,217,495, forward strand.
TAACTGATTCTATGAATCAGCCGCATAGATAGAACAAGAGATACGACGGCGTATCAGGAGATTATTCCAATTTAATTCCAATTAATACGATACTATTACATAATGATAATAAATAATAAATTTAGTTTCATTTATTTTTAATTAACTTTAGTAATTTTGGGATCTGTCAGGGCTGGTCATTTATGGGATCCAAATTAACCAATACAAGGTGTGTTTTATGAATATACATATACACACACACACACACCATTAATATCCTAATTTAATAATGCCTTCTAATTATTTTGCTGCAGGCGGAAAAAAAAAACCCTTCCGCTCCCTCCCCCCCTACCCACCACCGTGTCGGGCGTCACCCCCTACCTGGTGACCCTCTGTAGAGTTACACATGATCACTCAGCAATTCATTGGGACGCCTGTGTGGGAGCACCTTGAGGTTGGAACATCATCCGGGGAACCAGCTGGACCACCTTTGTTGCGACGAAGAAGCTTGACTTGGACTGTTCCATACTCTTCTATTTGGTAAAAACTATTTTCATATCTATTTTAACTTTTTCTCTTTTTTATTTTTATATGCATTTTTGTTTTTCTTCCCCCCTCCCCCCTCTTTTCCACAGGTGCCCATATACAGACGGGGCCAGGGCAGGGGGACAGTCGATAAAAATATATAACATTAATAAATAATTTTTGTAAATTTATTTTCAGTCACAACAAAAACCTCTGAAGAAGACCTTTAGGGTCGAAACGTGTTAGGATCTAATTTATATATGCTATGTTTATGATTATCAAGCTGTATATTAACCTGTTGTGTGCTGTAAAAAGTTATGGAATTTTTATGCTTTTGTAATACCGCAACTCATATCTTAAAGCGGAGGTTCACCCTAAAAAACAAGTTTCTACCATGCCATCCAGCATACTAGCGTGAGCTACAGTATGCCTTTATTTTTTATTTTTTGCGCCGTACTCACAGTTTAATCCATTAGTTTCATTTCAGACTATTCCTATGAAGAGGGGAACATGATTGACGGCCGGCTATGGCACGTCACGCTTCCCGAAAATAGCCGGAGTAGGACTCGGCTCTTCACGGCGCTATACGGCGCCTGCGCACACACTAGGAGCTGACTGCGCAGGCGCCCTGAAGAGACAAGTCCTATTTCGGCTATTTTCGGGAAGCGTGACGCGCCATAGCCGGCCGTCAATCATGTTCCCCTCTTCATAGGAACGCCCATTCCCCGCGGGGAGTATGAAACGTAACTAATGGATTAAACTGTGAGTGGTAGACAAAAAAAAAATGTTTCTTTTAGGGTGAACCCCCGCTTTAACTATACTCCCATCCCCCCTTTTGTATGTGTTATTCATAATAAACCTTTTTTACACATTGCATCCTAACTTATTATTTGAGCTGCCTAAAAACCCCATTGGGGAAAATTTCTCTGACGCCATTTTCGGGGTGAGCAGCAATTTCTCTCTATAAGACGTGTTTTGTCCCTTTTGCTCTTGTAAGAAGAACCCACACTTGCCAATACTCACCTTTGCTGTGCTCACCTTCAAGAGAGTCATTAATACAGTAGGTGTTTGTGATATTGTGTTTTTAGCATGACAGCATCGCGCTGATTCTCGGCGACATGGTGCCGAGATCTCGCACTCACTGGAATAGTGACAGCACATTCCAACGTGCGCGTCATAGAAGCGACGGGAGATCCGACTTGGATTCCCGCCAATTCTACACGTGTGCGGCGTTTGTTATGAATCCTGAGGGGGAAGTCCCCGCCAGATTTTAAATAAAAATTCGGCATGGGTTCCCCCCTCAGGAGCATACCGGGCCCTTAGGTCTGTTATGGGTTGTAAGGAGAGCCCCCCTACGCCGAAAAAACGGCGTAGGGGGTCCCCCTACAATCCATACCAGACCCGTATCCAAAGCACGCTACCCGGCCGGTCAGGAAAGGAGTGGGGACGAGCGAGCGCCCCCCCCCCCCTCCTGAGCCGTACCAGGCTGCATGCCCTCAACATGGGGGGGCTGGGTGCTCTGGGGCAGGGGGGCGCACTGCGGCCCCCCCACCTCAGAGCACCCTGTCCCCATGTTGATGAGGACAGGGCCCCTTCCCGACAACCCTGGCCGTTGGTTGTCGGGGTATGCGGGCGGGAGGCTTATCAGAATCTGGGAGCCCCCTTTAATAATATATTAGATATCAGATATCAGATACCGGCCCCCCACCCTAAGTGAATGGATGTGGGGTACATCGTACCCCTACCCATTCACCTGGAGGAAAAGTGGTAAAAACACAAATAAATAACACAGGGTATTAAAATATTTTATTAGTCTGCTCCGGAGGCTCCCCCTGTCTTCTTTAGCTCTTTTACCAGGGGGAGCTTCTTCTTCCGATTTCCGGGGGTCTTCTCCTGCTCTCCGGGGTCTTCACCGCTCTTCTGTGACGTCTTCTCCGCTCCGGGGGGTCTTCTTCTATGTTCGCCGCTCTCCGCTCTTGACTCGGCACACCCCGGTTCTTCCTCCCGCTGTCCGGTGCCTTCTCCTTCTTCCGCTGTTCTGTGACGTCTTCTCCTCTTCTTCCGCTGTTCTGTGACGTCTTCTACTTCTACCCATGTGATACCTACCCACGTGGGTAGGTATCACATGGGTAGGTACAGAGCATGATGGGACTGTGAGGCCTATATAGGTCCGATGAAAGCAGCGCACCTGCCATTTCAGCGAGAAGAGCCGGCGTGTCAACATCTGGAGAAGTGAAGAAGATGACGTCACAGCCCGGAAGAAGAAGAATACGTCACAGCACGGAAGAAGAAGATAGACGTTCAGCGCTGAAGGAGAAGGCACCGGACAGCTGGAGGAAGAACCGGGGTGCGCCGAGTCAACAGCGGAGAGCGGCGAACATAGAAGGAGACCCCCCGGTTAGCGGAGAAGACCCATCGGGATAGCGGAAGAAGAAGCCCCCCCGCCGAAGACGCCCCCGGCGGTGGAAGAGAACCAGACGGCGGCCCCCACCCGGCCCCCACCCACCCGAAGACGTCAAAGAAGAAGCTCCCCCTGGTAGAAGAGCTAATAAAGAAGACAGGGGGGGCCTCCGGAGCAGAAAAATAAATTATTTTAAAAACCCTTGTGTGGTGTGTTTATTAACTTTGACATTTTTCCTACAGGTGAATGGTTAGGGGTACGATGTACCCCATATCCATTCACTTAGGGTGGGGGGCCGGTATCTGGGGGCCCCCTTATTAAAGGGGGCTCCCAGATTCCGATAAGCCTCCCGCCCGCATACCCCGACAACGGGGACATCGGGAAGGGGCCCTGTCCTCATCAACATGGGGACAGGGTGCTCTGAGGTGGGGGGGCTGCAGTGCGCCCCCCTGCCCCAGAGCACCCAACCCCCCCATGTTGAGGGCATGCAGCCTGGTACGGCTCAGGAGGGGGGGGGCGCTCGCTCGTCCCCACTCCTTTCCTGACCGGCCAGGTAGCGTGCTTTGGATACGGGTCTGGTATGGATTGTAGGGGGACCCCCTACGCCGTTTTTTTGGCGTAGGGGGGCTCTCCTTACAACCCATAACAGACCTAAGGGCCCGGTATGCTCCTGAGGGGGGAACCCAATGCCGAATTTTTATTTAAAATCCGGCGGGGACTTCCCCCTCAGGATTCATAACAAACGCCGCACACGTGTAGAATTGGCGGGAATCCAAGTCGGATCTCCCGTCGCTTCTATGACGGCTTTGTCTCTATCGCGGCAAGCCAGCTCGGCGCTGGCTCCCGCGATGGGGCTCGTAGGTGCTCAATCTCGCCGAGAAAGGGAGCGAGATTGACACAATATCGCGTGCACCTACTGTAGATACCCATTTCTTCCAGGTATGGGGTTGCATGTGATCTCCTTCTAGGATGCAGTGCTCAGACCTAAGTGGGGAATCTCCAGGCCTGAACACTATCACCTCGGGAGGCCAAAGAAGTTAACAAAGAACTCCAACTTAGACCAATGTAACAATCCAAATACCATACCTGGGACCCAGTGGTCAGGGAGAGTGAACCAATCGCAGGGGCAGGTTCCAGAGGAAGAGGAACAATATAGGGATTGGCACAGACTACTTTGGAGACATCTCCACTATTGAGCTCACTGCATCTGCCTTCGTTCCGCCTCTGTGTCAGGTGCCGCCAGCATCGGCCTTCCACTCTCCTGCTGAAGTTCCGTCTCCTTTGTGGGTGTTGACGCTCAGTTATAACTGTTGAAGAGGCTCAATTGCTGTACCTGGTGCTGTTAACACTATATATCACATTCCCAACCGCTGTTTGTGCTGAGTCTTCCAAATGGGTGCCTACCGCCTGGGTCCTCCCCAGCCCCAGGTTGGTTACAGGCAGGAACATTTCCTAAAATAGTGAATTTTACAACCCAAAAATAATTTTTCAGTCCCGTTTACTATAATGACGCATTAAATGATCCCTTCACCTGACTCTGATGTTGCAGCGGTTCAGTAGGACACTGAGGCGTTCGAAGGTAGCCCTGTTCGAAACAAATTCCTGCGTCAGCCCTGGAATGAAGCCCCCATCCTGGATTAAGTTCAGAAGAGTGTTCCTCTCCGCTGTGGTCCATACCCGATCCTCAGGGTCCATCTTGACTACCCTACGAGGGAGGGGTCACAATGTCATCATAGAGAAAGAATATTGTGGCAGACGTTTCCCCAACCTACCACCCAGGTCTTCAACTATGTATAAGCCCCACACATCAACCAGTAACACAACAGTTTCTATAAGACGGCCATGGTGCACTGTCTAATTGGGCGACTAAGTGGCAGATGAGGTTTAATGTTGATAAATGTAAAGTTATGCACTTGGGGACTAAGAATATGCATGCATCACACATACTAGGGCAGGGTTTGACAAATTTGCTTGGAATCTAGGAGCCAGCTAAAAAAGTTAGGAGCCAGAAAACGCGCCCCGTCCCGACGAGCTTGCGTGCAGAAGCGAACACATACGTGAGCAGCATATGTAAACGGTGTTCAAACCACACAAGTGAGGTATCACCGCGATTGGTAGAGCGAGAGCAATAATTCTAGCTCTAGACCTCCTCTGTAACTCAAAACATGCAACTTGTAGATTTTTTTAAACATCGCCTATGAAGATTTTAAAGGGTAAAAGTTTGTCGACATTCCACGAGTGAACGCAATTTTGAAGCGTGACATGTTGGGTATGAATTTACTCGGCGTAACATTATCTTTCATAATATTTAAAAAAATGGGGATAACTTTACTGTTGTCTTATTTTTTTAATAAAAAAAAGTGTATTTTTTTCCCAAAAAAGTGCGCTTGTAAGACCGCTGCGCAAATACGGCATGACAGAAAGTATTGCAACGATCGCCATTTTATTCTCTAGGGTGTTAGGATAAAAAATATATATAATGTTTGGGGGTTCTAATTAGAGGGAAGAAGATGGCAGTGAAAATAGTGAAAAATTACATTAGAATTGCTGTTTAACTTGTAATGCTTAACTTGTAATACCAACGGCCACCACCAGATGGCGCCAGCTTACACATCTGGTGGTAATAACTTCTAATACCAACGGCTCACCACCAGATGGCGCCAGCTCAAAAAAAAATTGCCCCCCTTCCAAGCCAAGTCGCCAGGACCCTATTTCTAGTCGCCATGGCGACCTGGCGCCCGGGATTTGTCGAGCCCTGTACTAGGGGGAGTACAACTGGGGGGATCTGTAGTGGAGAAGGATCTGGGGGTCTTGGAAGATCATAAGCTCAATAATGACATGCAATGCCAAGCTGCGGTTTCCAAAGCGAGCAAAGTCCTTTTTTGTATTAGAGAGGTATGGACTCCAGAAAGAGATATCACCCCCCCCCCCCCCTGTACAAATCATTAGTAAGACCTCATCTGGAATATGCAGTTCAGTTTTGGGCACCAGTTCTCGAAAAGGACATCGGGGAACTGGAGAAAGTGCAGAGAAGCGCAACCAAACTGATAAGAGGAATGGAGGAGCTCAGCTATGAGGAAAGATTAGAAGAACTAGATTTATTCACTCTTGAGAAGAGGAGAATAAGGGGGGATATGATCAACATGTACAAATATATAAGAGGTCCATACAGTGAACTTGGTGTTGAGTTATTCACTTTACGGTCAACACTGAGGACAAGGGGGCACTCTTTACGTCTAGAGGAAAAGAGATTTCACCTCCAAATACGGAAAGGTTTCATCACAGTAAGAGCTGTGAAAATGTGGAACAGACTCCCTCCAGAGGTGGTTCTGGCCAGCTAAGTAGATTGCTTTAAGAAAGGCCTGGATTCTTTCCTAAATGTACAGAATATAACTGAGTACTAAGATTTGTAGGTAAAGTTGATCCGGGGAATATCCGATTGCCTCTCGGGGGATCAGGAAGGAATTTTTTCCCCTGCTGTAGCAAATTGGATCATGCTCTGCTGTTTTTTTTTGCCTTTCTCTGGATCAACTGTGGGTATAGAATTGGGTATATGGGATTTGTATGATATCTTTTTTGTTTTAATGGTTGAACTAGACCAGGGGTGGGCAATTATTTTTTCGATGGGGCCACATGAGAAACTAAAAATATTTTGGAGGGCCGGGCCAAAAGGCTAAACTCAATACTGCATAAAATCTATTTCTTTATAAAAAGCAGTAAATATCATTGTTGGAAAACTGGTACGAGTACTTGTTATAGACATGGCACAGGAGGGGGACAGAGGCTGGGGACATGGCACAGGAGGGGGACAGAGGCTGGGGACATGGCACAGGAGGGGGACAGAGGCTGGGGACATGGCACAGGAGGGGGACAGAGGTTGGGGACATGACACAGGAGGGGGACAGAGGCTGGGGACATGACACAGGAGGGGGACAGAGGCTGGGGACATGACACAGGAGGGGGACAGAGGCTGGGGACATGACACAGGAGGGGGACAGAGGCTGGGGACATGACACAGGAGGGGGACAGGCTGGGGACATGGCACAGGAGGGGGACAGAGGCTGGGGACATGGCACAGGAGGGGGACAGAGGCTGGGGACATGGCACAGGAGGGGGACAGAGGCTGGGGACATGGCACAGGAGGGGGACAGAGGCTGGGGACATGACACAGGAGGGGGACAGTGGCTGGGGACATGACACAGGAAGGGGACAGAGGCTGGGGACATGACACAGGAGGGGGACAGAGGCTGGGGACATGGCACAGGAGGGGGACAGAGGCTGGGGACATGGCACAGGAGGGGGACAGAGGCTGGGGACATGACACAGGAGGGGGACAGAGGCTGGGGACAGGCAGCCACTGTTTAATCAATAACAATTGATTAAACAGTGGCTGCATGTGATGGCACAGTGGCTGCGTGTGATGGCACAGTGGTTGCGTTTGATGGGCACAGTGGCGACAATTGATGGCACAGTGGCTGCGTGTGATGGGCACAGTGGCAACAATTGATGGCACAGTGACTGCGTGTGATTGGCACAGTGGCTGCGTTTGATGGGCAGAGTGGCTGCGTGTTATTGGCACAGTGGCCCGCGTGTGATTGGCACAGTGGCTGCGTTTGATGGGCACAGTGGCTGCGTTTGATGGGCACAGTGGCTGCATGTGATTGGCACAGTGGCTGCGTGTGATTGGCACAGTGGCTGCGTTTGATGGGCAGAGTGGCTGCGTGTTTTTGGCACAGTGGCTGCGTGTGATTGGCACAGTGGCTGCGTTTGATGGGCACAGTGGCTGCATGTGATTGGCACAGTGGCTGCGTGTGATTGGCACAGTGGCTGCGTGTGATTGGCACAGTGGCTGCGTGTGATTGGCACAGTGGCTGTGTTTGGGAACAGTGGCAACAATTGATTGCACAGTGGCTGCGTGTGATTGGCACAGTGGCTGCGTGTGATTGGCACAGTGGCTGCGTGTGATTGGCACAGTGGCTGCGTGTGATTGGCACAGTGGCTGCATGTGATTGGCACAGTGGCTGTGTTTGGGAACAGTGGCTGCGTGTGATTGGCACAGTGGCTGCGTTTGATGGGAACAGTGGCTGCGTGTGATTGGCACAGTGGCTGCGTGTGATTGGCACAGTGGCTGCGTTTGATGGGCAGAGTGGCTGCGTGTTATTGGCACAGTGGCTGCGTGTGATTGGCACAGTGGCTGCGTTTGATGGGCACAGTGGCTGCATGTGATTGGCACAGTGGCTGCGTGTGATTGGCACAGTGGCTGCGTGTGATTGGCACAGTGGCTGCGTGTGATTGGCACAGTGGCTGTGTTTGGGAACAGTGGCAACAATTGATTGCACAGTGGCTGCGTGTGATTGGCACAGTGGCTGCGTGTGATTGGCACAGTGGCTGCGTGTGATTGGCACAGTGGCTGCGTGTGATTGGCACAGTGGCTGCATGTGATTGGCACAGTGGCTGTGTTTGGGAACAGTGGCTGCGTGTGATTGGCACAGTGGCTGCGTTTGATGGGAACAGTGGCTGCGTGTGATTGGCACAGTGGCTGCGTGTGATTGGCACAGTGGCTGCATTTGATGGGCAGAGTGGCTGCGTGTTATTGGCACAGTGGCTGCGTGTGATTGGCACAGTGGCTGCGTGTGATTGGCACAGTGGCTGCGTTTGATGGGCACAGTGGCTGCATGTGATTGGCACAGTGGCTGCGTGTGATTGGCACAGTGGCTGCGTGTGATTGGCACAGTGGCTGCGTGTGATTGGCACAGTGGCTGTGTTTGGGAACAGTGGCAACAATTGATTGCACAGTGGCTGCGTGTGATTGGCACAGTGGCTGCGTGTGATTGGCACAGTGGCTGCGTGTGATTGGCACAGTGGCTGCGTGTGATTGGCACAGTGGCTGCGTGTGATTGGCACAGTGGCTGTGTTTGGGAACAGTGGCTGCGTGTGATTGGCACAGTGGCTGCGTTTGATGGGAACAGTGGCTGCGTGTGATTGGCACAGTGGCTGCGTGTGATTGGCACAGTGGCTGCGTTTGATGGGCAGAGTGGCTGTGTGTTATTGGCACAGTGGCTGCGTGTGATTGGCACAGTGGCTGCGTTTGATGGGCACAGTGGCTGCATGTGATTGGCACAGTGGCTGCGTGTGATTGGCACAGTGGCTGCGTGTGATTGGCACAGTGGCTGCATGTGATTGGCACAGTGGCTGTGTTTGGGAACAGTGGCAACAATTGATTGCACAGTGGCTGCGTGTGATTGGCACAGTGGCTGCGTGTGATTGGCACAGTGGCTGCGTGTGATTGGCACAGTGGCTGCGTGTGATTGGCACAGTGGCTGCATGTGATTGGCACAGTGGCTGTGTTTGGGAACAGTGGCTGCGTGTGATTGGCACAGTGGCTGCGTTTGATGGGAACAGTGGCTGCGTGTGATTGGCACAGTGGCTGCGTGTGATTGGCACAGTGGCTGCATTTGATGGGCAGAGTGGCTGCGTGTTATTGGCACAGTGGCTGCGTGTGATTGGCACAGTGGCTGCGTGTGATTGGCACAGTGGCTGCGTGTGATTGGCACAGTGGCTGCATGTGATTGGCACAGTGGCTGTGTTTGGGAATAGTGGCAACAATTGATTGCACAGTGGCTGCGTGTGATTGGCACAGTGGCTGCGTGTGATTGGCACAGTGGCTGCGTTTGATGGGAACAGTGGCTGCGTGTGATTGGCACAGTGGCTGCGTGTGATTGGCACAGTGGCTGCATTTTATGGGCACAGTGGCTGCGTTTTATGGGCACAGTGGCGACAATTTATGGTGGCACAGTGGCTGCGTGTGTTGGCACAAGTGGCTGCATGTGTTGGCACAAGTGGCTGCATGTGTTGGCACAAGTGGCTGCGTGTGATGGGCACAGTGACCCCTCCCGGCCCTGCCTACTGTTATCACCGCGGCGGGGAACATTACAGACAGCGTTCGTTTGAACAGCTGTTTTCCCCCGCCGCGCATAGACACTCCCCCTTGGACGGATCTGTCCAATCGCGAGCAAGGGGGAGTCACATAGACACTCCCCCTTGGACGGATCTGTCCAATCGCGAGCAAGGGGGAGTGTCTATGTGACTCCCCCTTGCTCGCGATTGGACAGATCCGTCCAAGGGGGAGTGTCTATGCGCGGCGGGGAAAACAGCTGTTCAAACGAACGCTGTCTGTAATGTTCCCCGCCGCGGTGATTAACGTTAACGCGATTTCGGCGGCGGGGGGGGGGGCCAGATTAAAAGGTCCGCCGGGCCGTAGTTTGCCCAGGTCTGAACTAGACAGACTTTTTTCAACCTGACTAACTATGTAACTGTGGTGAATAAGCCCCACACATCAACCAGCAACACAGAACAGCAGGGCTTTTTTTCAGCAGGAACGAGGGAGAACGCAGTTCCGGCACCTCCAGAACCGAATGTATGTAATGGCAAGGGGTGCTGGGGTGTGCTGAAGGGTCTATTGATGCTGGCTGCTGGGGAATCTATTGTTGTTGGAAGGGATCTGTTTTTTGCGGAGGAAGGGGGTCTATTGTTTCTGAGGAGGTTTTCTGTTGCTCATGGGGTATCTATTGTTGCTAGGGGTGGGTATTATGTTGATTGGGGGTTAATCGTTGCTGGGAGAGATCTACTGTTGAGGGAGGGGTCTTTGTTCCTGGCTGTTGGAGGGACTATTCATCCTGGTTGCTGCGGAATCTATTGTTGCCGGAGGGGATCTATTTTTGCAGGGGGGGGAAGTCCATTGTTGCTGGGGAGGTTCTTTTGTTGCTGGTGGGTGATCTATTGTTGGGGGGGATCTACTGTCTAATGTTGCTGGCTGTTGGAAGTCCATTGTTGCTGGGGGCGGATCTATTGTCACTAGGGTGTCCATTTTTGCTAGATCTATTTTACTGTCTTTCTTGTTATCAATAATACATTTCATACAAAATACTTAGCACCACAAAATGATACTTGGTTCTGTATTCTCTAAAAGGAGTAGTACTGGGAAGTGGGTAAGGGGTGAAACCAAGGAACGGTGCTCGAAGGTGGGTAAGGGGAGGAGTCAAGGGGTGACTCAAAAAGGAGGAGTTCCGACACCTATTCTCTGAAAAAAAGCCCTGCAGAACAGTCTCTACAACACAGTCATGGTGAATAAGTCTCCCACCCCCTGGCAACATACAAGGTTTACGCACACCTGGCAGAGTACCGTATGTACGAATCTAAGAAAACACGATTGCTCAGATCAAATGTATCTTTTTTATTTTTAAACTTGGTGTCCAATCTATTTTTTTTTTCTTTTCTTACACATGTAAAATCTGATTTTTTTTGCTATAAAATTACTTAGAACTCCCAAAAAAACATATTTTCTAAATAAAAAGAGTTCATGGAGAATAAAATGGTGGCTGTTACAATGTTTGTGTCACACGATATTTATCAAAATGTTACTATTTATCAAAATGCTACTGTAATTTTTAGGAAAAACCGCTTCAGCTCCTAAAGATTTAACCCCCTCCCAAACGGCCCATTTTTTTGCGATATGGCACTACGTTATTTTAACTGGCTTTAACTTTAATTGTGTAGTTGTCCGACGCTGTACCCAAATAAAATTGATGTCCCCCCCCCCACAAATAGAGCTTTATTTTGGTAGTATTTGATGACCTCTGCGTTTTTTTATATTTTTTGTGTTAAACAAAAAAAGCCAGACAATTTGAAAAGAAAAAACAATATTTTTTACTTTCTGCTATAAAACATATCCAATAAAAAAAAAAAAAATAGAAGATCGAATTTCTTCATACTTTTTTTTAGACTAATATGTATTCTGCTACATATTTTTGGTTAAAAAAGAAAAAAAAATCATGCACCATTGACTTCAAAGCAAAATCGCATTCCCATTGACTACAATGCAAAACCATGTCCAATTGACTTCAATGCAAAAAAAGTGCCATATTGACTTCAAATGCAAAATCGCATCCCATTTACTTCAATGCAAAAACGCCAGCTACAAAATCCTAATTTTTCATTTTCAGCTGAGTTTTCATTTCGGCGCACCACTACTGTTTACATGCGATTGCCCAACCTAGGTGTGCATTTTCATGTATACACAGGGGGACAAGGGTGCTTTCAGTTTTTTTGTTAAATTATTTTTATTTTATTTATGTTTTTTTTTTACTTTTTTTAAATTTTATTTTCCATTTAATTTACTGCTCTCACAAGGTGGTGAACAAGTCCCCTTGTGATAGCGTTGGGCTCATCATGGAGACATCAGGGGACTATTAGACCCCTGATGTCTCTCCTACCCTCTAAAGCAGTGGTTCTCAACCTTCTAGTGCCGTGACCCCTTGATAAAATGTTCCAAGTTGTGGGGACCCCTAACAGTAAAATTATTTTCATAGCATGAGTTGAAAGCACCCAAGGCAAGACAAGTAATTCACGCCCCTAACCCAGGGACATTTAGCCCTCCCTGAGTGCCTTCCACTCGTAAAGTATTAAAACCCATTATGGTACATTTTAGGATGTACCACCCTTCTTCTTTGTTCTCCTTTCTTTCCCTTTCATCTCTCTTTATCCTAATTCCTTGTTTTTTTCCCCATCTTTCCCTCTAAGGCCTTGTACACACGAGGAGACATGTCCGATGAAAACGGTCCGCAAGACCGTTTTCATTGGACATGTCTCCTGGGAGCTTTTGGTCTGATGTGTGTACACACCATCAGACCAAAATCCCTGCGGACAGAGAACGCGGTGACGTAGAAGACACCGACATTCTCAAACACGGAAGTTCAATGCTTCCAAGCATGCGTTGAATCAATTTGACGCATGCGCGGGATTTCGGGACGCTGGTTACACGTCATAACCAGCGGACATGTCCGATTAAGTGTACTAACCATCGGACATGTCCGACGGACATGTTTCCAGCAGACAAGTTTCTTAGCTTGCTAAGAAACTTTTGTCCGCTGGAAACCTGTCCGCTAGGCCGTACACACGGTCGGACATGTCCGCGGAAACTGGTCCGCGGACCAGTTTCAGCGAACATGTTCGACCGTGTGTACGCGGCCTAACAGTAAAATTATTTTCATAGCATGAGTTGAAAGCACCCAAGGCAAGATAAGTAAATCGCGCCCCTAACCCACGGACATTTAGCTCTCCCTGAGTCCCTTCCACTCGTAAAGTATTAAAACCCCTTATGGTACATTTTAGGATGTACCACCCTTCTTCTTTGTTCTCCTTTCTTTCCCTTTCATCTCTCTTTATCCTAATTCCTTGTTTTTTTTCCCCATCTTTCCCTCTACCTGTCTTTCTTGCTCTCTATTTTTTTCCTTTCTCTCCCTTTTTCTTTGTTCCTCCCCTTATCATCTCCCTTTCCGAGAGAACAGTGCAGGCTTCAGGAACAGCCCAGGATCTGGTGACCCCTGGCAAATCATTATTTGACCCCCGAGGGGGTCCCGACCCCCCCAGGTTGAGAACCACTGCTCTAAAGCAACTAACGCGATGCTTGACGACTCTGAAAGCCGTCCCGACCACTTACCATGGTCCTTAGCTCCCCGGAGGAATGGCACAGCCTGGAAACCACTGCAGTCAGCAGAGCTTCCCATACTACTTTACATGAAAGATGATCAAAGGCTGTATAAAATATGATACCAGGAAGTTGCTCAGGCAACTCAAAGTGCACCGAGCATGTCTATTTATAGGGAAACAGAATGGTATGAGGACCAGGAAGTGATAGAAGGGAAGCAGCCTGGAGTCACCCTCAAACCTCCCTATTGTGTAAGACCTGGCAATGGAAAAAAATAGTGGAACCCTCAGGTAAGATGGCAGAAACTTTAAGGCCCCATACACACGATAGAATCCATCCGCTGAAAAATCCCAGCGAATGGGTTTCAGCGGATAGATCCTATGGTGTGTACACTCCAGCGGATCTGTTTCCGCGGATATTTATCCCCTGGGATGGATTTCCAGCGGATAAATATTCGCTGACATGCTAAACAAATCTATCTGCTGGAATCCATCCCAACGGATGGATCCGCTGGTCTGTATAGACTCACCGGATCCATCCGTCCGAAGGGATCCCCCGCATGCGTCGTAATGATTCGACGCAATGCGTGGAATTCCTTATATGACAGCGTCGCGCACGTCGCCGCGTCATAATCGCGGCGACGGCGCGACACGTCATCGCCAGAGGATTTCGGCGCGGATTTTAATGCGATGGTGAGTACACTCCATCGCATGAAAATCCGCACAAACCCTCGAGAGGATTTATCCGCGGAAACGGTCCGCTGGACCGTATTCGCGGATAAATCCTCTCGTGTGTACGAGGCATAAGGCTTATACAGTAGACACCAACAACCAAGAAGGGGGACCAGTGTCCACAATCAACTGACCCAAAGGTAACAAAACAGATGTTTTGCTGTGCAGTCCTGGGTGGTCAGAAACACAATAGAAACTGAGGACGAGGTTGGTGGAAGGACCTTTCACCCACTGTGGCTTGTGCTCCTCCTACAAGGAGGAACCATTGAACCCTCAGGCAGTAGTGCATTTAGGTTTTGCGCTGGCTTAGGCCTAAATAAAATCGTGCACCCCCAAATTTAAATATGACCCACCCCTTTCTGTCAAGGCCACACCCCTTGCTGTTTAACCGCCTGCCGACCACCCACCGCAGATTTAAGAGCGGGGACTCTTTCCGTGCTGCCCCCCTGCAAAGTGCTGCCCTAGGCCTTGTTGGCCTAGGCCAGGATACAGCATTGCCCCTCAGGTAGATGTCCTGAAAGGTAATCGAGAATATATTTAATGTACGTCACTTTATCCCCCTTCCGCAGTCCATGGGATGACATCATCCTCCTATTGATAAGATCCCGGGGAATGCTGAGTAGCCCAAATCTCACGAGAAGGTACTGAACAATGCAGGATTTGGGCTACCCAACATTCCACGATCCATGGCCAGAGGAAAGATGACATCACCTTCCCCTAGGCAGGGTGGAACGTTGGTGAGCGATAAGTATATTATAAGATAAGTATACTATATATACCCCATAGATTTTTTTTGCTCCTTCATCCACCCTTTTCACTAGGGTGACCACATTTACAAACTACCATTCAGGGGCACCCCCCTTCCCAAAAGTCAGATTGTGCTGTAACGAATCACAGCACAGTGATTGGACACAAGAGGCGGGATTCATGATTTCTCCAATCACAAGCAGGGGGCAGGGATTGTGCTCCTCCAGGCATTCCCGGCCAGGACAAGTACTGTCAGTGAGTAAAGCGGTGATTTGGCGCCCTTTTTTGGGGGCATCAGATTGGCCCGGGGGGGGGGGGGGGTGGCTGTGTCAGTTTCATTCTGGGACACTGTATTGTGCTGGAATGAATGTGCCCGGGACAGACCTGCAAAATGCGGGACTGTACCTGGCAATCCGGGACACGTGGTCACCCTACTTTGCCACCTGTCCGGGATTCACCCGGACAGTTCAGGTTTTGAATCATGTGTTTGGGTTTCAGTCCACCTGAACCCCGGACACAATATTCAGACAGGAATGTGGTTCAGAATAGGGCCCCATAGGAGGGGGGGGGGGGATACTGTGGCCCAGATTCTCAATGGCGTTACGACGGCGCAACACCATTTGCGCCGTTGTAAGTCCTAATCTGGCCCCGGGTATCTATGCGACTGATTCTTAGAATCAGTTACGCATAGATACCCATTAGATCTGACAGGCGTAAGGCTCTTACGCTGTCAGATCTTAAATGCAAATTTGTTTCCCGCCGCTAGGTGTCGCATCGTCGTTTTCCCCGTCGTCTATGCAAATTAGGTAATTCCGCGAGATTCCCAAACATACGCGCGGTCGGCGCTGAGAATTTACGACGTTTCCGTAGCTTAAGCGACGCGTAAAGTTTCCCCTGCTATTATGAGGGGCAACCAATGTTAAGTATGGCCGTCGTTCCCGCGGCGAAATTTAAAAATATTACGTTGTTTGCGTAAGACGTCCGTGAATGGCGCTCGACGCCATTTACGTTAACGTCTAAGCAAATTACGTCGGGGCGACGTCATTTAGCGCAATGCACGTCGGGTAATTTACCCGATGGAGCATGCGCAGTACGCTCGGCGCGGGAGCGCGCCTAATTTAAATGGTGCCCGCCCCATTTGAATTGGGCGGGCTTGCGCCGAGCGCTTTTACGATACACCGCCGCAAGTTTACAGGTAAGTGTTCTGAGAATCAGGCACTAACGCTGTAAACCTGCGGCGGTGTAACGTAAATCACATACGTTACGCTGCCCAGGAGCAACGTAATTCTATGAGAATCTGGGCCTATGTGTGCCACATTACTATTACTCATGCCACGCCCAATATGTAACCACACCTACTTTTTTGCCACGGTGTGCACTGCATACCGCGTATCGACAAGCGTCCATCTTACTCAAGTAGTAATGTTGGTGGGTACCCCCCTGTGTGTATCCCCTCCCCCTGTATACACTTGCACTATTGTCATAATCGTCCAAAAGCAGCAGCTGTATATAAAGTGGCAATAAAGCGTCAGGAGGCGTGGCTATGGCTGTATATAAAGTGTTGATAAAGCATCAGGAGGTTGTTACTTTGGCTGTATATAATGTGGCGATATGACAATAAGGCATCAGGAGAGATGTGGCTATTTCTGTATATAAAGTGGCGATAAAGCATTGGGGGTGTGGTTATGGCTGTATATAAAGTGGCGATAAAGTGTCAGGGGGTGTGGCTATGATTGTTTATAAAATGGCGATAAAGTGTCGGGGGTGTGGTTATGACAGTATACAAAGTGTCAGGAGGTGTGGCTATGGCTGTATATAAAGTGGCGATAAAGCGTCGGGGGTGTGGTTATGGCTTTATATAAAGTGTTGCTAAAGCGTCAGGGGGTATTACTTTGGCTGTATATAAAGTGGCGATAAAGCTTTAACGGGGGGAGGGGGAACGTGACTACAGCTGTATATATAAAGTGTTGATAAAATGTCAGGAGGTGTGGCTACAGCTGTATATAAAGTGTTGATAAAGCGTCAGGAGGTGTGGCTATGGCTGTATATAAAGTGATGATAAAGCGTCAGGAGGTGTGGCTATGGCTGTATATAAAGTGTTGATAAAGCGTCAGGAGGTGTGGCTATGGCTGTATATAAAGTGTTGATAAAGTGTCAGGAGGTGTGGCTATAGCTGTATATAAAGTGTTGATAAAATGTCAGGAGGTGTGGCTACAGCTGTATATAAAGTGTTGATAAAATGTCAGGAGGTGTGGCTACAGCTGTATATAAAGTGCCAGGGGGTGTGGCTACAGCTGTATATAAAGTGCCAGGGGGTGTGGCTACAGCTGTATATAAAGTGTTGATAAAGCATCAGGGGGGTGTGGCTATGGCTGTATATAAAGTGTTGATAAAGCGTCAGGAGGTGTGGCTATGACTGTATATAAAGTGTTGATAAAGTGTCAGGAGGTGTGGCTACAGCTGTATATAAAGTGCCAGGGGGTGTGGCTACAGCTGTATATAAAGTGCCAGGGGGTGTGGCTACAGCTGTATATAAAGTGTTGATAAAGCATCAGGGGGGTGTGGCTATGGCTGTATATAAAGTGTTGATAAAGCGTCAGGGGGGTGTGGCTATGGCTGTATATAAAGTGTTGACAAAGCGTCAGGAGGTGTGGCTATGGCTGTATATAAAGTGTTGATAAAATGTCAGGGGGTGTGGCTATGGCTGTATATAAAGTGTTGATAAAGCGTCAGGGGGGTGTGGCTATGGCTGTATATAAAGTGTTGATAAAGCATTGGGGGTGTGGCTATGGCTGTATATAAAGTGTTGATAAAGCATCAGGAGGTGTGGCTACAGCTGTATATAAAGTGTTGATAAAGCGTTAGGGGGGTGTGGCTATGGCTGTATATAAAGTGTTGATAAAGCGTCAGGGGGGTGTGGCTATGGCTTTATATAAAGTGTTGATAAAGCGTTAGGGGGGTGTGGCTATGGCTGTATATAAAGTGTTGATAAAGCGTCAGGGGGGTGTGGCTATGGCTTTATATAAAGTGTTGATAAAGCGTTAGGGGGGTGTGGCTATGGCTGTATATAAAGTGTTGATAAAGCGTCAGAAGGTGTGGCTATGGCTGTATGTAAAGTGTTGATAAAGTGTCAGGGGGGTGTGGCTACAGCTGTATACAAAATGGCGATTAATCATTTCGACAAGGGTCCCAATGAGCAGCAACCAAATTGGCGCCCTTATGCCATAGTCACACGCCGCCGACAACTAGAAAATTAAATTAAAAAAAGTTTAAAAAAAAAAAAACACACCTTACAGATAAATAGGGAATATATTCACGTCCAGACTCACTATTGGTTACCAAACTCTGAAATGAAGAAAAGTAAATTGGACGCCGTTGCTATGGGCAACAACACTACTTTATTCTGAAACTCCCCCATCCCTACATGAGGTGACCTGTGTGTACTGATCTCTATATACCCTGTATATACACACATCCCAACCTCCCCCGCCCAACATCTCACCGCTCCCTCGCCGAAGCCCTCATCCGTCAAATGTTCCAACTTATCAAATTCTCCAACCGTGTATACTGCGCATGCGTGCGTCAATAGATTCCGTCTGCTCCACGTTGTCCCAGTCTTCGCAACCGGGGTGTACAAAGATGGCGGACACGTCGTGCGCGGGGTGGAACTGAGCGGAACTCCGGGTGCCGATGAGGCTAAGTGGGCGGGGCCAGAAAGTAGGAAGAGGTGAGTGTGCCGTGATAAGCACGTGTGTGTGTGGTTGCTATTGGCGACCGCGCTGATAGTGAGTGGGGGGGCATTCTTTCACCCCCCCCCCCTGTTGTGAAGGGGGCAGTGACCCTGATAATTGAGACTGCCCCCCCCCCCCCACACTCCATAATGTAGGACCCCCCACCGATTATTATAGTGGTCTTCTACCAGTCCCTAAAAAAAAAAAAGGGTCACCATCACTTGCACATACTATAGATAGACACCCCCCAAAATAAAATTGCTGAAAAAATGAAGCCACAACTGTTACAGGCCCGCTGGTTGGCTGCCGCGCTGGGTGTACCAAGATGGCCGCGGCTCCGGAGCTAGGCCGAAGCCGCGGCCTTTTCTGATGCTGTGACCGCGGCGGCAATCCGCGGATTGCCGCCGCGGTCACAGCATCAGGAAAGGCCGCGGCTTCGGCCTAGCTCCGGAGCCGTGGCACCGCTAGCGGCCATGTTAAAGATCGGCCTAATTTGGAAAAAAGTCGGCCGATGCCGATTTCTCCAAAACGGCCAAATATCGGCCGATATATCGGTCGACCTCTAGTTTTGAATCATGTGTTTGGGTTTCAGTCCACCTGAACCCCGGACACAATATTCAGACAGGAATGTGGTTCAGAATAGGGCCCCATAGGAGGGGGGGGGATACTATGTGCGCCACATTACTATTCTCTTTGGAGTGACCAAAGGTGTCCCAGGTCTGTTACAATCCTATAGTGTGTAGGGGTCTCCAAACATTCTAAAGGAAGGACCAGTTTACTGTCCTTCAGACTTTAGGGGGGCCAGACTGTGCCCAGTGGGAGGAAACTATGCCCAATCTTTGGAATTAGGGGGAGAAATAGTTGGTGTCCATGGGAGGAAATGTGCCCAATTTTTGTTGTCGTTAGACGAAATGATGCCCAATCGTTGATGTCAGTGAAAGGAATACTGCCCCATTGTTGGTGTCAGCGGCAGGAATAATGACCCACGGGCCAGTTAAAGGCAAGCAAAGGGCCGCATCTGGCCCCAGGGCCACAGTTTGGAGACCACTGCTATAGTATATCCTAAAAATATACATATTTTTGCCTTGCACCGCTAAAGTGTTGGGGCTTGGCTTGAAGAAAGTGGCACCCCTAGGGGACAGCAGTCTCTTTCTGGTTCTTGTAGTCGCCCCCCCCCTGGTGACGCGCCATGGCCTTTGTGTGTCATCAGGGGACCAGCTGTCTCTTCCTTGTTCTTGCAAACGGACCCTGATGACGTTCACCAGTCCATACAGGTCTTTGGGGGGGGGGGGGTGTCTCATCCCAGTTTTTGCAGCCGTCCCCCTGTTGGCACGCCGTGGCTCATGTATGTCATCGGCGGGGGAGCTGTCTTCTTCTGGTTCTTTCATCTGGCCCCCTGAGGACATGCCATGGTTTATGCATGCCAACTGGGGGTTCAGCTGTCTCTTTCTGGTTTTTGTAACGAGCCCCAATGACACGCAGAAGAGACAGCCAGCTTCTGATGAAGTCAGAGAAGAAGACAGCGGTGTGGGACCGGGTGAGCCGCAGAGAAGTGGGGAAAACCCGTAGAGAACCATGGAAGATGTATGCAGTGTTTACAGCGAGTAGGTTTAGACCATGCCCTCTCATGCCACGCCCAATATGTAACCACACCTATTTTGTTTGCCATGGTGTGCCATGGTAATGCGCATGCGTGCGTCAATAGATTCCGTCCGCTGCACATTGTCCCAGTCTTCGCAACCGGGGTGTACAAAGATGGCGGGGACGTCGTGCGCGGGGTGGAACTGAGCGGAACTCCGGGTGCCGATGAGGCTAAGTGGGCAGGGCCAGAAAGTAGGAAGAGGTGAGTGTGCCGTGATAAGCACGTGTGTGTGTGGTTGTGGGGTTGCTATTGGCGACCGCGCTGATAGTGAGTGGGGGGGCATTCTTTCACCCCCCCCCCTGTTGTGAAGGGGGCAGTGACCCTGATAATTGAGACTGCCCCCCACACTCCATAATGTAGGACCCCCCACCGATTATTATAGTGGTCTTCTACCAGTCCCTAAAAAAAAAAGGGTCACCATCACTTGCACATACTATAGATAGACACCCCCCCCCCCCCCCAAAATAAAATTGCTGAAAAAATGAAGCCACAACCCCCCCCCCCGACACTCACAGTACCCATAAAGGTGGTGCCCCCCCCCTTGCATATACTATACCTACCCCCCTCCAAAAAGAATATTGAAACAATGAAGCCCCCTCAACACCCACAGTTCCCATTAAAGTGCCCCCCCCCTTGCATATACTACCTCCCCCCCCAAAAGAATACTGAAAAAATTAAGCCCCCGACACAGTCCCCTAAAAGGTGGTGCCCCCCTCCTTGTATATACTATACCTACCCCCCTCCAAAAAAAAATGAAGCCCCCACCCCCTCAAAGTTTCCATAAAAGTGGTGCCCCCGCCCCTTTGCATATACTATAGATGCCCCCCCCCCCCAAAAAAAAATAATACTGAAAAAATGAAGCCCCCCTGACACTCACAGTCCCCATAAAGGTGGTGCTCCCCTCTATATACTATACCTACCCCCCTCCAAAAAATATATTGAAAAAATCAAGCCCCCCCCTCAACACTCTCAGTTCCCCCCAGAAAATGCATATACTATAGCTACACCCCCCCCCCCAATACTCACAGTCCCTAAAAAAGTGGCACCCTCTCTTGCATATACTTTAGCTACCCCCCCCCCCCCCCCAAAAAAAATACTGAAAAAGTAAAGCCCCCAACACTCGCAGTTTCCATAAAAGTGGTGCCCCCCTTGCATATACTATAACTACCCCCTCCCCCCCAAAAAAAAAAAAAATACAGAAATAATTAAGCCACACTCACATTTCCCATAAAAGTGATGCACCCCCCCCCTCCTTTGCATATACCATAGCTACCTCCCCCCCCCAAAAAAATACTGAAAAAATGAAGCCCCCCTCGATACTCACAGTCCCCATAAAGGTGGTGCCCCCTTCTATATACTATACCCCCCCCTCCAAAAAGAATATTGAAACAACCCCCCCTCAACATTTCCCATAAAAGTGGTTCCCCCCCTTGCATATACTGTAGCTACCCCCCCCCCCCAATACTTTCAGTCCCTTAAAAAAGTGGCACCCTCTCTTGCACATACTATAGCTAAAATACTGAAAAAGTGAAGCCCCCTCAACACTCGCAGTTCACATAAAAGTGGTGCCGCCTTGTATATACTATAACTACCCCCCCCCTCCAAAAAAATAAGCCTCCCCCCCCCCCCAACACTCACAGTCCCCATAAAAGTGGTGCCCTCTTGTATATACTATAACTACCCCCCTCCACAAAAATACTGAAAAAATAAGCCCCCAACACTCACAGTCCCCATAAAGGTGGTGCCCCCTTGTATATACTATAACTACACCCCCTCAAAAAAAATTAAGCCCCCCCAACGCTCACAGTTCCCATAAAAGTGCTCCCCCCCCAGTACTTAAAGAAAAAAGTGTCACCCTCTCTTGCACACACTATACCTACCCCCCCCCCCCCAAAAAAAAATACAGAAAAACACTCACAGTTCCCATAAAAGTGGTGCCCCCCCCCCTTTGCATATACTATAGCTACACTCCCCCCCCCAAAAAAATACAGAAAAACACTCACAGTTCCCATAAAAGTGGTGCCCCCCCCTTTGCATATACTATAGCTACACTCCCCCCCCCCCAAAAAAAAATACAGAAAAACACTCACAGTTCCCATAAAAGTGGTGCCCCCCTCCTCTATGCATATACTATAGCTACACCCTCCCCCCCCCCCAAAAAAATGACTGAAACTATAAAGGTGAAACCCCCACTTGTAGACACTATGATTAAGCCCCCCCCCTTAAAAGAAATTAAATGATGCCCATAATCCAAATAAAGGTGTCACCCCCCCCCCCCCCCCCCCACATACTCCAACTTACCCTCCTCCAAAAAAAATACATGGGGACGAGGACACTCACTGTCCCCATAAGACCCCTTTCACACTGGAGGCATTTTTTAGGCACTTTAGCGCTAAAAATCTCGCCTGTGAATAAAGCCTTATCTGCAATCCCAGTGTGAAAGCCTGAGTGCTTTCACACTGGGGCGCTGCGCTGGCAGGACATCAAAAAAAGTCCTGCCATCAGCTTCTTTGCAGCGCTTTAGGAGTGATGAATACACCGCTCCTAAAGCACCCCCTGCCCATTGAAGTCAATGGGCAGTGCTGCCGAACCACCGGTTCTTTTAACCCTTTTTCGGCCGCTAGCTAACCCCGACGCTGCGCCCTGACTCTCTGCCCCCACGCTGCGCCCTGACTCTCTGCCCCCTGCCCCGACGCTGCGCCCTGACTCTCTGCCCCGTCGCTGCGCCCTGACTCTCTGCCCCGACGCTGCGCCCTGACTTTCTGCCCCGACGCTGAGCCCTGACGCTGCGCCCTGACTTTCTGCCCCGACGCTGCGCCCTGACATTCTGCCCGGACGCTGCGCCCTGACTTTCTGCCCCGACGCTGCGCCCTGACTCTCTGCCCCATCGCTGCGCCCTGACTCTCTGCCCCGACGCTGCGCCCTGACTCTCTGCCCCCTGACTCTCTGCCCCGACGCTGCGCCCTGACTCTCTGCCCCATCGCTGCGCCCTGACTCTCTGCCCCGACTCTCTGCCCCGACGCTGCGCCCTGACTCTCTGCCCCCTGACTCTCTGCCGCGACGCTGCGCCCTGTCTCTCTGCCCCGACGCTGCGCCCTGTTGCTCTGCCCCGACGTTGCGCCCTGACTCTCTGCCCCGACGCTGCGCCCTGGCTCTCTGCCCAGACGCTGCGCCCTGGCTCTCTGCCCCGTCGCTGCGGCCTGGCTCTCTGCCCCGTCGCTGCGGCCTGGCTCTCTGCCCCGTCGCTGCGGCCTGGCTCTCTGCCCCGACGTTGCGCCCTGACTCTCTGCCCCGACGCTGCGCCTTGACTCTCTGCCCCGACGCTGCGCCCTGACTCTCTGCCCCGAAGCTGCGCCCTGACTCTCTCTGCCCCGAAGCTGCGCCCTGACTCTCTCTGCCCCGAAGCTGCGCCCTGACTCTCTCTGCCCCGAAGCTGCGCCCTGACTCTCTCTGCCCCGAAGCTGCGCCCTGACTCTCTCTGCCCCGAAGCTGCGCCCTGACTCTCTCTGCCCCCGACGCTGCGCCCTGACTCTCTCTGCCCCCGACGCTGCGCCCTGACTCTCTCTGCCCCCGACGCTGCGCCCTGACTCTCTCTGCCCCCGACGCTGCGTCCTGACTCTCTCTGCCCCGACGCTGCGTCCTGACTCTCTCTGCCCCGACGCTGCGTCCTGACTCTCTCTGCCCCGACGCTGCGCCCTGACTCTCTCTGACCCGACGCTGCGCCCTGACTCTCTGCTCTGCTTTGTGTATTCACAGTGGATGGAGCACCCGCATGTCCTCTTCCCCAGGTTTCACCATGAAGGTCCTATTGTCCAGCAATCATCCAGATTTGTGCCCACCCCCCTGGGGTGGGGAGGATATGGAAGCATTCAGGAAGATGTCAGGGATCCCGGGCAGGTAAGTGGGAGACGATGGAGTATGCAGAATTCCTGGCTTATGTACTGACTGACCTGTATCTCTCTGTCTGGCCCACAGAGGCGGTTTATCCCCCTGTACAGCAGAAGAGCGGAGAGATGGGAGACCATCGAGCCAACGCCGGTCCCACTTCTACGCCCCAACACCGGTGAGTGTTCTGTCTGCGTTATGGGGGTCACATCTTCAGCAGGCCCCTTCCTCACCCCCCCCAGGGTAATAGAATCTAAGGGGCAATTCTTTTATTGTATTATGGAAGATTGAATATGGAAGAGATCCCTCCAGGATGATGGGAGGTCAACTCCTCCTAGAATGAGAGGGGTTCTCTCCCTCTGGGGTAATAGAGTTGGGAGTTCTCTATCTCTGGGGTAATTGAAATGAAGTGATTTTCTTTCTCTGGGGTAATAGAAGTGGAAGGGTTCTCTCCCTTTGGGGTAATTGAAGTAAAGGGGTTCTCTCCTTCTGAGGTAATAAAATTGAAGGGGTTCAATTTCTCTAAGGTAGTAGAATGGAGGAGGGGGGGGGGGGGTGTTGGAAGGATTCTTCCCCTTGGGATAATGGAGTTGGAAAGGGGCCCTGCCCATCAGGGTAAGGGAGTTGAAAGAGGGTCCTTCCCCCCTCGGGGGTAAGGGAGTTGGAAAGGGGTCCCTCCCCTCGGGGGTAAGGGAGTTGGAAAGGGGTCCTTCCCCTCGGGGGTAAGGGAGTTGGAAGGGGTCCTTCCCCCCCGGGGGTAAGGGAGTTGGAAAGAGGTCCTTCCCCTCGGGGGTAAGGGAGTTGCAAAGGGGTCCTTCCCCTCGGGGGTAAGGGAGTTGCAAAGGGGTCCTTCCCCTGAGGGTGTAAGGGAGTTGGAAGGGGTCCTTCCCCTGAGGGTGTAAGGGAGTTGGAAGGGGATCCCTCCCCTCGGGGGGGGGGGGGGGGTAATGGAGTTGGAAGGGGTCCTTCCCCCTCGGGGGGTAATGGAGTTGGAAGGGGATCCTTCCCCTCGGGGGGTAAGGGAGTTGGAAAGGGGTCCTTCCCCTCGGGGGGTAAGGGAGTTGGAAAGGGGTCCTTCCCCTCGGGGGGTAAGGGAGTTGGAAAGGGGTCCTTCCCCCTCGGGGGGTAATGGAGTTGGAAGGGGTCCTTCCCCCTCGGGGGGTAATGGAGTTGGAAGGGGTCCTTCCCCCTCGGGGGGTAATGGAGTTGGAAGGGGTCCTTCCCCCTCGGGGGGTAATGGAGTTGGAAGGGGATCCTTCCCCTCGGGGAGTAAGGGAGTTGGATGGGGATCCTTCCCCTCGGGGGGTAATGGAGTTGGAAGGGGATCCTTCCCCTCGGGGGGTAATGGAGTTGGAAGGGGTCCTTCCCCCTCGGGGGGTAATGGAGTTGGAAGGGGTCCTTCCCCCTCGGGGGGTAATGGAGTTGGAAGGGGATCCTTCCCCTCGGGGGGTAAGGGAGTTGGAAAGGGGTCCTTCCCCTCGGGGGTAAGGGAGTTGGAAAGGGGTCCTTCCCCTCGGGGGTAAGGGAGTTGGAAAGGGGTCCTTCCCCTCGGGGGTAAGGGAGTTGGAAAGGGGTCCTTCCCCTCGGGGGTAAGGGAGTTGGGAAGGGGTCCTTCCCCTCGGGTGTAAGGGAGTTGGAAGGGGTCCTTCCCCCCTCGGGTGTAAGGGAGTTGGAAGGGGATCCTTCCCCTCGGGGGGTAATGGAGTTGGAGAAGGGGATCCTTCCCCCTCGGGGGGTAATGGAGTTGGAGAAGGGGATCCTTCCCCTCGGGGGGTAATGGAGTTGGAAGGGGTCCTTCCCCCTCGGGGGGTAATGGAGTTGGAAGGGGATCCTTCCCCCTCGGGGGGTAATGGAGTTGGAAGGGGTCCTTCCCCCTTGGGGGGTAATGGAGTTGGAAGGGGATCCTTCCCCCTCGGGTGTAAGGGAGTTGGAAGGGGTCCTTCCCCCTCGGGGGGTAATGGAGTTGGAAGGGGATCCTTCCCCCTCGGGGGGTAATGGAGTTGGCAGGGGATCCTTCCCCTCGGGGGGTAATGGAGTTGGAAGGGGATCTTTCCCCTCGGGGGGTAATGGAGTTGGAAGGGGATCCTTCCCCTCGGGGGGTAATGGAGTTGGAAGGGGATCCTTCCCCTCGGGGGGTAATGGAGTTGGCAGGGGATCTTTCCCCTCGGGGGGTAATGGAGTTGGAAGGGGATCCTTCCCCTCGGGGGGTAATGGAGTTGGAAGGGGGTCCTTCCCCTCACGGAAAAGGGTAATCTAAAGGGGGTGCTTCCCCTCCGGGCAAGGGAGTTGGAAGGGGGTTCTTCCCCTTGGGGGGGAAAAGGAGTTGGGGGGGGGGGGGGAATGGATTTGAAAGGGGGTCCTTACCCTTTGGGGGAAAAGGAGTTGAAAGGGGGTCTTTACCCTCAGGGTAATGGAAATGGAGGGTCCCCCAGGGTAATGAATCCACTTTTGGTAATTTTAAAGCGATATTAAAGACTTGTTATACTTACCTGCTCTGTGCAGTGGTTTTAATTTTGCACAGAGCAGCCCAGATCCTCCTATTCTCCGGCCCCCCGCCGGCACTCCTAGCTTTTCCCTCCTGCTAAATGCCCCACAGCAAGCAGCTTGATAAGGGGGGCACCCGAGCAGGCTTACTCCCAAAGCCGCGGCTCTGAGTGTCCATTCACACACTGAGCCGTGGCTTTGCCCCGCTCCCTCTGTCTCCTGATTGGCTCAGTGGCTGTGATTGACACAGTAGTAGGAGCCAATGGCGCCTGCTTCTGCCAAAAGCCAATCAGGAGTTCGAGTCCCCAGACAGGCAGGGCTCTCCTGGAATCGAGAGAGGGCTCGGGTAGGTATTGCGGGGGGGGTTAAGGCAAAAAACTTGGGGTCCTTTACACCACTTTAAGGTCCGGCCATCATGTGACCTGTGTGTTTTTATTTTCCAGATTGCGGCTTCTCACCAGTGACAGAATATGACCTGATTCATAGGAAGCTGAAGAAAGCGGAAAACACCAACCCCGGAATTGCCGGAGTGTCCCTCAATTTCAGCAAGCAGGTCAGAGCCCCGCCCCCCATTATGTCACATGACAGGGTAACAGGAATACATCTCCATTGTCCTCCAATCTACCGGATTGAAGTGTGTGCTCCGCCCACCCACCATTTTTTTTTTTTTTTTTTTAGTAGGTAAATAAAAAAATAATACTCCCTACTCATTCACATGTGTGGGGGTGTATCAGGGGGCTGTCTTGTTGAAGGGGGCTTCCAATTTACAATGACCGGACCAGGGTTGTAGGCAAGAGACCCTTGTCCTCATCGACATGTGGATGCCCCCCCATCCCAGGTATCTTGGTTGGTATGGTTCGGGGGGGGGGGGGGGGCACTATATACTTTTTTTTCTCAGCTCTGTCACTTACTGGAGTTTTCCTTTTATTAACTAGAAATAATTCTATTTTCCAGATGGGCAGGTTCTGCTGGGATCAGAGCGGCATCGCTTTCCAGAGTATGGGACGTCTGCTGGAGCCGCACCTCTACCTGGGAGAGAAGCCCCCGAGGGTGACTGTCTAAACCTTATTGCAATGTTTTTGGGGGAACTTGTCTTGTTACACAGCATGGCTGCTGAATGACATCATTCTGTGTTGCTTGTGGCCACCAATCAGAATCGGACCTTTCAGAGTGAAAGATAAAAGTGTATGTCTTGTGGCCGCTGATTCTGGTGACCACGTGCCAGCCATCGGGTCACTATACAGATCTGGGCAATACTCGCCCGTCTGCATTGTCCCGCTGTCTGGATGAGCCGGGCATCACTCTATCACTGGTGAGCGACATTCTGCAGCCTGTCTCATTTATCCAGGTCATGCCATAGCTTGCAGTAGTCTCTGGGGTAGATTCAGGTAGGGGCGCGCACTGCTACAGCGGCGCAGCGTACCGTTTTTTTACGCTACGCCTCCGTAAATTTCTGGAGCTACGCTTCATTCACGAAGCATTTGCTCCGTAATTTGCGGTGGTGTTTCGTAAAAGGGGCCGGCGTAAGCGCGCGTAATTTAAATGATCCCGTAGGGGGCGTGGATCATTTAAATTAGGCGCGTTCCCGCGCCGAACGTACTGCGCATGCTCCGTCGGGAAAATTTCCCGACGTGCATTGCGGTAAATGACGTCGCAAGGACGTCATTTGCTTCGACGTGAACGTAAATGGCGTCCAGCGCCATTCACGATCCACTTACGCAAACGACGTAAATTTCGAAAATCGCGACGCGGGAACGACGTCTATACTTACCATTGGCTGCGCCTCCTAATAGCAGGAGCAGCCTTACGACGAAAGCGACGAACGCAAACGACGTAAAACACGACCGCCGGGCGCGCGTACGTTTGTGAATCGCCGTGAGTATGCAATTTGCATACTCTACGCTGACAACTACGGGAACGTCACCTAGCGGCCAACGTCAGAATGCAGCCTAAGATACGACGGCGTAAGAGCCTTAAGAGTCATATCTTAGGCTACAGTCGGCGTATCGAGC
Source organism: Rana temporaria (assembly GCF_905171775.1). NCBI lineage: Eukaryota > Metazoa > Chordata > Amphibia > Anura > Ranidae > Rana > Rana temporaria. The sequence continues at coordinate 18,246,118 of NC_053490.1, forward strand.
TTTCTGAATACAGAAAGTTGATACGCCGGCGCTACTTAGCAATTACGCTGCGTATCTATGGATACGCAGGCGTAATTGCTACCTAAATCTACCCCTCTGTCTCATTCAATTGGACTTGTTTTGTAATGTTGAAGATGTTTCTCTAAACCTCGTCTTCCGCTCTAATGAGCGATGGGGATAACATACCCCCATTTGTAGATGGTGATGGTCCAAAATATTCTATTTGGAATGCTGCTTATTACATTACTATATTGTCAAAAGTATTGGGACACCTGCCTTTCCACGCACATGAACTTTAATGGCATTCCAGTCTTTTAGCTAGATTCAGTAAGAGTTAGGCCGGCGTATCAGTAGATACGCCGACCTAACTCGGAATCTGCGCTGTCCTAAGTTTAAGTGTATTCTCAAACTGACATACACTTAAACCTAGCTAAGATACGACAGCCTGCGCCGTCGTATCTTAGGGTGCAATATTTAGGCTGGCCGCTAGGTGGTGCTTCCATTGCGCTCAGCGTAGAATATGTAGATCACTAGATACGCCTATTCACGAACGTACGCGCGCCCGTCGCAGTATAGATACGTCGTTTACGTAAGGCATTTTAAGGCGTAAAGTTATTCCATCAAATAGCTGGACTAGTAATGTTAAGTATGGCCGCCGTTCCCGCGTCGAAATTTGAAAATTTTACGTCGTTTGCGTAAGTCGTCCGTGAATAGGGCTGGACGTAATTTACGTCCACGTCGCAACCAATACGTCCTTGCGGCGTACTTTGCCGCAATGCACACTGGGATATGTACACGGACGGCGCATGTGCCGTTCGTAAAAAACGCCAATCACGTCAGGTCACCCCCCATTGCATAAAAAAAAAAGCAAGCAAAAATAGCTCTGGCAGCGAAAGGGTTTAAATCAATCAAACATTTTAATAATGTGAACCTTACTGAACCAAAATGTCTTTGGCCCAGATTCAAGAAGCACTTGCGCCCGCGCAACCATAGTTGCGCGGCGCAAGTGCTTACTTGCTCCGGTGTAACGAGTGCCCCTGATTCAGGAACCTCGTTACACCGACTGCAGCCTAGGATGTGACAAACATAAGCCTCCTTATGCCTTCACATCCCAGGCTGCATTCTTGCGTTGGCCGCTAGGGGGCGCGGCCTTTGTGATCGGCGTATAGTATGCAAATTGCATACTACCGCCGATTCACAAAAGTTGCGCGGGCCCTGCGTACGCAAGGTACGGAGTTTGCGTACGGCGTCTTTAGCGTAAGGCTGCCCCTTCTAATAGTAGGGGCAGCCAATGCTAAAGTATACCCGCCGTTACCGCGTCGTTAAATTTGAATTTCACGTCGTTTGCGTAAGTGATTCGTGAATGGCGCTGGACGCCATTCACGTTCACTTTGAAGCAAATGACGTCCTTGCGACGTCATTTGCCGCAATGCACGTCGGGAAAGTTTCCCGACGGCGCATGCGCTTTACGATCGCCTAATTTAAATGATTCCAGCCCCCTGCGGGATCATTTAAATTGCGCGCGCTTACGCCGGGCAATTTTGCCGGCGCGCCCTCGCAATTTACGGAGCTACTGCTCCGTGAATCGAGGGCAGCGGCGCAAATTTGCGGGGGCGCAGGGCAAAATCGTTGCCCTGTGCCTCCGTAATTTATGCGCAATTCTTACTGAATCTGGGCCTTCGTTTTTGTTTCCTCTTCTTCTGTATTAACATGCATTTCCATTTGTCTCCTGTAGGGAGTCGCAAAAGACCAAACTAAAATGACAGATATGCTGCAGAGACTACAGAACGCGCCGTACCACGAGTAAGTCCGGGCTCTGATGATATTTTACCTCTCCATCTTCTACATGGGCAAGTGTAGGTGGCATTTGTGGTTTGCTCCTGGCATGTGTTACATTTGGGATAGTTTAAAACCGTGGGGGAAAAAAAAAAAACGTTTCCCATGATTAGGACTAAGGATGAGCTCCGGGGTGTTCGCATTGAACACGTGCGGAGCCCGCCAGGAAGTCGGCACCCGCGCTGCGCTAATCACAGCCAGGCAGACATTTCCCAATGCTCGGCTGCAGAGATCCGGAAATGTCTGCCTGGCTGTGATTAGCGCAGCGCGGGTGCCAACTTCCTGGCGGGCTCTGCACGTGTTCAATGCGAACACACAAAATGAATGCTTTAGTGCCTTTGTCAGTATGAACGCTCTGTTATATAGCATGTCATGAGAGTTGTTCATAATCTGGGTTTAACCCCTTCCCGACCAGCCGCCGAAGTTGTACTGCGGCAGGTTGGCTCCCCTGGGCGAACAGACGTAACTGTACGCTGGTTCCAATCCGAGTGCCCGGTGGGCGCGATGACCACTGGGCACCTGCGATCGCTCGTGACAAAACGAGAACCGCGATCAGTGTGTGTGTAAACACACAGATCCCGGTTCTTTCAGTTGAGAGGAGACAGATCATGTGTTCATACTTTGAACACCGATCTCTCTCCTCCCCCTAATCCAGTGTTTCTCAATTCCAGTCCTCAGGCCCCCCCAACAGGTCAGGTTTTCAGGATTTTCCCTCAGATGAAAAGGCTGTGGTGATTACTAAGGCAGTGAAACTGATCAAATCACCTGTGCAAAATAATGGAAATCCTGAAAACCTGACCTGTTGGGGGGGCCTGAGGACTGGAATTGAGAAACACTGCCCTAATCAGTCCCCTCCCCCCCTACAGTTAGAACACACACAGGCAACACTGTTAACCCCTTGATCGTCCCCTAGTGTTAACCCCTTCCCTGCAAGTGATAGTTATATCGTAATCAGTGCATTTTTATAGCACTAATCGCTGTGTAATTGTATAATTGACGCAGTCCTGATAAAAATCGCTGATCACCACCATTACTAGTAAAAAATAATAAAAATGCCATAAAACTATCCCCTATTTTGCAGATGCTATACTTTTGCGCAAACCAATCAATATACGCTTTTTGCGATATATTTTTTTTTTTTTTTCTTATTTTTTTTACCAAAAATATGTAGAAGAATATGTATCGGTCTAAACCAGGGGTCTCCAATCTTTTCAAACAAAGGGCCAGGTTTATTGCCCTTCAGAATTTAGGAGGGCCGGATTGTGGCTATCGGGGGTAGAAATGTCCCGTATGGCCTCAGGGTTGGTGGTGGTCAATAGAAGGAGTAGTGCCCCTCCTAGTAGGAGGAATAGTATCCCATCAAGTGGAAGAAATAGTGCCCCATTGTTGGTGTCAGTGGGAGGATTAGTGCCCAAGGGCCGGATAAAGGCTAGCAAAGGGCCACATCTGGCCCTCGGGCCACAGTTTGGAGACCCCTGGTCTAAACTGAGAAAAAAAAAAAAAATTTAGATTGGGATATTTTATTATCGGAAAAAGTAAAAAATATTGCTTTTTTTTCAAAATACCGTATTTATCGGCTTATACCGCGCACTTTTTTGCCCTGAAAATCAGGGCAAAATCGTGGGTGCGCAATATACGCCGATCCCCGCTTTCCCGCGCCGAGTTTGAATACTGCGCCGACATATACCGAGCGCAGTACACTCGGGTATAGTCGGGCAGGCTCGGCTACTCTCGCGCTGACGTCCTGTACGTCCAGGACGTCAGCGCGGGAGGAGCCGAGCCTGCCCGACAATACACGAGTGTACTGCGCTCTGTATATGTCGGCGCAGTATTCAAACTCGGCGCGGGAAACGAGCGGGGAGGACGCCGCAGAAGGACGCCGGACCCGATGAAGAGGACACCCGAAGCCGCAGACGGACGCCGGACCCGACGAGGCCGCCGATGGACGCCGCGCAAGACACCAAAACTGTAAGTACAAAAAATCTTTTTTTCACAGGAATTCGGAGCAACTTTAGGGGTGCGCGCTATACGCGGGAGCGCGCTATACCCCGATAAATACGGTAGTATTTTTGTTTATTTTGTTTATATCAAATATCATTAAAAGAAAGCTCTATTTGTGGGAAAGAAAGGACGTCAATTTTGTTTGGGTATAGCGCCGCACGACCCTGCAATTGTCAGTTAAAGTGACGCAGTGCCGTATCGCAAAAAAAAATGCCTTAGTCAGGAAGGGGGGTAAATTCTCCTGGGGCTGAAGTGATTAAATACCAACAAATTTTATTTAATAAAATAACTTTATTCACTACTTGTCAGGCTGCTTTAACGGACATATTATGGAGATCAAAGTCCTTCCCTTCTGCAGATGAAAGAAACAAAATAAATACAAGCATAACAATGTTACTTTGTATCTCTCTATCTCCTGTCTGAACAATGGCCCGGATTCAGAGAGCAATTGCGCCTGCGTAACCATAGTTACGCAGCGCAATTGCTTACTTGCGCCGACGTAACGAATGCTCCTGATTCAGGAACCTCGTTACGCCGACTGCAGCCTAAGATATGCGTGGCATAAGGCTCTTATGCCCGCATATCTTAGGCTGCATTCTTGCGATGGCCGCTAGGTGGCGTTCCCGTTGTGCTCAGCGTATAGTATGCAAATTGCATACTAACGCCGATTCACAACGTTAAGCGAGCCCTGCGTACGCAGTTTACGTAGTTTCCGGACGGCGGTTTTCGCGTAAGGCTGCCCCTGCTATTAGCAGGGGGCAGCCAATGTTACGTATACCAGTCGTTCCCGCGTCGCGAAATTTGAATTTTACGTAGTTTGCGTAAGTGAATCGTGAATGGCGCTGGACGCCATTCACGTTCACTTTGAAGCAAATGACGTCCTTGCGACGTCATTTGCCGCAATGCACGTCGGGGAAGTTTCCCGACGGAGCATGCGCTCTACGATCGGCGCGGGAGCGCGCCTATTTTAAATGATTCTCGCCCCCTACAGGATCATTTAAATTGCGCGCTCTTGCGCCGGGCATTTTGCCGGCGCGCCCGCGCAATTTATGGAGCTTCTGCTCCGTGAATCGAGGGCAGCGCAAAAAAATTGCGGGGGCGCAGGGCGAAAACGTTGCCCTGCGCCTCCGTAATAAATGCGCAAATCTACTTGAATCCGGCCCAATGTTTATAAACCCTGTCATATGGTCCTACAGCAGTTTTGGCTGTCATTTTAACAGCTGGGAATTGCTGGCAAGGGTTGAACAGCAGTGGGGTAGGACAGGACATACTTGGTGAGCCCTGTGCACTTCCAGGAAGTTTATTTGGCCGTGTATGGTACGTCCAGTGTTCACAGTTGATTAAGATCTAGGCCCGGATTCAGATACAATTGCGTATCTATCGGCGGGCGTAACGTATCTCAGATACATTACGCCGCCGTAACTTAGGGCGCAAGTTCCGTATTCAGAAAGAACTTGCGCCCTAAGTTACGGCGGCGTAGTGTAAATGTGTCCCGCCTATTTCAAATGTGGATGATGTAGGCGTGTTTTATTTAAATTCCTTGTGACCCCACGTATTTGCCGTTTTTTACGAACGGCGCATGCGCCGTCCGTGAACGTTTCGAAGTGCGCATGCTCCAAATTACGCCGCAAACTGTCAATGCTTTCGACGTGAACGTAACTTACGCACAGCCCTATTCGCGAACGACTTACGTAAAATACGACGCTGTTCGTGTGTTTCCGACGTCCATACCTAACATGACTTACCCCTGTTTTATGAGGGGTAACTTTACGCCGGAAAAAGCCTCACGCAAACGACGTAAAAAAAAATCGCCGGGCGGACGTACGTTTCTGAATCGGCGTATCTACCTAATTTGCATATTCCTCGCGTAAATCTACGGAAGCGCCACCTAGCGGCCAGCGTAAATATGCAGCCTAAGATACGACGATGTAAACCCCCATTCACACCTAGGCGTTTTTACGCCTGTAGTGCTACGCCGCTGCCGCCAGAGGGATGAAAACCCATGTCCCTGGAGATGGTTCACATCTCCACGCTGAACGCCGGACGCCTGCCGCCTGAAAAAAGGTCCCGGACCTTTTTTTCAGGCGGCGTTCGGCTAGGAGATGGGAAGCATCTCCATAGAGGGGGTCAATCTGGGGCACATCTAGGCGGACAATACCGGCGTTTTGTCGCCGCAAATCGCGGTACAAAACGCCGCTATTTGTACCGTGATTTGCGGTGACAAAACGCCGCGAATTTGTCTGCCTAGGTGTGAATGGAGCCTAAGAGACTTACGCCGGTCGGATCTTAGGGAAATCTATGTGTAACTGATTCTAAGAATCAGGCGCATAGATACGACCAAGCGCACTCAGAGTTACGACGGCGTATCCGGAGATACGCTGTCGTAACTAGTATCTGAATCCGGGCCCTAAAGTTTCCATGTGGATGAGAGTTTTTCCTGCGACTGTTCTCTCCAGTGCGCCTTTTGTCTATTTAAATGTATACAGCTTACATTGTTCTCTCCCACAGATGTCCCTACCCATACAGCAGCTACCCCATACGAGGCCTCTCCTTCCTCACTGGCGATTGGCTGCAGGATGTACCGCCCGCATTGCTGGCTCAGCTGGTCGACGATGGCATGGCCGATGAATGGAAGCAGCTGCAATTCCAGGAGTCTCTGACAGGGGGCGCTCTGTCCTGGGCGCCATACCCGGGTGGTTCTGGAGGTTGCCTCATCTATCCTCGTGGGGCCGTTATGAACCAGCTCCGTATCCTTTTCTGGCTTGTTGATGTCTGTGTGCGCCAGGCCCACCAACACACTGTAACCGCACCTCAAGGTTTATCATGAAATCAATTTAATGGATCAAAAAATGTGTATCATCCAATTTTTTTTTTTTTTTATCGTTTGGCTAGAGTAGGAAAGGGTTAAAACAGGGGTTGACAAATTTGCTTGGAATCTAGGAGCCAGCTAAAAAAGTTAGGAGCCAGAAAACGCGCCCCGTCCCAAAGAGCTTGCGCGCAGAAGCGAACACATACGTGAGCAGCGCCCGCATATGTAAACGGTGTTCAAACCACACATGTGAGGTATCGCCGCGATTGGTAGAGTGAGAGCAATAATTCTAGCCCTAGTCCTCCTCTGTAACTCAAAACATACAACCTGTAGAATTTTTTTAAACGTCGCCTATGAAGATTTTAAAGGGTAAAAGTTTGTCGGCATTCCACGAGCGGACGCAATTTTGAAGCGTGACATGTTGGGTATGAATTTACTCGGCGTAACATTATCTTTCATAATATTAAAAAAAATGGGGATAACTTTACTGTTGTCTTATTTTTTTATAAAAAAGTGCGCTTGTAAGACCACTGCGCAAATACGGCGTGACAGAAAGTATTGCAACGATCGCCATTTTATTCTCTAGGGTGTTAGGATAAAAAATATATATAATGTTTGGGGGTTCTAATTAGAGGGAAGAAGATGGCAGTGAAAAATAGTGGAAAATGACATTAGAATTGCTGTTCAACTTGTAATGCTTAACTTGTAATACCAACGGCCACCACCAGATGGCGCCAGCTCACACATCTGGTGGTAATAACTTGTAATACCAACGGCTCACCACCAGATGGCGCCAGCCCACCTTCCAAGCCAAGTCGCCAGGACACCATTTCTAGTCGCCATGGCGACCTGGCGCCCGGGATTTGTCGAGCCCTGGGTTAAAACCTCTGTCAGTTGGGGTTGGGATCATAGGCGATGCTAGCCCATTATCATAGGCTGGGGTATGAATCATGGAGCTCCTTGTCTTATTTAGGCAGTTCATGTACACCAAGGGGCCCCGGGGATGGAAGCACTCCATCAAAATGTAAAAAAGCACAAAGTAAGGGCCAAACCAATAGCAGCAGAGTCCTAAAAGTCTACAGTTTATTAGTCCTAATTTAGAGGGAATCCAAATGTTTTTCCCAACGCGTTTCGGACGTGACAAAATAGCAGCAGAGTCCTAATTTGGAGGGAATCAAAGTGTTCCCTGTCAGGGAATCCAGATCTTTCTGCCAGTGTGTTTCGGAGGTAGCAAAAGTCGCCCTTCATCAGTGTTGAAAGTATACAGACAGTTGAATTTTGCTGGATGTGCCCCAGTAGTGAGATTTCCATTCACTTCCTGTCACAGAGAGGCAGCAGGAAGTAAGAAATCCATATAAACTGTTGACGCCATATAAATCCTGTATAATAATAATAATACTCTAATGCAGGGAGGAGCCGCTGTGGGACCCCAGAACAGGACGATCAGGGCCACTCTGTGCAAAACAAACTGCACAGTGGAGGTAAGTATGATATGTATGTTATTTAAAAAAATATATATATATTCTTTAGTATCACTTTAAAGTGGAACTTCGACTTTTGGGTGGAACTCCGCTTTAACCACTTGCCGCCCGCCAATGACATATTGACGTCGGCAAAGTGGTTGTAGAATCCTGACTGGACATCATATGACGTCCTCAGGATTCTGAGCCGCTGCGCGCCCCCGGGGGGCGCGCATCACGGCGATCGTTGTTGCGGGGTGTCAGTCTGACACCCCGCAACACCGATCAAGGTAAAGAGTCTCTCACGAAGGCTCTTTACCACGTGATCAGCCGTGTCCAATCACGGCTGATCGCGATGTAAACAGGAAAAGCCGGTAATCGGCTTTTCCTCACTCGCGTCTGTCAGACGCGAGTAGAGGAGAGCCGATCGGCTGCTCTTGTGACAGGGGGGGTTTGAGCTGATCGATTATCAGCACAGCCCCCCCGAGGATGCCCACTGGACCACCAGGGATACCCACTAGACCACCAGGGATTATAAAAATAAAGGTATGCCACCCTAGACCACCAGGGATGAGGACACAAAAAATGGATGCCAATCAGTGCCGCAATGGATGCCAATCAGTGCCCACAATGGGCATCACTGATTGGCAGGCATTGTTTGGCACTGATGGGCACTATTGTATGTGTTGTACTAATAGATGCCAATCTATGCCCATCCGTGCCGCCTATCAGTGCCCATCCGTGCCGCCTATCCTTGCCCAGCCGTACCACCTATCTGTGCCACCTATCTGTGCCGCCTATCCAAGCCCATCCATGCCGCCTATCCATGCCGCCTATCAGTGCCCATCCGTGCGGCCCATCAGTGCCGCATATTAGTGCCCATCAATGCCACCACATCAGTGCCACCTCATCAGTGCCGCCTTATCAGTGCCCGTCAGTGCAGTACCATCAGTGCCCATCAGTGAAGGAGAAAACGTACTTATTTACAATGTTTTATAACAGAAACAAAAAAAAACGTTTTTTAAAAAAAAATCGGTAATTTTTTATTTATTTTTGCAGAAAATAAATATCCCAGAGGTGATCAAATACCACCAAAAGAAAGCTCTATTTGTGGGAACAAAATGATAAAAATTTAGTTTGGGTATAGTGTAGCATGACCGCGCAATTGTCATTCAAAGTGCAACAGCGCTGAAAGCTAAAAATTGGTCTGGGCGGTAAGGTGTATAAGTGCCCTGTATGGAAGTGGTTAAGTACCGTAGTTTGTCGCCATTCCACGAGTGTGCACAATTTTAAAGCGAGACATGTTGGGTATCTATTTACTCGGCATAACATCATCTTTCACATTATACAAGAAAATTGGGCTAATTTTACTCAGATTTTTTTTTTTTTAACTTGTTAGCAACAAGTGTCAGAAATAGGCCTGGTCTATTGGAATAAAGTGGTTGTTAAGCCCCTCTAACCTGTATACACCATCAGCACTGCCTCCTATTGCAGTGTCCCCCCTCTGTGGGCGATTTATTAGTATAAATGCTGCAAATACCTAATTTCACAGCCAAGATTGCTTTTACATGACCAGGCAGTTTTCTGACAGATGCAGATTCCCCTGCTGACGTCAGTCTGGAGGAGAGGAGGGGACAGCTGGCCGGTCATGTGATCTCAAACTCGGCTGTGAAATTAGGTATTTGCAGCATTTATATTTATAAACCACACAGAGACAGGCACACTACAATTGGAGGCAGTGCTGATGGTGTACACAGGTTAGTGTTATGCAAGCAGGAGGCGGTAGGGGCGGCACTGTCACGAGGGAGCAGACAGGCGGAGGGGGGAGGAGGACACGAGCAGAGACGAGAGTAGAAAGTTGGCTACGGATGACGGAGGCACATAAACTGACCACGGTGTCAGGGCTCAGCAGCCTTGATACACCGTGGTCAGTTTGCATAGTGGAGAGCAGAAACTAGCAGGATCAGCCAGGTTTTTTAGGTAATACAGGGTGCCAAATGACACAGGACAAGCACATATAACATGCTTCAAAAGAGCAGGATCCATTTATTATTATTTATAAATACCTACAAAAAAACCTCCATCTGTCTCAAAAAAAGATAAAAATTTAGGGCCAGATTCTCGTAGATCCGCATATCTTTGCGCGGGCGTAACGTATCCGATTTACGTTACGCCTCCGCAACTCCGCGACGGGCAAGTGCTGTATTCTCAAAGCACTTGCTCCGTAAGTTGCGGCGGTGTAGCGTAAATAGGCCGGAGTAAGCCTGCCTAATTCAAATTTGGAACATGGGGGCGTGTGTTATGTAAAATAACCATGACCCGACGTGAATGACGTTTTTCGCATGCGCCGTCCGTGGACATATCCCAGTGTGCATTGCTCCAAATACGCCGCAAGGACGTATTGGTTTTGACGTGAACGTAAATTACATCCAGCCCCTATTCACGGACGACTTGCACAAACGACGTAAAATATTCAAAATTCAACGCGGGAACGACGTCCATACTTAACATTGGTACGCCCCATGTACGCCACCATATAGCAGGGGTAAAGCCTAACGTAAACGGCGTATCTGTACTGCGTCGGACGGGTGTACGTTCGTGAATTTGCGTATCTAGCTGATTTACATATTTCTAGGCGTAAATCAGCGTACACGCCCCTAGCGGCCAGCGTAAATATGCAGTTATGATCTGACGGCGTAAGAGACTTACGCCGGTCGGATCTAATAGAAATCTATGCGTAACTGATTCTAAGAATCAGGCGAATAGATACGACGGCACAACTCAGAGATACGACGGCGTATCTGGAGATACGCTGTCGTATCTCCTTTGTGAATCTGGGCCTTAGTTTGGGCATGGCATTACATGACCGTTTATGGTAGTTTGTTGGCATTCCACGAGCATAAGCAATTTTAAAGTGTGACATGTATGGTATCGATTTACTCGATGTAACATCTTTATATATTATGTTTTGATTTTATTTGCATTCAAATGAATTAAAGTGTATTTTTTGCATGACATAAAAAATTTGCAACGACAACTATTTTTATTCTCTAGGGCCTTTGTTAATTTGTTTGTATGTATGTACCGTATTTATCGCGGTATAACGCGCTCCCGCGTATACCGCGCACCCCTAAAGTTGCCCCCAATCCTGTGGAAAAAAAGTTTTTTTTGTACTTAGTTTTGGTGTCTTGCGCGGCGGCCTCGTCGGGTCCGGCGTTCGTCTGCGGCTTCGGGTGTCCTCTTCGTCGGGTCCGGCGTCCTTCTGCGGCTTCGGGTGTCCGTCTTCGTCGGTTCCGGCGTCCTTCTGCGGCTTCGGGTGTCCTCTTCGTCGGGTCTGGCGTCCTTCTGCGGCGTCCTCCCCGCTCGTTTCCCGCGCCGAGTTTGAATACTGCGCCGACATATACAGAGCGCAGTACACTCGTGTATTGTCGGCAATGCTCGGCAACTCTCGCACTGACGTCCTGTACGTCCAGGCCGTGAGCGCGGAAGGTGCCGAGACTGCCCGACTATACCCGAGTGTACTGCGCTCGGTATATGTCGGCGCAGTATTCAAAACTTGGCGCGGGTATCGGCGTATACCGCGCACCCACGATTTTGCCCTTATTTTCAGGGCAAAAAAGTGCGTGGTATACGCCAATAAATACGGTATGTATAAAAAAAAAATGCTGATTTTTACATATAAACAAAAAATATCAGAATAGGCCTTGTCTTCAAGTGACTAATCAGGTGATTCGACAAAAGTTTTTCAACATTCCATTCGACAAAAGTAATTGGGAACAGATGTAGATGGATCAAATTTGTCTGATTCCTAGTGAACCTGCAGCATCTCTTGTCAGCTTACACTGGAACAGCAAGCCTAGGGTGACAACAATGCTCTTGCATAGATACAGTCAGTGTTGTCACCCTAGGAGAGTAAGTGTGTTCCTGGCAGGATCCATATCAGTGGACTGGTAAACTGCAACAGATTACATTTTTGTGTTTAGAAGCACTCTAAAGTCTTAATGGCATAGTACAGAACACGAGCAACCTATTCATACCCCATGGGTTTTACTTGTACCTTTGCGTGATTGGATACTGCCATACTTTTGAGGACACGTCCCTCTGGGATGCTTTCCCTATAATCATACCCCACTGCGTGAGTCCTCAGTTTCTCGTAGGTGATGGACCTCTTTTTTCCATCTCGGAGACACCAGCTTCACCAGTTTATTATTTTTTTGTTCATTATTCTTCTTTCTGAATTTTTAATGATCTTAGATCGGTGCAACTTTGATAGAACCTTGGTACCCCACGCTCTGCAGTGGCTTGTTATGTTCCCTTGGGCACTGGATCCTACCTAGGGCACTTACTTTGACACCTGGGTCAGTGTGGTGAGTTAGCCTTAGGGTGCTATACAGGTCTAGGGCCAAGGTCCATCACAATGGAACCCAGTGCCTGAAGATATGTCCAACATGATGGGCAAAGCTTTGACCTTGCCTGTCTACGATGCAGGACTGTATATAAAGCCCAGGCTTTGCCCATCATGGCGGGCATATCTTCAATTAGGTTAGCCTCAGGGTACTATAGAGGTCCAGGGCCAAGGTCCATCACAGTGTAACCCAGTTCCTGAAGATTTGTCCACCATGACACAGAAGCCTTGACTTTACCTGTCTATGGTGCAGGACTGTATATAAAGCTCAGCCTTTAGCTCATCATGGTGGGCATATCTTCAGTTGAGTTTTTCGCAGAGTGCTATACAGGTCCAGAGCCAGGGTCCATCACAGTGGAATACAGTCTCTGAAGATATGCCCTCTGTGACACAGAAGCCTTGACTTTACTTGTCTATGCTGCTAGACTGTATATAAGGCCTGGGCTTCACCCATCATGGTGGGCATATCTTCAGTTGATTTTTTCTCAGGGTGCTATATGGGTCCAGAGCCAAGGTCCATCACAGTGGAACACAGCCTCTGAAGATATGCCCACCATGAAGGGTGAAGCCTTGACTTTACTTGTCCATGCTGCTAGAGTGTATATAAAGCCTGGGCTTCACCCATCATGGTGGGCATAGCTTCAGGGACTCTGTTCCATTGAGATGGAGCTGTATTTCTGACCATTACAGTGCGCTTGCAGGGATGAGTTTGAAAAAAGACACTCCATGTAATTGATAGGTATCTGCTCAGTGTGATCCATTTTGGTGTTTTATATCTCCGGTGTGCCAGAGTGATCCTTAGCAACATGTCAGACTTTCAGCAGATACTCATGAAGCCCCCCAGAGTGAAGATTAAAGGAAAGCCGGCCGTGTGCGACCTCCAGCAGAGGGTCCAACAAATAAGCACTGGGGAGTTTGATGACAGTAAGTATTAAGCCTCGTACACACGATCAGTCCATCCGATGAGAACGGTCTGAAGGACTGTTGTCATCGGTTAACCGATGAAGCTGACTGATGGTCCATCGCGCCCACACACTATCGGTTAAATAAGCGATCGTGTCAGAAGGCGGTGACGTAAAACACAACGACGTGCTGTTTTTACGCCACCGCCTTGCGTGGATTTTTAACCGATGGTCGTGCCTACTAACGATCGGTTTTGACCTATTGGTTAGGAATCCATCGGTTAAATTTAAAGCAAGTTGGCTTTTTTTTAAAGGTTAATTTTTTTGTTTTTTATTGTTTATAAAAACATAACAAACCAACACTATACAGGTGTATTATCCTAGCGAACATCGCTTCAGTCAAAGTGCAATACAATACTCAGGTATACAGGTAAACATTGTGAAACAACATACAGAAAATATCATCACAAAGCACAATCTACCTTAGTCAGGGCCTAGGCACTGGTAGTTCTAGAAGCATAGTATCCCTATTAAGAGCTGTACCCTAGGAGGCAGGGCCGTTTGAAGGAATTTGGGGGCCCCAAGCAAAATGGACATGGAGGTCCCACCAACCCCCCCCCCCCCCCCCCCACATGCATGCACGCAAAGCCTCCCCATGTTCTTTTTACTCCCCATACCGGGTCCATACCATGTGGCAGGAGATTCAGTTTCCTGTTCCCGGCCGGACTGAAAGGAAGTGAGCACTCAGTGTGCACATCCTGTCAGTCCGGCCAGGAACAGGAAACTGAATTCCAGCCAGAGTCCGGACTGACAGGAGGAAGGAAGAGGAGCTCGGCCACGCTACAGAGAAGGGGAAGTGACAACTCAAGGCAGCAGTGCTGCAGGCTCTCTATAGAGCGCTCAGGCGGCTGCAGCATATTGGGAATGCGGCAGGGGCCCTTTTTGGGGCCACAGACCAGCTCGGGGCCCCAAGCAATTGCTTGGTTTGCCTGCCTTGTAGCGACAGGCCTGCTAGGGGGCAGCTGGTATGGTACTCTCTGAGTTAACCCAGGAGTCCCATATTTTGGAGAACTTTTTGGGACATCCACTCGCTTTGTATGTTAACTTATATAGTGGTATCGATTGGTTGACAAGGGTAAGCCAAAGCTTTATATTTGGTGTGGACTGGGATTTCCAGTGCATGGTAATCGTTTTTTTAGCGTAAAATAGCACTATGCGTATGAAGGTTTGTACGTTTTGGGATAACTCTTCATCAAGTTGGCTTTTTTTTAATTGATGGTTAAATAACCTATGGGGCCCACACACGATCGGTTTTGACCGATGAAAACGGTCCATCAGACCGTTGTCCTCTGTTTAACCTATCGTGTGTACGAGGCCTTAAGATGTATCTAAGAGCAAATGATTTATGATGTGGTGATTTATTGCACCCAGCATTGACTACAGTCCTCTCTACCATTCCATTTCAAGTGTTATCTTCTGACCTGCAGAGATACGCAAGAAAAGTTGTGACTTTTGAATTTACAAGCACATATTAGTGCATTTTGCAAACTTGGCTCTAGTTCTTTAAGTCAACTGACCAGCAGAACAGGACAGGGAGATGTTATAGGGAGAGCCCCATCAGACTGCGCCTGCATGGATAGCTGACAATTGACAGCACTAGTGTGGCCTAAATTTCAGGACTTATATGATCCATGTCATTTAGAGTCCCTTGGTGTACTTTACTTTAATAAATGTTTTTATTGTCTACGGTAGTTTAAGGTGGATGAATTATAAATGAACTTTAGGGGCCAGCAGTCTGCATTAAAGCGGAGGTCCGCCCACCTGTCAAAGACAGGTATCTGCCCCCCCCCCCCCATCTCCCCAAAAGGTGTCAAATGTAGCACCAGAGGGGGAGAGGAGACAAATTCGCAGAAATTCCACTTTTGGGTGGAATTTCTCTTTAAGTTCTAGGGACAGAAAGAAGACATGTGTTCGGGGTTCCAGAGACAGGACAACTGGGTGTGCATGGGATTCCATTGATGGAAAGACCACTTTCTGGTTTCCAGAAACCGGAATACTGCATGTGCGTGGGGTTTCGGGACAGAAAGACACTGTTGGCTTCTGGGGACAAGACTGCATATGCATGCCTGTGTATTTTGTAATGGACTGCCTGTTGCCCCGCCCTGGTGTCCCCTGCCCTCCAAACCCTTCCAGCAGACCAATAGCTATGACCAGTCCTTTACCCCAAGCACTGTACATAGACGTTGAGGTAAAACCAATGAAATCACTTTTTTTGAACAGAAATACAGATTTTTATACACTATTTATTCAAAAATAGGGGCAGTCACCACATGAACAATGCAAATTTCAAACAGCAATCCAGCTCTAATGGTAATCTAATGAAACAGTAATCTAATTAACAGCTAGGCCCCTAGACAAGTCTTATCGGCATGACTAGCAGTCACAGGAATTCCCCCACCCCAGACAGTCCAGCACCTTGTTCCCCAATATTCGGGAAGACCCAGGGCTGTCCAAATCTCATTTACCAGCTTTCTTTTCTCACTGAGTTTCAAGTTAATAGAGACCATCATGGCTTCCTTGTTGAATGTGGTAATAACATGTTATCTTGCATTATATAACAGGATATCTTCCTGAATGCTCTCAGCTCCCTCAAATGCCAGGGCCCATAGTCAGTAGGTGTGACTGAACCGTCCAGCACCCAGCTTGAGTGCTTTCATTAGCATACAGCTTCCCCCAGTCTGGACATAGAAACCAGATATTATAGTGGACCATACAAGACTAGCCGACAATAGCTTGTATGAGAACTGAAACTCTTTATTGGAAACTCACACAGAATTGATATACACAATCAGGTGAGGCTGATAACATTATCGTATGCAAAGGCAACTGCATACAGGATAATAATTAACATAACTAAGAAACAACCAACATAAACTATGCTAATCCACCTCTAGCAACTAATAGCTGGCATTGATATAATTAACATGAGCTAATTAACTAGTCACTTAAGCCAGCCTAGGTGACCAGACTGTCTGGCAACAAAGTACAATAC
The DNA here is from genome assembly GCF_905171775.1 of Rana temporaria. Taxonomy (NCBI): domain Eukaryota; kingdom Metazoa; phylum Chordata; class Amphibia; order Anura; family Ranidae; genus Rana; species Rana temporaria. The sequence goes on from NC_053490.1 coordinate 18,262,583, forward strand.
ACATTATTATAACCATAACAATCCCATAATGGTTTGGTAACAAGGTACAGTGGTCACAATATCAATCACCTCTGCAAGAGATGATCAGACAGACAGAAACAATAGGTAACTTAATTAGCACAATTAACAATGGGTGAAAGACACTTGGGAGGCACAATATGGGAAAGACCTACTTACAATAAACACATTACAGGAGACCCCAGGCAGGTGGCTTGAGCGGATGATGGTAACATCTGCTATGAGTCTCCAAAGACATGCTGGTAGGTTAATAGGATCCTGCCCAAATTGGCCCAGTATATATGTATATATGTGTGTACGACTGTGTGTCCCAAGCTTGTCAAGATCCTACGGGGTAAATGACCGCACCAGCCAGGAAGACACTGGCTGCAAAAAGCGCCTAGAGGCAATTCAGTTTGCATGTGTAGCGCTATACAAGTCACTCACTCATTCATTCAGTCTCACAGTGTGCGGCAGTCATGATTGGTTACCGGGCATCTAGACCCTAAACATGGATCCCGGGCCTAGATTCCCAGAGTCTGTGTGTTTTGGGGAGACATGAACTTGAATCAAAAACAAGACCACTCCTAGGGTCCCCCAGGCATACATATTCCAAAGAGTAGTGTACCCTTAAAAGTCAGGGCCCATAGTCACTGGGTAAGGGGCCACCCTGCAGTCCCCTCCAAAATCCCCTGTCCTGGTTGGGTTCCTTGGTCAGGAAGTTTTTGTATGCATAGGGGTCTATGAAGACTGCATATTCATGGGGTTTTGGGAACAGGAAGACTATGTATATTCTAGGGGCAAGAAAACTGTGTGAAACAAATTTCAGGGGCAGGAAAGCTGCAAATGTGTTGGGTTCCAGGGACAGAAACTGTGTGTGTTGGATTCCAAGGACAAGAATACGTGTGCATAGGGTTTAAAGGACAGAAAGATTGTTAGATTCCAGAAAAAGGAATCCTATGTGTTGGGCTTTAAGGACATGTAGACTGCGTGCTTGGTTCCAGGAACAGGAAGACTGCATGAGGGGGTTTGGAGAACAGGAAGACTGACTGTTGGATTCCAGGGACAGCAAGACTACTTTGTGTTGCATTCCAGGTAGAGGAAAAATGTGTGTTGGGTTCCAGGGAAAGGACTGCATGTTGTGTTTGAGGGACAGAAAGGCCGCGTGTTGGGTTCCAAGGAAAAGGCCGTGTGTTGGGTTCCAAGGAAAAGGCCGCGTGTTGGGTTCCAAGGAAAAGGCCGCGTGTTGGGTTCCAAGGAAAAGGCCGCGTGTTGGGTTCCAAGGAAAAGGCTGCGTGTTGGGTTCCAAGGAAAAGGCCGCGTGTTGGGTTCCAAGGAAAAGGCCGCGTGTTGGGTTCCAAGGAAAAGGCCGCGTGTTGGGTTCCAAGGAAAAGGCAGCGTGTTGGGTTCCAAGGAAAAGGCAGCGTGTTGGGTTCCAAGGAAAAGGCAATGTGTTGGGTTCCAAGGAAAAGGCAGTGTGTTGGGTTCCAAGGAAAAGGCCGCGTGTTGGGTTCCAAGGAAAAGGCCGCGTGTTGGGTTCCAAGGAAAAGGCCGCGTGTTGGGTTCCAAGGAAAAGGCCGCGTGTTGGGTTCCAAGGAAAAGGCCGCGTGTTGGGTTCCAAGGAAAAGGCCGCGTGTTGGGTTCCAAGGAAAAGACAGTGTGTTGGGTTCCAAGGAAAAGGCAGTGTGTTGGGTTACAGGTACAGGAAGACTGCGTTTTGCATTTTAGGGGCAGGACTGTGTGCTGTGTTCCAGGGACTGGAAGACTGCGTGTCGGCTTCTGGGGACAGGAAATCTTTTGTGTGGGGCTGCAAAAAAATGGACTGAAACAGCTTCTCCTTTTATATGGAGGAAGATGTCCCCTCCTGTTAGAGGTTTCACCTTCCGCTTCTCTTGTATTCTCTCCAGTTTTTGTCGGTGTTCGATCTACATATAATTTGGCCACATGGAGTTTTTCAGCTGATGATCCCCCCAGACCTCTTGGTGTTGTGAGAACGAAGACTCCCAGCACCTGCCTCAATGTCAGGTAAGGCTGAGATTGGTTCACTATCTGTGTCGGTCAGCTGGGGGGCAATGGACAGAGAGGGCCCCTGGAAGTACTGTGAATGTGAGCTGACTAGCTAGGCTGCATCATGGTGTCTGCAGGCCACCAGTATAGATGAGCTGCATGCTGTACTTTGTGTTATCCCCATTATGGATAGTAGATATAATAGTAGAAATATAGTGTTTCCATTGTGTGTCACGTGTCTGTGTATGGTGTCCCCTCTTGGTAATGTTGTGTCCTCTTATCTTGCAGCCCTCACCTGCCTGGTGAACTCTGTGTCTGTACGGAAAGTGGGACATTGTACCTGTGGAACTTGGAGCGGGGGTAAATATCTATAGTACTGCTCAGAGTTTCCTGCCTTTCTGTTGCTTTATTATTGCGCCTCCATGACCTGGGGTCACTGAGGGCCATATTCTCAAAGAATTTACGCCGGCGTATCAGCAGATACGCCGACGTAAGTCCGATTCTAAGGCCGTCGTATGTTTAAGTGTATTCTCAAACTGAGATACACTTAAACATGCCTAAGATACGACGGCCTGCGCCGTTGTATCTTAGGCTGCAATATCTACGCTGACCGCTAGGTGGCGTTTCCTTTGCGGTCAGCGTAGAATATGCAAATGACTAGTCACGCCGATTCTCTAACGTACGTTTGCCCGTCGTAGTGATTTTACGTCGTTTCCGTAAGCGATACGCGGCGTAAAGATAAACATGCCCCCTAGGTGGCGTACTCAATGTTAAGTATGGCCGTCGTTCCCGCGTCGGAATTTGAAAATTTAACGTCGTTTGCGTAAGTCGTCTGTGAATGGCGATGGACGCCATTTACGTTACCGTCAAACAAATGACGTCCGTGAGACGTCATTTAGCGCAATGCACGTTGGGTAATTTACCCGACGGAGCATGCGCATTACGATCGGCGCGGGAGCGCGCCTAATTTAAATGATCCACGCCCCCTACCAGGATCATTTGAATTAGGAGTGCTTGCGCGGGTGGACTTTACGCTACGCCGCCGCAAGTTTACAGGTAAGTGGTTTGGGAATCAGGCACTTGCCAGTTAAACTTGCGGCGGAGTAACGTAAAGGACATACGTTACGCCGCCGGAGATCTATAAGAATATGGCCCTGACTCTCTAACTTTGCACTGATACCAATCAATATCCTGCTACCTTCCTCTTCATCCTTATCTCTTTTCCACACAGTCAGTTGTCACTTCTCTGTCAGTCCTCCATCCCTTTGCGATGATCAGCTTCTGCTCTTTCTCTCTGTGCTCTCCTGGCTCATAATCAGCTGCCATGCTGCCCCCTCCCTATATAACCAGCCAATACCTGGTACTTTCTCTTACTGCCCACCTATGTCTCCTTCCTTCATCTTGTCCTCCGCTCATTTCTATTGGGACCAGCTCAGATGTGTTCAGATCCTTGTCCGATGCCAGCTTCCCGATCCCGCCACGAAGCAGTCACTGTACTGGGCCAATAATAAGCGGCCAAGGCAGCATTCACTGACCTGCAGCCATACATATACACACCCCTTGTATACATGTGGAGTAAGGAATGCTTCGGCAAAGATTAGAACACCAAGCTCATCCCCATGCTCTATGATCAGCCAGTACTCTGCCACAGCCTGGCACTACCCACCTTCCTCTCTCCATCGTATTTCCCGTTCCTTTCTATAACCAACCAATACTCAACGCTCTGCCATAGCCTGGCACTGACTCTATCCCCTCTTTCCAGCTGCATCCTTATAACCAAAAAGTACTCTACCATGACCTGGAACCACCATCTTTCTCTTTTCTCCTCCCTATCACCTGCCACATGGAATGCTTCCACAGCCTAGCTCTGCCCACTGCCAGCTTCTCCCTCCATCCTATTGCTTGTTTCTTTCTATAACCAGCCAATACTCTGCGGTCTGCCATGGCCTGGAACCACCACCTTCCCTTATTCCTTCCTCCCCATAACCCGCCACCTGGTACTCTTCCACAATCTGGCACTGACCACCTCCCCAACCTTCTTCTGCCCTAGACCTGGGCATTTTATGACCCCTGTGCCACACCTGGTCCTTTCTGGAGCCAGGTGTCTGGCTCACGTGAGGTCAATCATAAGTTAGAAATCCCTGGATCAACGCTGGTCAGCCAACCAGATGTTGGTCCTGTTTCAACCCTCCTTGGTCGGCAGTCAAACTTCTACCCTTTATGAGAGGCTTTGTCCCTGTAAGGAGGGGCAGTGCTGCTCATCAAGCGACTGGGAATGATCATAGGAGGTGGGAAACAAAGATATGATGCAGGTGAGGGCATGCAGGGAGGTGTTGCCAGGTCCTTCTTTTCACCCCACAGGTAAGGGGTGGAGCTTATGTCTCCACTAGTCATTCCTAAAGTGTTACTAAATCAAAAAACCTGCATTCAATATATCTGGTCTCCCACAGTACACAGAACATGGAAATGAAATTATTTTAGTCAATTTAAACTGCTAAATTCCTTTTCTCATTAGTAGTATATAGCAGTTTTGTAACTTCTATCAGTGTCCGGCTGATAAGGAGATTTCATTCTCCTCTGACTGTCCTTTGAGGCGCATCGAGGCCTACGGGTAACTGACTGCGTTTTGTACCATTTTGTACTTTTAAGAATTTTAATAAATAAATGAACCATGATTAGCTCTGTGCTGATCACATGCACCCTCCTAAACAAAAAAAACTCCTCCTTCCTGAAGAATCTCTTGTGACGAAATGCGTTGACAACAGACACGTCAGACACTTTGGAACCCAGAAAATCTGGGGCTGCCATATTGATTATGTTCTTTGCCTAAATGTGAGTGCTATAAAAAAAAAAACTCTCTAGCAATACACACCAAACTGAGCATGTGCAGAATGCCTCCTAGTGCTATGTTCTATCAGGAGATGGATTGGGGACTATGGAAGAAAGGGAGGATCAGAGAGGACAGGATCAAACACCCTTTTTACACAATGCGTTGCATTACCCCTTAGTTTCCAGTGAGTATAACGAGCATGCTTTATTGAATTTACAGTCTGCCATGCTGTGGAAGAGACCTCACACACCAGGGAGCGTCACAACAAAACCAATTGTTCCTGCGGCCAATTGGGAATTGCCCACCCCTGGTCTATCGTGTCCGCTCCTCCTCTCTATAACCAGCCAATAACCATTACTCTGCCCCAGCCTGGCTTTGCTCTGCATTTTCCCCTTCAGCTCATTGTCTCTTTAGATTGCAGCGAATCCGTCAGGATGAACAAACCCTTTTCTTCCGCGATGACTCTCACTGGAGATGGAGTGACTTCACCTCCCACCCTCGTGTCCTCCTGTATGCTGACCGCACTGGAGTGCAGGCTGCAGACGTTCGGGTAAGTGCATAATGGTATTTGCTGGACATGGGCATCAGCTCTGTGTGTCACCACACTCACATCTTGCCACCTTCTGGGGATCTCGGAGCTTAAATATTGACTTTGTGTGAGTTTTTTCTTTTTCCTGAACGTTCTGATGGTGTGTTGCCTCCATAGGTGGAAGGTGGTCAGGGCCTGGACTTGTTTCGTATCGGTCAGGAGTCGTCATCCCAGAGAGGAGAGAGGGTGATCTTATCCCGCTGTCTGAGGGAGACGGAACCGGCTCACTTCCTGGTGACCACACAGGTAACACTTCTTCTGTAGGGCGAAGTACAGCAGGAGATGCAGGGGAGAGGTACCAGACATACCCAGAAGTCGTTTTTTTTTTTTTTAACCACTTAACCCCCCGGACCAATATGCTGCTAAATGCCCAAAGGCGTTTCTACAATTCGGCACTGCGTCGCTTTAACAGACAATTGCGTGCTCGTGCGACGTGGCTCCAAAACAAAATTGGCGTACTTTTTCCCCCACAAATATAGCTTTCTTTTGGTGGTATTTGATCACCTCTGCGGTTTTTATTTTTTGCGGTATAAACAAAAATAGAGCGACAATTTTGAAAAAAATGCAATATTTTTTACTTTTTGCTATAATAAATATCCCCCAAAAACATATATAACATTTTTTTTTTCCCTCAGTTTAGGCCGATACGTATTCTTCTACCTATTTTTGGTAAAAAAAAATCGCAATAAGCGTTTATCGATTGGTTTGCGCAAAATTTATAGCGTTTACAAAATAGGGGATAGTTTTATTGCATTTTTATTATTTTTTTTTTTTTTACAACGAATGGCGGCGATCAGAGATTTTTTTCGTGACTGCGACATTATGGCGGACACTTCGGACAATTTTGACACATTTTTGGGACCATTGTCATTTTCACAGCAAAAAATGCATTTAAATTGCATTGTTTATTGTGAAAATGACAGTTGCAGTTTGGGAGTTAACCACAGGGGGCGCTGAACGTGTTAGGCTTCACCTAGTGTGTGTTTACAACTGTAGGGGGGTGTGGCTGTAGGTCTGACGTCATCGATCGAGTCTCCCTATAAAGGGGATGACACGATCGATGTGCCGCCACGGGGAAGCCGTGTTTACATACGGCTCTCCCCGTTCTTCAGCTTCGGGGAGCGATCGCGACGGAGCGGCTATAAACAAATAGCCGCGCCGTCGTCCCGGATCGCTCCCCGATCGGACCCCCCACCCGCTAGAAGGCAAGGACGTATATATACGTCCTTCTGCCTGTCCGTGCCATTTTGCGGACGTAAATAGTCGTGCGGCGGGCGTTAAGTGGTTAAGAAAGCTTTTTAAATGTGCTGGGGGCACATTTAAGATGTTCTCTAGGCTAGTTCAGTGTTTCTCAACTCCAGTCCTCAAGCGCCCCAACAGGTCATGTTTCAGGATTTCTCTCAGATAAAATGGCTGCAGTAATTACTAAGGCAGGGAAACTGATCACATCACCTGTGCAAAATAATGGAAAGCCTGAAAACATGACCTGTTGGGGCGCCCTGAAGACTGGAGTTGAGAAACACTGGGCTATCGACAGGGTCACTTTAGAGCTAAACTCTTAGTTTCAAAATGTTGTTACTTCTTCTTTTCCATAATAAAAAACATAAATTTAATGTAAATTGCCTTATAAATGTGCATGACGTCATAGATTTAGAATGCAGCTATGCCTGGGTACAGGCCTCGATAGGTTATAGGGTTAACTCCAGCTCCCCACTGAGTTAAAGGGTCACTAGAGGCCGAATTCTTTATTTATTTTTTTAAATAACAAACATGTTATACTTACCTCCACTCTGCAGCTCGTTTTGCACAGAGTGTCCCCTAACCCTGTCTTCTAGGGTCCCTCGGCGGCTGTCTCGGCTCCTCCTCGCAAAAGCTTTTTACCTTCATGCGAGCTCCCATGGTGGAAAGCTTTTGCGAGCGCGCTCCCGTGATACAGCGGCGGGCATAGCCGCCGACTGTATCACTCGGTCCCGCCCCCCAGCCAATGGCTGCGCTGCTATCAATCCGTCCAGCCTAGCCAATCAACGGGCAGGCTGGGAACCATAGACCATCACATGGACGTGCTCGGGACTTTCGAGGGGTCAGGTAAGTAAAGCGGGGGGGGGGCGGTACCATCGGATGTTTTTTCACCTTAATGCATAGGATGCATTAAGGTGAAAAAACATTTACCTTTACAATCCCTTTAAGGCACCTCTGGCTCACTGCTACTATGACCTAACACTCCGATTGACTCCTTATCGGACCACCCCTCCGCTGAGCATAGAAAATAAAGTAAACAAACGCAATCGTACAGCACATACAAAAAAAGCTCCTTCCGGAGGAAGTCCCTGTGACGAAACATGTTGACAATAGATGTGACGCCAGATTCTCTGGAACCCAGACGTGATGGGGCTGCCATATTGGTTGTTACTCTTTCTGCCTAAATGTGAGTTATATTTTACAAAAGCTTAGAAAATCTAGACAAGTAAAACGTCATTGCGTAGCGCATAAAAAAAATAAAAATCTCTTGTTATAAAATTGCACTCACATTTAGGCAGAGAGAATAACCAATATGGCAGCCTCAGCACTTCTGGGTTCCCAGAGCGCCTGACATTGCGTCTGTTGTCCACACGTTTCTTCACAAGGACTTTCTCAGGAATGTCGGGCCGTGTCGTTTGCTTTTCTATGCTGAGCCGAGGGCTGGTCCAATAAAGGAGTTCATCGGAGTGTAAGGTGACAGCCGTGGTGAGCCAGAGGGAAGCTGGAGGTCATTTTATAACCTAAGTTGTGCTGGAATGACCTGAGGGGTGTACAGAATATTTTGAGGTATGATGTCCTGGTGAGTGGGACACACCAAGCGGTCTCCTGGCTTGTCAAATATACAGTGAGAGTGGAAGAACAGACCAGGAGTCTAAAAATGTCCAGTTCCCCCGTCTACACTAAATGGAGAAATAATAACCGCTGTTGCTGTTAGAAAGAAGCTACAATGGGAAAAGTACACAACCGGCCAGTGGCCCAGGGGGTTTGGAGGTTGGGACTATGCGGGTTTGGAGGTTGGGACTGTCATGGACCTTGGAATGCGGAAGTGTTCCTCCTTGAAATCTGTTACACAGTGGGGGGTCTTCTGCTCTGTCTTAAAGCTCCAGACGGCTCCATTGTTCTGTGTCTGGCTATTGTGTACATTGATTGCCCCCTGGGGCTTCTGTCTCATTACACATAACAGTCCCTCCATTCAAGCTATCGGGCCAATCCCTGCTGACTCATTTTCAAGTCCTCATTTGCATGGCTAAGGAGGACCTGAAGGAGGACTACATGTACTTTACAATTGACCAATAGGAAAGCGATTGTTGGGGGCGGGATGTTCCAAATTTTGTTTAAAAGTGTGTTGTGTACTTCCAATAAAGGTCTTCCTGTTTGAACTTACATACAGCCTGCCTGGTGTTTGTTCTAATGGATTACGAACGGCACATAGCTGTAGTTCGGATCCCGGAGCCTTGGATGACCGAACCATCAGATGTTGCGATCTGCAAGCTGACTCACTAGTAGTAGAGGAGTGTCGGGAGAGCAGAAGCGAGCGAGCAAGGGTCTCGTTACAGGGACTATGGGGGTTTGGAGGTTGGGACTATGGGGGTTTGGAGGTTAGGGCTTTGCAAGGGGGTTGGAGGTTAGGGCTTTGCAGGGGGGGGGGGGTGTTGGAGGTTAGGGCTTTGCGGGGGAGTTGGAGGTTAGGGCTTTGCGGGGGAGTTGAAGGTTAGGGCTTTGCGGGTTGGGGGGGGGGAATAGGAGGTTAGAACTACAGCGAGCAGCAGTATTGATTTATTTCAGGGATTTGTATAGTGCCGTCAATTTACGCAGCACTTTACATATATATTGTACATTCCCATCAGTCCCTGCCCCCAAGGAGCTTACAATCTAACGTTCCTAACTCGCATACATACTGGGGCCAATTTAGACAGGAACCAATTAACCTACCAGCATGTCTTTGGAGTTTTGGGGAGGTTGGGGGCTAGTGGGGGTAGGAGGTTGGGGGCTAGTGGGGGTAGGAGGTTGGGGACTACAGGGGGTAGGAGGTTGGGGACTACAGGGGGTAGGAGGTTGGGGGCTAGTGGGGGTAGGAGATTGGGGACTACAGGGGGTAGGAGGTTGGGGGCTAGTGGGGGTAGGAGATTGGGGACTACAGGGGGTAGGAGGTTGGGGGCTAGTGGGGGTAGGAGATTGGGGACTACAGGGGGTAGGAGATTGGGGGCTAGTGGGGGTAAGAGGTTGGGGACCACAGGGGGTAGGAGGTTGGGGACCACAGGGGGTAGGAGGTTGGGGGCTACAGGGGGTAGGAGGTTGGGGGCTACAGGGGGTAGGAGGTTGGGGGCTACAGGGGCTAGGAGGTTGGGGACTACAGGGGGTAGGAGGTTGGGGGCTAGTGGGGGTAGGAGGTTGGGGGCTGGTGGGGGTAGGAGGTTGGGGACCACAGGGGGTAGGAGGTTGGGGGCTACAGGGGGTAGGAGGTTGGGGGCTACAGGGGGTAGGAGGTTGGGGGCTACAGGGGGTAGGAGGTTGGGGGCTACAGGGGGTAGGAGGTTGGGGGCTAGTGGGGGTAGGAGGTTGGGGGCTGGGGACTACAGGGGGTAGGAGGTTGGGGGCTAGTGGGGGTAGGAGGTTGGGGACTACAGGGGGTAGGAGGTTAGGGCTTATTACTTTGTTCTGCTTGAGCCAAGCACAGGTTCGCTTTTTAGAATCAGAGATTGGAGGGTGTTATTCTGGAGCCATAGAACTAATACTGAATATATTTTCCAGCGCTGGTCTTTTTCTGGTCTGTCCTACTCTTTATTTCCTCTCTTATAGTTCTCTGTTTACATCATGGACGACCGATTCCCTCTGGTACCGCTGGCTAAATGGACGCACATGCTGGAGAGGCCGCCTGCGTTTGTCAGCGTCATTCCAGGAGGTCAGACTGAGAGGACCAACAAGATCCTTCTGGGAACCCAGCACAGCCAGGAGAGGGTGCTGCTGCAGTACTCAGGTACCCCCGGCTGTGCAATACTGGGCACGCCACATTGGAGTATTTCTTGCTAAAGTGCTGCAGTTTAAAGGTTTACATTAAGACCCCTTTCACACTAAGGGCGTTTTGCAGGCGCTATAGCGTTAAAAATGGCGCCTGCAATACGCCCTAAAACAGCTGCTCCATTCACTCCAGTGTGAAAGCTCGAGGGCTTTCACACTGGAGCAGTGCGCTGGCAGGGCGTCAGAAAAAGTCCTGCCAGTAGCTTCTTTGGAGCGCATTGGGAGCGGTGAACTTATTGCTCCTAATGCGCTCCTGCCTATTGAAATCAATAGGCAGCGCCCACGTACCGCTGGCTTTTTGGGCGGTTTTAACCCTTTTTTCGGCCACTAGCGGGGGTTAAAGCGACATCGACCGAAAAGCGCTGCAAATCCAACAGTAAAGCGCCGCTAAAAATTGCACCGTTTTACCGCCGATGCTCGAGGCAGCTCGGTGTGAAAGGGCTCTTAGAGAAGGAAGGTCATGCGTTGAAGCTAAACTTTAGGCAAATAGCTACCGTATTTATCGGGGTATTGCGCGCTCCGGCGTATAGCGCGCACCCCTAAATTTGACCCTAAAATCCTGTAAAAAAAACATTTTATTACATTTTACTACTTACAGTTTTGGTGTCTTGCCCGGCGGCCTCGTCCGGTCCGGCGTCCGTCTGCGGCCTCGGTGGTGTCCTCCCGCGCTGTCTTCATGTCGAATCCCTGCTTCCCGCGCTCAGTTTGAAGCCTCCGCCGACGTATACCGAGCGCAGTACACTCGGGTATATTCGGCCAGGCTCGGCTTCTCACGCATAAACGTCACAGACTACGAGCGAAGCCGAGCCTGGCCGAATGTACCCGAGCGTACTGCGCTCGGTATATGTCAGCGCAGGCATTCAAACACGGTGCGGGTATCGGCGTATATCGCGCACCCACGATTTTCAGGGCAAAAAAGTGTGCAGTATTCGCAGATAAATACGGTAAATACACATGATAAAGCGAAGCTCCACCCTCCACCTCCACTCCCGCTCATCGGAACCCTCCCCCCCTCCGGTGTCACATTTGACACCTTTCAGGGGGAGGGGGGTGCAGATACCTGTCTAAAGACAGGTATTTGCACCCACTTCCGGCCACACAGTCAGCGCTTCACTTCCTGGTTTCCTCACCAAGGATGGCGGAGGGAGCAGCAGAGAGACGAGTCTGCTGCGGACGGCGCTGGACTCCAGGACAGGTAAGTGTCCTAATATTAAAAGTCAGCAGCTGCAGTATTTTGGCCGGCGTAAGCGCGCCTAATTCAAATGAGGATGTGGGGGGCGTGTTTTATGTATATTACTTGTGACCCGACGTGATTGACAATTTTTACGAACGGCGCATGCGCCGTCCGTGTACATATCCCAGTGTGCGTTGCTCCAAAGTACGCCGCAAGGACGTATTGGTTTCGACGTGAACGTAAATTACGTCCAGCCCCATTCACGGACGACTTACGCAAACGACGTCAAATTTCGACGCGGGAACGACGGCCATACTTAACATTGACTAGTCCAGCTATTTGATGGAATAACTTTACGCCGGAAATGCCCTACGTAAACGGCGTATCTTTCCTGCGACGGGCGCACGTACGTGAATCGGCGTATCTAGGCATTTATATATTCTACGCCGAACTCAACAGAAGCGCCACCTAGCGGCCAAAGGAAAAATTGCACCCTAAGATATAACGGTGCAGGCCGTCGTATCTTAGATAGGTTTAAGTGTATCTCAGTTTGAGAATACACTTAAACTTAGGACGGCGCAGATTCCGAGTTAGGTCGGCGTATCTACTGATACGCCGGCCTAACTATCTCTGAATCTGGCTAATAATGATTATTAGAGGGCAACATTCATTTGTGGGTGGCGTTCAGCTTTCTGGAACTGCTTTACGTTCTGCACAGATCATAGAAATGGGTCAATAGGAATGTGCAGAGATGTGTCTTAGGTTAGGACAGGCTAGGATTCAGCAGTGACCCAGGGGGTTTGGGAGGGTGCTGGAGATATGTGCTCCTCTAGGTGGCGCTACTTCTAATACCCTTTCCTCATTGAAATGTGTGTTGCTTTTTACTCCAGGAGGTGATATGAACCCTTGCCAACTGCACCTACCCGCAGTGAGACTCCCACAGAATTCAGAGTCCCTCCATCATCTGGATCCATTACAGCCCCATCAAAGGGAGATTGTGGCACAGAGACTGGGATCTCCGATGGCAGGTAAGTGTCCCCATGTGCTGCACGAGTACTGACCTCCCTGGTGAGGGATCATTAGTCCTTACACTTAGGGCTAGATTCACGTAGAATCGCGTAACTTTGTGCGGGCGTAACGTATCCTATTTACGTTACGCCTCCAACTTTTACAGGCAAGTGCCGTATTCTCAAAAAAAAGTTGCGGCGGCGTAGCATAAATAGGCCGGCGTAAGCCCGCCTAATTCAAATTGTGAAGAGGTGGGCGTGTTATGTAAAACAGGCTTGACCCGACGTGATTGACGTTTTTCCCGAACGGCGCATGTGCCGTCCGTGGAATTTCCCAGTGTGCATTGCTCCAAAGTACGCCGCAAGGACGTCATTGGTTTCGACGTGAACGTAAATGACGTCCAGCCCCATTCACGGACGACTTACGCAAAACGACTTATGTAACTTTTTCAAATTTCGACGCGGGAACGACGGCCATACTTAACATTGGTACGCCGCAGTTATGCCTCATATAGCAGGGGCAACATTACGCCGGGAAAAGCCTAACGTAAGCGGCGTATCTTTACTGCGTCGGCCGCGCGTACGTTCGTGAATTCGCGTATCTAGCTAATTTACATATTTTGACGCGTAAATCAGCGTACACGCCCCTAGCGGCCAGCGGAAAAATGCAGTTACGATCCGACGGCGTAAGAGACTTACGCCTGTCGGATCTAATGGATATCTATGCGTAACTGATTCTAAGAATCAGGCGCATAGATACGACCGGCCGGACGCAGAGATACGATGGCGTATCTGGAGATACGCCGTCGTATCTCCTCTAAAAATCTGGCCCTTAGTCTACAGACTGGCAGAGCAGTGTCCTTGGTTCGAGACTGAAATCCGCCGAGGCCGATCATAAACCTGGTGTAAGGCAGATAGTAGCAAAGATAGGCAGACGATAGATTCTCCCGTGTAGTTCTGGGCTGATTCCTCACCGTTCTCATGATCATTGAAACTCCACGAGGTGAGATCTTTACATGGAGCCCCAGACTGAGGAAGGTGACAGTTATTTTGTGTTTCTTCCATTTGTGAATAATCACAACTGTTGTCACCCTCTCACCAAGCTGCTTGGCGGTGGTCTTGTAGTCCATTCCAGCCTTGTGTAGGTCTACAATCTTGTCCCTGACATCCTTGGACAGATCTTTGGTCTTGGCCATGGTGGAGAGATTGGAATCTGATTGATTGCTTCTGTGGACAGGTGTCTTTTATACAGGTAACAAGCTGAGATTAGGAGCACTTCCTTTAACCACTTCCCGCCCGGCCTATTGCAAAATGACGGCCGGGCGCGCAACAGGGCTGGGTTTTACGACTGGACGTCATATGACATCCAGCCAGATAAAAGCCGCCGCGCATCGCAGCGATCGGTGGAGCGGTGTGTGAGTTTGACACACCGCTACACAGATCTCGGTAAAGAGCCTCTGACGGAGGCTCTTTACCATGTGATCAGCCATGTCCAATCACGGCCGTTCACAATGTAAACAGGAAGAGCCGTTTATCAGCTTTTCCTCACTTGCGTTTGACAGATGCGAGTAGAGGAGAGCCGATCAGCGGCTGTGTCAAAAGTGTCCACCATAAGGTCGCAGTACCGATAAAAATCGCAGATCGCCGCCATTACTAGTAAAAAAAAAAATCCCCTATTTTGTAGACTTTTGCGCAAACCAATCAATAAATGCTTATTGCGTTTTTTTTTTTACGAAAAATATGTAGAAGAATACGTATCGGCCTAAACTGAGGATTTTTTATATATATATATATATATATATATATATATATATTATATATATATATATATATTTGGGGATATTTATTACAGCAAAAAGTAAAAAATATAATTTTTTCAAAATTCTATTTTTGTTTATAGCGCCAAAAATAAAAACCGCAGAGGTGATCAAATACCACCAAAATAAAGCTCTATTTGTGGGGAAAAAAAGACGTCAATTTTGTTTGGGAGCCACGTCGCACGACCGCGCAATTGTCAGTTAAAGCGACGCAGTGCCGAATCGCAAAAAGTGGCCCAGTCATTGACCAGCAAAATGGTTCAGGCTGAAAAGTGGTTAAAGCTCTTGCTACCAGCAGCTGTTTATAAAGGGGGGTGACAGACAAGTGGTTAAAGCTAAAAAAGTAGCAGGGGGGGGGGGGGGGGTCGGTTGCAAACGAGCGGAATTTCCCCTTTTTGGGTGAACTTCCACTTTGAATGACTTGCCTCTCAAGCCAATTCTGACACTTCTATCCAACATGTTAAAGTCATAATTTTTTTGCTAGAGAATTACTTACAATTTTTTTGTTAGCACAGACCCTAGAATGGTGGTCGTTGCAAATGTTTACGGTGTATGGTATTTGCGCAGCAATATTTTTTAAACGCTTTTTTTGGGGGGGGGGGGGGGATTAAAAAAAACAAAACGCTAAAGTTAGAACGATTGAATAGATACTGAACATGTCATGCTTTAACCACTTAAGACCCGGACCTTTAGGCAGCTAAATGCCCAGGCCAGGTTTTGCGATTCGGCACTGCGTCGCTTTAACAGACAATTGCGCGGTCGTGCGACGTGCCTCCCAAACAAAATTGGCGTCCTTTTCTTCCCACAAATAGAGCTTTCTTTTGGTGGTATTTGATCACCTCTGCGGTTTTTATTTTTTGCGCTATAAACAAAAATAGAGCGACAATTTTGAAAAAAATTCAATATTTTTTACTTTTTGCTGTAATAAATATCCCCCAAAAACATATATACTTTTTTTTTCCTCAGATTAGGCCGATACGTATTCTTCTACCTATTTTTGGTAAAAAAAATCGCAATAAGCGTTTATCGATTTGGTTTGCGCAAAATTTATAGCGTTTACAAAATAGGGGATATTTTTATTGCATTTTTATTATTCTTTTTTTTTTTTACTACTAATGGCGGCGATCATCGATTTTTTTTCGTGACTGCGACTTTATGGCGGACACTTCGGACAATTTTGACACATTTTTGGGACCATTGTCATTTTCACAGCAAAAAATGCATTTAAATTGCATTGTTTATTGTGAAAATGACAGTTGCAGTTTGGGAGTTAACCACAGGGGGTGCTGTAGGAGTTAGGGTTCACCTAGTGTGTGTTTACAACTGTAGGGGGGTGTGGCTGTAGGACTGACGTCATCGATCGAGTCTCCCTATAAAAGGGATCACTCGATCGATGCGCCGCCACAGTGAAGCATGGGGAAGCCGTGTTTACATACGACTCTCCCCGTTCTTCAGCTCCGGGGAGCGATCGCGACGGAGCGGCTATAAACGAATATATTTTCGTTTATAGCCGCGCCGTCGTCCAGGATCGCTCCCCGAGGTAAGCCGCACGCAGCGGGGGGTCCCGATCGGACCCCCAACCCGCGGAAAGGCAAGGACGTATATATACGCCCATCTGCCTGTCCGTGCCATTTTGCGGACGTAAATAGTCGTGCGGCGGGCGTTAAGTGGTTAATATTACAATCACTTGTGGAATGGCGCCAAACTACAGTACTTAAAAATCTCCATAGTTGACGCTTTCAAAAGTTTTACAGGTTTCCTGTTTAGAGTTGCAGAGGATAAAAACAATAAGGTAAACTGTCAGCGCGAAAGACTAGTGCATAACAAATGTAAATGCATATGGACAAAGGATAGATCTAAAAAACAGTCCCAGTTCTTTAGTCCATATTCTAATATGTGGTAATAACCAGTCCTTTAACCACTTAAGCCCCGGACCAATATGCTGCCTAAAGACCCAAGGGGTTTTTACAGTTCGGGACTGCGTCGCTTTAACAGACAATTGCGCGGTCGTGCGACGTGGCTCCCAAACAAAATTGGCGTTCTTTTTTCCCCACAAATAGAGCTTTCTTTTGGTGGTATTTGATCACCTCTGCGGTTTTTATTTTTTGCGCTATAAACAAAAATAGAGCGACAATTTAAAAAAAAAATGCAATATTTTTTACTTTTTGCTGCAATAAATATCCCCCAAAAACATATATAAAAAAAAAAATTTCCTCAGTTTAGGCCGATACGTATTCTTCTACCTATTTTTGGTAAAAAAAATCGCAATAATCGTTTATCGGTTGGTTTGCGCAAAATTTATAGCGTTTACAAAATAGGGGATAGTTTTTTTGCATTTTTATTTTTTTTACTAGTAATGGCGGTGATCAGCGATTTTTTTTCATGACTGCGACATTATGGCGGACACTTCGGACAATTTTGACACATTTTTGGGACCATTGTCATTTTCACAGCAAAAAGTGCATTTAAATTGCATTCTTTATTGTGAAAATGACAGTTGCAGTTTGGGAGTTAAACACAGGGGGCGCTGTAACATTTAGGGATCACCTAGTGTGTGTTTACAACTGTAGGGGGGTGTGGCTGTAGGACTGACGTCATCGATCGAGTCTCCCTATAAAAGGGATCACTCGATCGATGCGCCGCCATAGTGAAGCACGGGGAAGCCGTGTTTACATACAGCTCTCCCCGTTCTTCAGCTCCCCGAGCAGACCCGACCTCCGCATGTACCGGGGGGGGTCCCGATCGGACCCCCCACCCACGTCTAGCAGAGGACGTACAGGTACGTACATGTGCCTGTCCGTGCCATTCTGCCGACGTAAATGTACATGAGGAGGTCGGGAAGTGGTTAAAGGAGGGGAGGAGAGGGATAGGAGGATGGTAGGCGGCAGCTGTCCTCAGAAAAAGCCGGCTCTGTAAGGGGAAGACAGGGGAACAAAACAGAACGCGCCACCAGACGCAGCGTGCCACGCTAAAACCTCCGATTCACATGGTGCTAGTCTGAGAATGGAAGAGCCAACAATCGGCAGAAACATCCTGCAGTTTCTGCCGATTGTCGGCTCTTCCATTCTCAGACTAGCACCATGTGAATCGGAGGTTTTAGCGTGGCACGCTGCGTCTGGTGGCGCTTCCTGTTTTGTTCCCCAGAGTTACAAAGGAGGTCTTGGGCTGGAATTATTGGTCTCGCTCTAACGTTCGCGGCGATACCTCACATGTGTGGGTTGAATGGTGTTTACATATGCGCGTGTGACTTGCGTATGTGTCCGCTTCTGTGTGAGAGCTCGCAAGGACGGGGGTGCTTTACATTTTTTTTTTTTTTTTTTTTTTTTTTTATTGTTTATCTATTTATTTATTTATTTTTGACACTTTCCTATTACATTTTTTTTTTTTTTTTTATCACTTTTATTATCATTAAGCCCCTTTTACACCTGCGGACCGTGGCCCGGATTTAGAGAGATCTGCCTATCTTTCGGCGGGCGTAACGTATCTCAGATACGTTACGCCGCCGTAAATTAGGGCGCAAGTTCCCTATTCAGAAAGAACTTGCGTCCTATGTTACGGCAGCGTAACATATGTGGTCCGGCGTAAGCCCGCTTAATTCAAATGGGGATGATGTGGGCGTGTTTTATTTAAATTTAGTGTGACCCCACGTATTTGACGCATGCGCCGTTCGTGAAAGAATCCCAGTGCGCATGCTCGAAATTACGCCGCAAATCGTCATTGCTTTAGACGTGAACGTAACTTACGTACAGCCCTATTCGCGAACGACTTGCGCAAATGACGTAAAATTTTCAAAATTCGACGCGGGAACGACGTCCATACTTAACATAGGATACCCCTCATATAGAAGGGGTAACTTTACGCCGGAAAAAGCCTAACATAAACAGCGTAAAAAAATGCGTACGTTTCTGAATCGGCGTATCTACCTAATTTGCATATTCCTCGCGTAAATATACGGAAGCGCCACCTAGCAGCCAGCGTAAATATGCAGCCTAAGATACGACGGTGTAAGACACTTATGCCGGTCGAATCTTAGGGAAATCTATGTGTAACTGATTCTATAAAACAGGCGCATAGATATGACTCCGCACACTCAGAGTTACGACGGCGTATCCGTATACGACGGCATGTCCTGATCCTGCCCAGTCACAGAAGCCTTTGTATTATGTGAATTAATTCACAAAATACAAAGGCTTCTTTGAATGGGTAAGCAGAGGGGATGGACAGGCATAGCTGTGGTGTGTGCCTCTCCTCTCTCATAGCCCCGGGTGTCAGTGTATGCTCTGGTTTACAACTACCCGATGATCCTGCATTCTTTTTACTCCACTGTTCTCAGATCCCAGTTCAGACCTATAGAAGATCAGTACTGTGTCATATGATTAATGCAGCTAAAGCAGCCCTTCCTTTGCACTGGAGAGATATCGGGCCCCCATCGATCCTAGACTGGATAAATAGGGTGAGAGAGATAGAAGCCATGGAGGACTTAGGCCCCGTACACACACGAGAGGATCTATCCGCTGGAATTTATCCGCGGATCACTTTCAGCGGATAGATATTTATCCGCGGATATTTTTTTCGGGCCGATGGTTTTCCAGCGGATCAAAATTTCTTAGCATGCTAAGAAATTGATCCGCTGGAATCCAGTCCAGCGGATTGATCCGATGGTCTGTACAGACTCACCGGATCAATCCGTCCGATTCCATCCCTCGCATGCGTCGTAATGATTCGACGCATGCGTGTAAGTCCTTATATTACAGCGTCGCGCACGTCGCAGCGCCATCATGGCGGCGACGGCGCGACACGTCACCGCGAAGGGAATTCCGCGCGGATTTTGATCTCATGGTTAGTACAACCATGAGATCAAAATCCGCCAGAGGATTTATCCGCGCAAAAACGGTCCTCCGGACCGTTTCCGCGGATAAATCCTCTCGTGTGTCCTCTCAGCCAAGGGTAAGAAAAACCAATATGAAGAAAGATGGAAGAGTTGAACCTACCGTATTTATCATGGTATAACGCGCTACCGCGTATACCGCTCACTCCTAAAGTTTCCCCCGAAATTCCTGTAAAAAAAAAAGTTATATGATTTTATTACTTACAGTTTTGGTGTCTTCCCAGCGTCCATCGTCCGGTCCGGCGTCCGTCTGCGGCCTCGATGGTGTCCTCCCGGCTTCTCCAGCACACGCCTCAAATCGAGTCCCCGCTTCCCACGCTCAGTTCGAATGCCTCCGCCGACATATACCGAGTGCAGTACACTCGGGTACATTCGGCAAGGCTCGGCTTCGCTTGCGCTCTGTGACGTTTATGCGTGAGCACGAGCGAAGCCGAGACTAGCCGAATGTACCCGAGTGTACTGCACTCGGTATATGTCGGCGCAGGATTTTAAACTGAGCGGGGGAAGCGGCTATCGGCGTATATCGCGCACCCACGATTTTCCCCTTATTTTAAGGGGAAAATAGTGCGCGATATACGCCGATAAATACGGTATTTAGAAAATCGGACGAGGGGAAGAGACTACTGGATGAGATAGAACAATGAGGAGTAAAGGAAGGGAAAGAAAAAGAGACGCTCCCTGCATAGGGTGAAGGACAAACTTCTGCTTCTTCCAGACCTATAATTTAATAGAAAGGGATTTTTTTTTTTTGGAGGGAAGTGGGGTTAGGGTAGGCTCTTCGCCTGTCTCTCTGTGTGATAGAGAAGGTGAAGGAAAGGGGGAAAATAGGGGTTATAGTGGAAAGATGGACAGTTACCCAATTAATAGCCTGTTGGTTTCAGTATAGGTTAATGAGGAAATAATACAAATGTTTGTAGAAGCCGTCTGCATGCCTAGGTGCTGATTTTATACACCTGTGGTCATGGAGGTGATTGGAACACCCAAATACAATATCCGGAGGGGTGTCCCAATACTTCTGGAAATATATTGTATACTGTGTGTGTATATAATGATTTTTGGGTGGTGGGATGTTAATAATATGGCGGGTGTTGAAACAATCACTTCCATCTGACAGCCAGCAGTCAGCTTGTTGGATTTGAATACACTGGGGTGGGTTTACTAAAGGCAAATAGATAGTTCAGTTGCTCCAGAGCTTAATAAATGAGGTGGACCTCTGCAGACTTCCATCATCCAATCATGTGCAAGCAAAAATCTGTTGTTTTTTGTGTAGCATGTTATTGGGTATTTTTTGCAAAGTGAAGCTTCATCTCATTTACTAAGCTCTGGAGCATCTTCACTTGCAGAATGCAGTCTATTTGCCTTTAGTAAATCCACCCCATTGTGTGTGTAGAACCCACTGTTGTACAATGGTGGCAGCATAACAAAAAAACTATATTGTGTGGCATAATGAGGAACATACTGGAAATAGATTTCTGGTGTTCATACAGTTTATTCAGAAACTTGCAACATTCAAATACAGTTGAAAAAATAAATAGTTTTCTTTTATAATGTCTCACTTCCCTGAATTCTTTGTCTGTTCCCAGGATTGGCTGCCGCATGCACCGTTCTTAATCCAGAATTCCTGGTGCTTTTCCATCTGACAGAGGCTGGTGATGTCTTTACTCAGCAGTTGGCATACAAGAGGTCTCTGGCTCCGAGCTCCAACCATTTTTCCGGAGGGAATCCAAGTTGTACAGTCGAGAGGACAGTGGCTAATGACACCCCAACAGAGCAGATTTCAGAAGCTGTCACCATTGAATTAGACACTTCTGGCCAAGATCCAGAAAGTGGACCAAACCTGGGAGCTGTAGAACGTTCTCCTGAAACTGTCTCCACCAATGGAATTCACGCCACGAGTCCTATCTACGAGGTAATGTCTAGTTCTCCACCTTCGTTCAGCACCAAGTCTAAACTTTCCTTCAGCAAGTGGATCCATCGTGTACTCAATATCTGCAAAGGAAGCGTAGAGGAGCTCCAGCGTCCGGGATGCAAGATTAACAAGTTGTTCCGTGCAGAAGAGTTACGGGAAACTCCTCAGGAGGTAGATCGATTGCGAGATTGCTTACGTCAAGGTATGAGAACGGGCAAACTCATAAAATTGGGCTCCACGACCAGGTCTGAGACGGTGGAGCTTGTGCGCGCCGAGAGCTGGAAAGACCCATTAAGCCAGAGGCTTACCGCAGCTTGGGAGGGACGGCTTAAACAGTTGTGGGACGACCACAAAGGCCTGAATAAGGTCAGCAAGATGCAGGCTCTTCGAGAGAAGAGACGAAGACAAAAGCTGCAGAGGGCTCAAAGCCAAAGCTCCTTAACAGGAAGTCTTTTGTCCTCTCTTAGTTTCCGTTCTGATGTTTACGAGACAGAAGCCAGTTCCCCGTGGTCTTACGATAGTGCCCCGGTGGCAGACGTGGACACGTCGGTCTATTCTGCTGTCAGTGAAAAGCAAGGTAATGCGGTCTCTCTTGACCAAATTTCTAACTGTAGTTTCCAGTCGGGGCCTTCAACAAGGTCAGACCTCTTCCGTGTTAGACTGGCACAAGCCAACTTAAATGTAAGTGACTCAAAGTTATCAGAAACTTGTCCTATCATCTCCTCACAGTCCCTGCGCTCTAAGGGGATCCCTAAAGAGAGGAGGAGGACGCTGCAAGAATTCATGAGCAGAGACCCGCCAACCAGCGTTCCTACACAGATATTTCAGGAGACAGCCCTGTCCCAGAACTCACAGACCCCCCCGTGGTCCTCACAAACTCTCCCAACGGACACTGAGATGCAAACTTGCTCAAAGCTCCCTCCAGGGACAACCTTCTCTCAGAGTTCCCAGACCCTCTCGCAAAGCTTGCAGCGACAGACCTCTCCACAGCGGTCTCAGACTCTCTCAACAGCCACTAGGATGCAAACCAGCTCACAGCTCTCTCAGGGGATGACCTCATCTCAGGGCTTGCAGACCCCTGTCCAGCCACAGACCCCTTCACGGTACTCACAGACTCAAACTCTCTCAACGCGCACTGGGATGCTAACCCGCTCACAGCTCTCTCAGGGGACAACCTTCTCTCAGAGTTCCCAGTTCCTCTCACAAAGCCTCCAGCCACAGACTTCCTCACAGCGCTCAGCAACGCAAACCCGTTTGCAGCAGCCACCAGCTAAAAAGTTTCGTATGGGGTTCTAATTTTTTGCTCTTGTGGCCGATTCTCAACATCATCCTTCACATAATTCCCTTGTGTGTGTGTTTTTTTTTTTTTTTTAAATATATATTTATCTGCATTTGTAAGAAGAAGTTTGCCCTTCTCCGATCAAAGTTCATCTTTTGGTTGATTTTAGAAGTGAAATTAAAGAGTACCTTAAAGTGGAGGTTCACCCAAAAACTTAATTTTTAACATTATATTGAGGCTCGTTTTGTGAAGCAGAATCGGGTGTTTTTTTTTAAATCGAAGCCGTACTTACCGTTTTAAAGATAGATGTTCTCCGCCGCTTCCGGGTATGGGCTGCGGGACTGGGCGTTCCTATTTGATTGACAGGCTTCCGACGGTCGCATACATCGCGTCACGATTTTCCGAAAGTAGCCGAGCGTTGGTGCGCAGGCGCCGTATAGAGCAACACCGACGTTCGGCTTCCTTCGGCTACTCGTGACGCAATGTATGCGACCGTCGGAAGCCTGTCAATCAAATAGGAACGCCCAGTCCCGAAGACCATACCCGGAAGCGGCGGAGAAGATCGCTCTCTAAAACGGTAAGTACTGCTTCGATTTAAAAATAAAACACCCGATTCCCCTTCACAAAATGAGCCTCAATCTAATGTTAAAGCGGGAGTTCACCCGAAAAACAATTTTTAAGTGGTTGTAACCCCTTACCTATACCCAGTGAAGTGACTGGCCTCAGGTGATGCACAGAGATGGAACAAATCCTCCTACATAAGTTGGATTTATTTATCTACAGCCGTCTGTCCCCTACACCCATTCAAAGTGCAGAATTTACACAGGATCTCTCAGCTCTGAAAAGCAGGGGGGCGGAGAGCTGAAGTTACATCAGTGAGGAGAGCTCTGAGAGCTGATTGGTGAGAAGAGACACCTCCCCCCCCCCTTCACACAGCGCACAGAAACAGAGCGGAGGCTGTCGGTCAAAGGCTGTGCCCTTCCCTGTCACCTTTTTTCCCCTCTTGGTGTCAGAAAAACTTGTCAGAAGTGAGTCATGCTGGAAGGAAGCAGCAGACAGAAATGAGACTTGGTGCTCTAGATTGAGACAAGTAAACACTATAGATGCAGGGCTGTTGATGGGGGGGGGGGGGGGGGAGAGTACCACCGGACCTCTTTAGGGGGACCAGACATCAGGGGGAATTGATGCGGCAGGACAGGAGGAAAATTACAGAACATTGCACTGTATCTGTTTCTCTCCCTCCTGCTGGCTTGCAGCTACTGGAGGGAGAGACGCATTGTTCTGAAATTGTCCTCCCGTTCCGCCGCACCAGTCTCCCTCCTTGTGCTGCCAACACCTGATTTCACCCCCCTTGTCACTGTGCCGGCATCCCCCCGCAGCGCCGGCAGCATCCCTCTCCTTCCGGCTGCTACGGTGCACAGGCGGGTGGAGAGCGGGGGAAGGGGCTGGTAAATATGTAATTATCCAGCCCCTTCCTCTTTTGAATTGGACATAGTGAGCGCTCAGTATCAACCATTCCTGTTTCCATTCATAACTGAGCTTAGTAAACTGTGTCTCCTCTGCTTCAGATTATTCATCTTCAGTGTAGCTGAGGGCACAGAGAAAGGACTTGAAGAATCTATTTCCTCAATTCCTTTCTCTGTCTCAAATTTAGAGGTTCTGTCTAGTTCATCCAACCC
Source organism: Rana temporaria (assembly GCF_905171775.1). NCBI lineage: Eukaryota > Metazoa > Chordata > Amphibia > Anura > Ranidae > Rana > Rana temporaria. The sequence goes on from NC_053490.1 coordinate 18,286,796, forward strand.
CCCCCCCCCCCCCCCCCCCCACACACACACACACACACACACACACACACACACACAAACAGCATTGTAAAAAGATTAATAAATACTAATTTAATAAATAAATAAAGTTATAAAAAGGCTGTACGGGGTCCCATAATTTCTAATGGCAGCTCTGTATAGAGGGATATGCTTTCATATTTCATGTCTGAGGTTTACAACCACTTTAAATCTGACCTCCGGCCTTCCCTTCAGTCTTGCACAGTTTTACCGGCTTCTCTCCTGTATTGAATTGGTTTACTCTGATTTTGCCGCACACTGTGAGCTTCTCTTAAAGTGCATTAGAAGCAGCGGCAAGTCAGAGGGAGCCAACATCACTTCCTGGCGGGAGGACCTCCAACATCATCTAGTGCAGCCTTTCTTAAGGGCCCTTTCACATGGGGCAGATCAGTAATGATCCACCTCCGTGTGTCCGCTTTGCTCAGCGGGGATCCTCCGTAAATACCCGCTGAGCCATCGGCTGACAGGGCGGTCCCCGCACACTGTGCAGGGACCGCCCTGTCTTTCCTCCGCTCTCCCCTATGGGGGGATCGGATGAACACGGACCGTATGTCCCTATTCATCCGATCCAATCCGCCAGACGGAAGAAAAATAGGATTTTCTTCCGTCCGCAAAATCGTATCTTTGCGGAGGCGGGTGATTACAGGTGTCAGCGGATAGTCATCAGCTGACACCCGCAATCACATAGGGACCGATGTATGTCCCGTTTTCATCCGCAACATCCGAGTCAGTGCAATGGGTGATAAACTCTTCACATGGTTCAATCCATAATATAAGTGCTTCGATCCATAAAAAAGTAATTCCAATTGCAGATCTTCCTGGTAGATGGGCTCACAGAGCGCTTACCTTAATAGGTGAATGAATCAGCTTTCGATGGCTATACCCCAGCCTCCCGAGCAGATGATATTTTCTATGTGAGTCTTCTTGGTACTGGCTGTGATGGTCTTCAAGAAAATGGAGGCTCACAGACGAAACAGGTATTTACCAGGCAAATAAAGAACAAAAGGGAAGTCCCATCGTGAAGTACGCAAAGATAAATAACTTTTAATAAAAATATATATATGCTTACATTGCATACAATAAAACCAAGCAGGGATTAAAAACTGGCATCCAGACGGACTCGCGTCACTTCCGGTCACGTGTGCTGTTCCTGACGCGTGTCGTCGCATCACGTGACTTCATCAGAGGAAGTCACGTGACGACACACGTCAGGAACAGCACACGTGACCGGAAGTGACGTGAGTCCGTCCGTCTGGATGCCAGTTTTTAATCCCTGCTTGGTTTTATTGTATGCAATGTAAGCATATATATATTTTTATTAAAAGTTATTTATTTTGCGTACTTCACGATGGGACTTCCTTTTTGTTCTTTATTTGCCTGGTAAATACCTGTTTCGTCTGTGAGCCTCCATTTTCTTGAAGACCATCACAGCCAGTGCCAGTACCAGGAAGACTCACATAGAAGATACCATCTGCTCGGGAGGCTGGGGGATAGCCATTGAAATCTGATTCATTCACCTATTAAGGTAAGCGCTCTGTGAGCCCATCTACCAGGAAGATCTGCAATTGGAATCACTCTTTTATGGATTGAAGCACTTATATTATGGATTGAAGCATGTGAAGAGTTTATCACCCATTGAACTGACTCTTTTTGGACTATTGATTTCTTACAATTAGGAAGACTGGGTAAATGCTTGTTTACATCAGCATTTCCCCATTCTTCCTCACCGTGACACGATCGTAGGTATGCCCGCAGACATCGAGTCCACAGTACCCGCGGTCGGAGTCATGGAGCTTGCGTCGCACGCGTCCACAATGCCGCTACTTAAAGGGGACGTATATATACGTCCTTTTGCCTGCCCATGCCATGCTGCAGATGTATATCTGCGTGCGGCGGTCGGCAAGCGGTTAAACGATCCTCAATTGGTACTAAGGGGCCAAGAAAATATCTCCCACACCATTACACCCCCACCACCAGCCTTAACCGGTGATACATAGCAGGATGGATCCATGATTTCATGTTGTTTACACCAAATTTTGACCCGACCATCTGAATGTCGCAGCTAAGATCGAGATTCATCAGACCAGCCAACGTTTTTTCCAATTTTCTATTGTCAAATTTTGTTGAGCCTGTGCCAATTGTAGCCTCAGTTTCCTGTTCCTAGCTGACAGGAGTGGCACCCGGAGTGGTCTTCTGCTCCTGTAGACCATCCACTTCAAGGTTCCATGTTTTGTGCATTCAGAGATATTCTGCATACCTTCATTGTAACGAGTGCTTATTTGAGTTCCTGTTGTCTTTCTATTATCTGGAACCAGTCTGCCCATTCTCCTCTGACATCAACAAGTCTTTTTCTTCCACACAACTATATAAAAGGAAAAGATCTGCGCTGAAACCCTTATTAAATAAATAATAGTGAAAAAATTACACCAATGTGCAAACAAGAAAATTGCAAAAATAAAAATACTGGGCCAGATTCATAAAGAATCGCGGCGGTGTAACGTATCGTCTTTACGTTACACTGCCGCAAGTTTTCAGAGCAAGTGCCTGATTCACCAAGCACTTGCGTGTAACCGTACGGCGGTGTAACGTAAAGCCGTCCGGCGCAAGCCCGCCTAATTCAAATGGGGCGTGTACCATTTAAATTAGGCGCGCTCCCGCGCCGGACGTTCTGCACATGCTCCGTGCGAAAATTTCCCGCTGCGCTTTGCGCGAAATGACGTCGCCCCGACGTAATGTTTTGACGTAAAAGCTAATTTGCATACCCGACGCTGGAAAACGACGCAAACTCCACCCCGCGGCGGCCAAAGTATTGCATCCTAAGATCCGAAGGCGTACGCCTGTCGGATCTTAGCCAAATGCCGTTGTATCTTGTTTGTGAATCACAAATTAAGATACGACGCAGCAAATTTGAAAGTACGCCGGAGTATCAGCAGATACTCCGGCGTACTTTTTCTGTGAATCTGGCCCACTGTATTTATTGGCGTATAACACTCACTTTTTTTTACCTTGAAAATAGAGGGTAAACTGTGCCTGTGTGTTATACGCAGGGGGCTGTGGATATTTTTTTTCCTGAAACTTTCCTCTTAAAGTTAGGGTGCGTGTTATACGCCTATGTGTGTTATATGCCGATAAATACGGTAAATGATAAATAAAGTGGAGCTTCAATCAAAAAACCTTAAAACTTCAATCGACATACATATATAAAAAAAACGTATTGCGCTCCCACCTAGAAAATGTAAAATTATCATACAAACTCAAGTGTCCTTCAACAATAGTGTTCATACAAAAAAAAAAAAACATGTGAGTTCATAAATACTAAAGGGTTAACTCTGAAGATTTGTTCCAATAGATAAATATGAATGGCAAAGTCCATATAAATTAAATGGCATAAGGAAAACTTGACAGCAGGTGAATCTACTCTGATGTTCTGTTCATTTAGTAAAAGAAAGGCATTCAGCCCTGGTTCACACTGGGTACGATTTGGAACGATTTGAGATGCGATTTGACATGCATCTCAAATCGGCGGCAATTGTCGGCAATGGCACTGTCCTAATCAGTGCGACGCCGCATCTGCGATTTCAAAAAGTAGTTCCTGTACTACTTTTTGCGATTTCGGGCCGCGATTTACATTAAATTGCGGCAAAATCGCAGCCGCGAAATCGCAGTAAAATCGCATTTTACCGCGATTTTGAATTTGCAGCAGTGTGAACCTAGGCTCAGAGCCGCTTACCAGATAGGAGATCGTATAACGCCCATCAGAATATACTCCAGCCAGGCCAGGATAATCATCCGGGGATTCCTCCTCCAGGACACACCGTTCATGTTGTGCTGAATTCCGTTCGGCTTACACTGGATTCCTGCTGCGGTATACTCCTCACAGCTTCACCCGATCGGATCACCGATTCCATGTAACACTCAGGCAGAATAGAAAGAAGAAAGCCTCATGGTGTAGTATGAAGATTCAAAGGCGTTTATTAAATACTAGCCGACCAGCCGCCGTCATTCTACGGCGGCAGGTCGGCTCTCCTGGGCGAGAGCACGTAGCTTTACGTCGGCTCTTCGAGCGGCCACTAGGGGCGCGTGCGCGCCGCCGGAGGCGCGTGCGCGCCGCCGGAGGCGCGCGCTCGCCCCCGACTCCCGTGCGTGTGCCTGGCGGGCTCGATCACCGCCGGGCACCCGCGATTGCTCGTTACAGAGCGGGGACCGGGAGCTGTGTGTGTAAACACACAGCTCCCGGTCCTGTCAGGGGGGGAAATGCTGATCCTCTGTCAATACAATAGAGGATCAGTGTTTCCCCTAGTGAGGCCACCCCCCCCCCACACAGTAAGAACACACCCAGGGACATACTTAACCCCTTCCCCGCCCCCTAGTGTTAACCCCTTCACTGCCAGTGGCATTTTTATAGTAATCCAATGCATTTTTATAGCACTGATCGCTATAAAAATGCCAATGGTCCCAAAAGTGTCCGAAGTGTCCGCCATAATGTCGCAGTACCGAAAAAAAAATCGCTGATCTCCGCCATTACTAGTAAAAAAAATATATTAATAAAAATGCCATAAAAATACCCCCTATTTTGTAAACGCTATAACTTTTGCGCAAACCAATCAATAAACGCTTATTGCGGTTTTTTTTTACGAAAAATATGTAGAAGAATACGTATCAGCCTAAACTGAGGAAAAAAATGTTTTTTTATATATTTTTGGGGGATATTTATTACAGCAAAAAGTAAAAAATATTGCATTTTTTTCAAAATTGTCGCTCTATTTTTGTTTATAGCGCAAAAAATAAAAACCGCAGAGGTGATCAAATACCACCAAAAGAAAGCTCTATTTGTGGGAAAAAAAGGACGCCAATTTTGTTTGGGAGCCACGTCGCACGACTGCGCAATTGTCAGTTAAAGCGGCGCAGTCCCGAATCGCAAAAAGTGCTCTGGTCTTAGGGCAGCAATATGGTCCGGGGGTTAAGTGGTTAAAAAAAGTTGCACTGCAAACACACCGCAAATACACCAAAGTGCATGCAAAGATAAAAAACACAGCCGCGGCTGACAGTCCGATCGGCTCGTGCGTGGTGACGTATGGAATACTGAGGTATTGCACACCTCTTCCACACAACTGCCATTTACTGGATAGTTTCTCCCTTTCGGACCATTCTCTGTAAGCCTTATGCCCCGTACACCGGTTTCCTGACGGGAAAACTGCGATGAAAGCTTTTGGCTGGGATTCCCGGCCGTGTGTATGCTCCCTTGCAGTTTTTCCGACGGGAAAACTGCCAGCTCTCTTTTTTCCCAGGAAATTTCCCGACTGACTTTTTCCCATCAGAAAACCCGGCCATGTGTAGCAGAAAACGGACATTTTTTGCCGTTTTCCTGTGGGGAAAAACTCAGACGGAGCAAACACAGGGTTGGGATTACCGAGGAAAAGCTCTCATTCCCGACGGGAAAACCGATCGTCTGTACAGGGGGAAAAGTAGAGAGCAGGCTCTCGGTTTTCCCCTCGGGATTTTCGACGGATCTTTTCCTGACGGGAATCCCGGTCGTGTGTACAGGGCATTAGAGATGGTTGTGTGTGAAAATCCCAGCAGATCAGCAGTTTTTGAAATATTCAGACAAGCCCGTCTGCCACGTTCAAAGTCACTTTCGTCCCCATTCTGATGCTCGGTTTGAACTTCAGTAAGTCGTCTTTACCATGTCTAGATGCCTAAATGCATTGAGTTGCTGCCATGTGATTGGCTGATTAGCAAATTGTGTTACCAAGCAATTAACCACTTAACGACCGCCGCATGTACATATACCCTGTTTCTCCGAAAATAAGCCCTACCCCGAAAATAAGACCTAGCGTGAGTTTCTGGGATGGTTGCAATATAAGCCCTACCCCAAAAATAAGCCCTAGTTAAAGTCCTTGTAAAAACATGTAATCCGTTCTGTAAAAAGATTATATAATGTGCAGTGTGTCTCCCTTTTGTAACTTTATTGTGGAAAATACCTTATTTACAGCACTGCTGGGCGCTCACGTGACCCGCCGGAGCTCTTCTCCTCTCCTCCCGGCTGATGTCAGCTGTTTTTTTTTTTCAATAAAACTTTATCAAGCCCCTCCCACTACAGTACTCTGAGTGGGGCTGACGTCATTGGGGATCTTGGCCCCTCCCTCTGCAGTATTTGGAGTAGGGAAGAAGAGCTCCAGCGGGTCACGTGAGTGGCAAGCGGCACTGTAAATAAGGTATTTTCCACAATAATGTTACACAAGGAGACACACTGCACATGATATTATCTTTTTACAGAACGGATTACATCATTTTATAAGGTCTTTAAACAAAGGTTTATTTTTGGGATTACAGAATTTCACAATGCTGACTCCAGAGCTGACAGGGGAGAAACTTTTTTGTACATACCATAAATAAATAAGACATCCCCTGAAAATAAGCCCTAGTGTGTTTTTTGTAGCCAGAATTAATATAAGACCCGGTCTTATTTTCGGGGAAACACGGTGTGACGGTATCGGTATGATATCCCCGTCAACGTTCCCTTCTTCCCATAACGAAAATCACCCCAATAGTCCACGAGAAGGGATATCCCTGGAATCGCCCAGAAAGCCACACATGCCAAGCTTACTGCTGGAACAAGACACTTTATTGACACAAAAACTCAGCTTATATGTGGTTACAGCCTGTTAGGAACGCCCCCCTCACACAGTGGGGTTTCCCATACAGATTATAGGAGACAAGTCGGAGCCGACCCTGCAGACACGTTTCTTTAGATAAAGACATCAGTGGAGTTAAATACTAGTTGTAACAGCCTGACCACAATGAAGCAATCAGAATAATTAACATGAGCCACTTATCTAATCATTGTAAACAGTAAGGCCGGTCTCCTTCCCACACACAATAAATCAATTACCATTTGAACTAGGGAGCTGGCTGAGGAAGGGTCATTAACATGTCAATGGCTTGTAACACATGAATCCATCTAACCCACAATTTAACCAAGCAGGGAGATTTACACTGACATATCCTTCACAATGGCCCCCCTTTTTCTCCCTGCTCCGGCAAACCCGGTTGGACCTTCCCTGGTCCAGTAGGGTTGACGGGTTCAGAGCTTTTAGTCCGAGGTTAACTCCGTTTGGCGTGACTGACCTCCATTGGTAACTGCTTCCGACTCAGGTATGCCACCGGGTCGTCAGATCACACGCCGGTCAGTCCCCAAGTCTTTGTGCGATCTGCAAAGTCACCAGAAGTCAGTGTGAAGACAGCGAATGGGTCTGTGCGCCGCCGTCTAGGTGTCCCGCTATGGGAGGGGGCAGGTTATGGCTCTGAAGTGACAATCACAGGAGATTCATAAAAAGAAAAAGTTATATTTGTTGAAATGCTGTAGCACTGGTGCTCAGAGTCCGGGGGGGGGGGGGGAATCAGAGCCCCATAAGATCAGCCACCCCCTGCTCCCTCCGCAGCCGCCGGTTCTCCTCTTGGAGCTTCTCCAGCTCCATCTCCAGTTCATGGAGCCTGGGGGGGTCAGCCTGCTGTGACCTCAGGTGGTTGTTCTCCTCCTCCATGCGGCTTATGCATTCCTCCAGCTCTATGTACTCACGGATCAGCTCCTGCTTGCTCATGTCCTGCAGGCTCTCCACGTGGTCCTTCATCATCAGGAACTGGGTGGTGGTGTAAGGGGCCACCGGTGGGCCCTTGGTGAACATCTCGGCCCGCATCTGGGATGCCCGCTGTGACTCCCTCTCCTCCAGTCGCTTCTTCTCCTCCCAGGTCAGCTTGTTATACGGCTTCCAGGACCTCTTCTTCTTGAAGGGTGGCTGGCGGTGCCTCTTTCTGCCCAGCTCCCTCCAGGGCCCCTCCGTCTCATGGCTGTCGCCCATGACCAGCTGACAATGGTGTTCCCTGTTGTCCGTAATACCAGATTGTACCGTGAGGACTTCGTAAACGGTGTCCGATGGTTCTTCCGGACCCAGCTCCTGGAGATCCCAAGCCGAGTCTACACAATGGGCTGCTGCTGGTGGGCGGTACCCAGGTTGAGACCAATTTGACCTGGTGTTGTCACTCATGGGGCAATTCTGCTTGAAGTGACCCAGCTGTTTGCACCGGAAGCAGCGTTGTTCGTTGTCCTCCTGGCGTGGATAGCGAGGGCTAGATGTCATCGGTCTGTTAGGAGGTTGGTATCTAGCGGCTGGTGGGTGTGAGGGCACCGTTTGTGGTGGAGGTTGTACCCGTGGTGTGACCTGGTTTGTCTTGCGAGTATCCGCATATTCATCCGCCAACTTCGCGGCCTCTGGTAGAGTCATGGGCCTGCGATCTCTCACCCAGTCTTTGACGTCCGTCTGGATGTGATTGTAAAATTGCTCCAGGAGCATTAGTTGCAAAATGTCCTCTGCGGTGGTGGCCTGGCTGCTGTTAGCCCAGTTAGAGGCCGACCGGGACAACTGGCATGCCCATTCCGCATAAGAGTCTTTCGTGGTTTTGCGTGAGTCCCTGAACTTCTGTCGGTGGGACTCTGGGGTTACTGCATAACGAGCCAGGAGCACTTCTTTAACCCGGGCGTAGCTATGGATATCCTGATCTGGCACGGTCCGGAAAGCATCAGAAGCTTTGCCTGACAGTTTGCCTGACAATATTGCAACCCAGTCTCCTCTAGCTATTCGGTGCAGGTTACATTGTCGCTCAAAATCCGCCAGGAAGTTATCAATCTCACAGTCCTTTTCATCAAAAGCTTTAAAAGCGCTAAACGGAATCTTCCTTGCATCTGCTGTGCTGTACTCACTGTTTGGAGAATGTGCGGCTGCTTGTTGGACTGCTGCCAGTTTTAACTGTAGTTCTGCGTTTACTAATAGGTCCATCACTTTCAGCACCACATCCGGCGTTGGGTTCGGGCCGAACCAAGCTAGCTTCTCTCTCATTAGTTTGTTGGCTGGCGATTCCTCCTCCTGAATCACTGGTGTCTCCATCTCTTGTACTGCTGGCGTTGCTGCAATCCCGTCCTCCTGGTCTAGCTCCATTGATTCTGCTATGATGACCCGCTTGGTTTTGTTGCTAGCAATCCTTCCACGAACTTCCAGTAGTTCTTCCAGTGTCTGCTTGGAATCCGGGTGTAAAGGGGAATAGAAGGGAAGATCCCGCTGCTACCAACCAATTGTGACGGTATCGGTATGATATCCCCGTCAACGTTCCCTTCTTCCCATAACGAAAATCACCCCAATAGTCCACGAGAAGGGATATCCCTGGAATCGCCCAGAAAGCCACACATGCCAAGCTTACTGCTGGAACAAGACACTTTATTGACACAAAAACTCAGCTTATATGTGGTTACAGCCTGTTAGGAACGCCCCCCTCACACAGTGGGGTTTCCCATACAGATTATAGGAGACAAGTCGGAGCCGACCCTGCAGACACGTTTCTTTAGATAAAGACATCAGTGGAGTTAAATACTAGTTGTAACAGCCTGACCACAATGAAGCAATCAGAATAATTAACATGAGCCACTTATCTAATCATTGTAAACAGTAAGGCCGGTCTCCTTCCCACACACAATAAATCAATTACCATTTGAACTAGGGAGCTGGCTGAGGAAGGGTCATTAACATGTCAATGGCTTGTAACACATGAATCCATCTAACCCACAATTTAACCAAGCAGGGAGATTTACACTGACATATCCTTCACACACGGTACATCCACAGAGTGGCACGTACAGGCATATGGGCGTACATGTACATCCCTGCCTAGACAGGGGTCGGGGGTCCGATCGGGAGCCCCCCCGGTACATGCGGCGGTCGGAAATCGTCTGGGAGCGATACGGGACGACGGCGCGGCTATTCGTTTCTAGCCACCCCCTCGCGATCGCTCCCCGGAGCTGAAGAACGGGGAGAGACGTATGTAAACACGGCTTCCCCGTGCTTCACTGTGGCGGCGCATCGATCGTGTGATCCCTTTTATAGGGAGACTCGATCGATGACGTCAGTCCTACAGCCACACCCCCCTACAGTTGTAAACACACACTAGGTGAACCCTAACTCCTACAGCGCCCCCTGTGGTTAACTCCCAAACTGCAACTGTCATTTTCACAATAAACAATGCAAGTTAAATGCATTTTTTGCTGTGAAAATGACAATGGTCCCAAAAATGTGTCAAAATTGTCCGATGTGGGGGGCGTGGCCGGGATGTAGAGCGAGACGGACGTGCATTGCCTGTGCTCCTGCCATCCGTGATCTGAATCCGTCTCCATCCTTACCTTAGGGTGCCATCCTGCTCAGCAAGCTTCTTCCTCCTGTCCGGGGGACAGCCCCGGTCCTCCCGATGACTGGAAAGCGCGGCTCGGCCAAGAAGGCGGTGAGTTCTTCTACCCGGCGCCCACCGCCAAACACGCGCGCGGCGGCCATCTTGCCGCCTTCACCATCCTTCCCGGCCTCGGGGGCAGCGCAAACAGAATCCTGGATGGCGGACCTCGAGTCGCTGGACCTGGAGGGACCGCAGATGGAAGAGAAGGACCCGCCGGGGATGTTGGGAGGTCGGTCCACCGCCGCGATCCTGGCGGCCATTGCGGACAGCAAGTCCTCCGTGGAGGGTAAGATTGACACCCTGGCCATAGAATGTGGGCTGATAAGGCAGGACATGGACAAATTTAGAGGCCGCATGTCAGAGGCAGAACACCGCATATCTGTGGTGGAGGACACGGTGGCCTCCACCGCTCACTCGGTTGGGGAGCTGCAACAGCAGGTCAGGGTCCTAATGGCCCGTTCAGAAGACGCCGAAAATCGCCTCCGCCGCAACAACGTCAGGGTGGTTGGGCTCCCAGAGGGCGCAGAGGGAGCCAACCCGGTGGAATTTGCGGAGACATTCTTTAAAGAACTCCTGGGCCTGCGGAATCTGTCCCCTGTCTACGTAGTGGAGCGCGCTCACAGGGTCCCCACCGGCAAGAGGCCTGTGGGTGCATGGCCGCGTGCGTTCCTGGTCCGCCTCCTGAATTTCAGGGACCGGGACATGATCCTGGCAGAGGCCCGAAAGCACCCGGAGCTGAAGCATGAAAATGCGGCGATTCATTTGTATCCTGACTTCTCCCAGGAGCTGCAGAAGAGAAGGCGCTCCTTTACGGATGTCCGTCGTCGCCTGCGGGAAAAAGGCCTAGTGTATAGCATGCTCTACCCTAGCCGCCTAAAGGTGATCCATAGGGGCTCTGCAAAATTTTTTGACTCTCCGGCGGAGGCGGTGGATTGGCTGGATTCGATGGCCTAGAGGCCTGTGGAGGCTGGGTGACGGCGCAGTCGGCCTAGGGAGGAAAAGTTACTTACCTCATCAAGATTGCCCTTGCTGGGAGCAGTGGTTCCTTGTCGCAGTACCTCCTTACTGCACTCCGGTTGCTCTTGGCTGCTGAACTTTGTAGACTAATGATGGATGGACTATTCTGCGTGGTCAAGCATCCGTTCCTGACAGGAGCAACAGGTACTGTTAAGCACGGTTTGAAATTTCTCTGTGTTTCCCTGGAACCCCTGGGAACTTTTGTTTTTCATTTACTTTTTCTCTTGGAGTGGATGAACTGTTGAGACGTTTCACACCTGATTTCTAAGTTTTTGGGTATAAAGTTTCTCCGGCGGTAATACCGTTTTTTAGTTTGGTTCGCCTGGAGCAAACAGGGCGTTGGGATTTTAATGACGTTTTTTTGTTTTAACTTTTGGTTGTTAATTTTTTTCCTTTTTTTCCCAGGCATTTTTTGCCTTTCCCCTGTCTTTCTATATGAGGATCTGACTCTGTGCCTCCACCCCCTGTTGGCCCTTGGGCCTCGCTCCATATGTGCTACACTGTACAATGTGCAATGCTCTAAGTGTCACACTCTGTTGAACTGCTGTGATATGCTATTCAATGGCTCTCTGTGTCCAGCTTCCTCTCTCCTCGTATGCTTGATTCACCTTGCATTAACATGTTACCTCCCCCCACCTGATGAATGATATTAAGCTAGTGTCGTGGAATGTCCGCGGTCTAAACTCTAAATACAAAAGATCCCTAGTTCTACAGTACCTTAAATCTCTAAACCCACATATTGTTCTCCTGCAAGAGACCCACCTGATGGGTAGTAAAACTCTTTCCCTGAATAGGAACTGGATACAGAGAGCGGTACACTCCACTTATTCCTCGTATGCAAGGGGTGTGGTCATCCTGTTACACAAGAAACTGCAATGTAATATAGAACATGTTGTGACAGACCCCCACGGGCGATATGTTATTGTGGTTCTCACTGTTGACTCCCAGCTGCTGGCCATAGCTAATGTGTACATCCCTCCCCCCTTCAACAAAGAGGTATTATATCTGGTTTTAGAGAAGATTGCCACCTTTGGCCCATTAAAATTGCTGGTGGCTGGGGATTTCAACAATGTATTGGACTACGGGTTGGATACTTCTAACCCCAATCGGGCGCGAAACCTCGACCTCAGGCACTGGGCGGATGTTGCGGCTGTGGAGGAGTTATGGCGGTGGAAACATCCTGGTGAGAGAGGTTACTCCTATCTTTCCCACGTCAGTTCCTCCTCCTCCCGTATAGACCTTGCCTTCGCAAATCCGGCCCTCCTGCCGCAGGTGACGGATGTTGATTACCTGGCCGGGGGACTCTCGGATCACACTCCCTTACAGGTGACACTGAGTCGTCCCGGTGGGGGCGGTCGGAGACTCTGGAGGCTGCACCCGGGATGGGTAGATGAACCATCAGTTGAGTCACTGGTCTCTGGTCATGTAACGGAGTACTGGGAGACAAATGAAGGCTCTGCGGGTGGACACATGGTGTGGGATGCGTTCAAGGCGTCCACCCGGGGAGTATATATTGCTGCTATTAAGGCTGCCAGGACTGAAAAGAACTCTGAGTCGGAAGCGCTCCAGGCGCATGAGATTCGGTGTGCGAAAGCACATGCTGAGGCGCCCTCTGCCTCCACACTGGTGGAGTTGCAGATGGCCAGAAGAACTTTCTTGGTCCACCTACAATCACTTACACAATGCACGTTTAGGCGTAGGGCAGAGGATCTATTTGAAAGAGGAGACAAGAATGGGAAACTGCTTGCCTACCTGGCAGCAGATGTCAGATCACACGTGTCCGTTCCATGTATTTACACGCCTGGGGGCACTCTGGTGCGGGACAGGGAAGGTATCCTACAAGCGTTTGTGTCCTATTACTCAGACCTATATGCGGCTATCCCACAATATGACAACCAGGTTCTGACGGACCTGCTGGATTCCATTCAGATCCCGGTGCTGCCTGAAGAGGCGGTCAAGCTTTTGGAGGTTCCTTTCTCCCCCAAGGAGCTGGCCGTGGCTATTTCCTCCTTCCCGAATGGCAAGGCGCCGGGCCCTGACGGCATTCCGGCAGAGTGGTATAAGACCTACTCAGAGGTGGTGTCCCACAGACTACTGAACCTTTATGGGGAGTGTTTGGAGATAGGGAGTATGCCCCCCTCTTGGTATGAGGCTCATGTGGTCCTGCTCCCCAAGCCTGAGAAGGACCCCCTTTACTGTTCATCCTACAGGCCTATTGCGCTGCTGAACATGGACCTCAAGATATTGACCAAGATGATGGCCAATCGGTTGATGTCCTGTTTAGACCATTTAATATCTCCTGACCAGACGGGGTTCATGCCCAAAAAGGCTACTGACATTAACATTCGCAGGGTATACACGCACACGCAAATTGACGGAGAAATATCTCACGGGGGGGCCCTGGTGTTCTTCGATCTGGAAAAGGCGTTCGACTCCATTGATTGGGGCTACATGACGCGGGTGCTGGAGCGTATGGGCTTTGGGCCTGTATTTCTCAAATGGATATCGTTGCTGTACGACAAACCAGTGGCGGCAATTCGTCTGAATGGCGAGGTGTCGGGCGCCTTTCCAGTATCCAGGGGCACCAGGCAGGGTTGTCCCCTGTCACCGGGCCTGTTTGCCCTGGTGATGGAACCCTTGGCGATTGCGTTGAGATCTTCGCCCCTAATCCAGGGTATCAAGGTGGGCACTTTGACTGAGTCGGTAACTCTTTATGCGGACGACCTGGTTTTATTTCTGGGGGATACTGGCCCCTCTCTACATGCCGCACTGTCACTGATGGGCAAATTTACTGAGGTATCCGGCCTCAAAGTCAACTGGACCAAATCCAAAATCCTCCCACTCCGCTCCCATGTGTCCCTTGGAGGGGCCGACCCCTCAAGCCCCCTGCAGTGGGTGACCCAAATCAGGTACTTGGGGCTACAGATTACTAACTCAGTAACAAACTTTATTGAACTTAACGTGTCCCCATTGCTAAATGTCGTTGCCAAAAAATTGAACTCCTGGAAAAATCTCCCCCTGTCCCTCATAGGCAGGGTCAATCTTCTTAAAATGAAGATCCTCCCTCTCCTGCTCTATACGCTTAGGAACGCCCCAGTGTGGATACCAAAGACGGTTTTCAAGGCCATAGATGGCATGATATCCTCTTTCCTGTGGCAGGGTAGTTCACCCCGCCTTAAGTTGACCATTCTCCAACAGCCATGGGGGGAGGGAGGTCTGGCGGTGCCCAATTTTTCTAAATATTTCCTGGCCGGCCAGTTGACGGTAGCACACCGTTGGCTGACCTCTGCTCCGGATGATGCCGCGGTGTCGCTGGAAGCTGCTTGCGTGGGCTCCTATGAGGCACTCTCCCGGCTAGTCTACAGGGGCCCGAGGGCCCCGTATCCCTTAACGCCTTCCATGAGGTCAGTGATCAGAGCATGGGTCGTGGCGCAAGCATTAAGGCCTACTGATCGTGCTACCTTCTCCCCCCACACGCCCTTATGGAGAAACCCCAACTTGGTCCACTTTCTGGACTACCCGGACCCGGTGGTATGGACGGCCTACGGGATTAAGACCTTGAGCCATGTGGTAGTAAATGGTACCTTAAGGACGTTTGATGACTTGAAGACGCGACATGACCTACCCAATACCCATTTTTTTAGATACCTACAATTGCGCCATGCGTTTCAGGCACAGTTTGGAGGAAATCCGTTGGTCCTGGAGTCTGGGGACCTGGAGTCCCTGGCCCGTAGTGAACCACTTCCCAAGGAGGTTTCCAGCCTCTATAAAGACCTTTTCCCCGAGACCACCGGGTTGCTGTCGCCCTGTAGGCGTGCTTGGGACTCGGTGACCATGGGATTGGACAGAGATGACTGGGACGATGTCTGGGGGGCGGCTTTCCAGGCCTTAGTCTCTACAAGAGACAGACTTATACATTACAAGTTCCTACATAGGGCGTACCTGACTCCTGCCAGGCTGGCTAGAATGTACAGGGGTCAGGGATCGGCCTGCTGGAGGTGCTCCGCGCCTACTGCCGATTTTATGCATATTTTTTGGGAATGCCCCCCGATTCAGGCGTACTGGCAGGCAGTGGTAGATTGCATCCGGTCGGTCACTACTATTTCAATCCCCATGACGGTAGAGGTGTGCTTGCTACTTTTGGTCGAACCCCTAGCGACGACTAGGGCTATAAGGACGCTTCTCATTCTTGTGCTCTTCTATGCTAAGAAACGAATCATTCTTTCTTGGAAAAGTTCCTCTGCCCCGACGGTGACAGCCTGGAAGGTATTAGTCAATAAAGCCATCCCATTTTACAAAGCCACATACTTGAGTAGAGGGGCATTAACCAAGTTCGATAAGGTGTGGGGGGGTTGGATGGCCTCCACAGACACGGTATCAGACTAAGTCACATCGATGGAGAAGTTCAGTGCCTGGCAGCTACAGTGGTTGGGGAATCCTGAATGGGAGGAACTGGGGAGAACTGCGACCCGCACGCATAGGGGGGACGATTCAGGTCTATGGAGGATCTTGGGGTAAGCTAATGCTATGGATGGGCGCCTTGAGAGAGAATGGGGCCATACGTCTTTGGATTTGGCACTGGAGCCGGGTGTAGGTAGAAGAGTCTCAGGTATATTGTATGGGGGGGATCGGTTGTGCTCTGACCCATATCGTCATTTCCATCCATCCTAGCCCGTTCAGCACCTGCTGACGGGGCTCAATGTGAGCATTTTGGTCCCCCCATTCCTCCCCCCCCCCCCCCCCCTCTTCCCCCCCCCTTTTTTTTTTATTTTTCTCTCCCCCCCCCCTCAGTTTTTGTCATGTTTGGGTTCTGTACACCGGTCTCTGTGTTTTCACCGGTCAATGTTGGTCACATATGTGGCCTGTTATTGTATATGTGTTTTGAAAACTTAATAAAAAATAATTTTACAAAAAAATTGTCCGATGTGTCCGCCATAATGTCGCAGTCACGAAAAAAATCGCTGATCGCCTTCATTAGTAGTAAAAAAAAAAAAAAATAATAATAAAAATGCAATAAAACTATACCCTATTTTGTAAACGCTATAAATTTTGCGCAGACCAACAGATAAACGATTATTGCAATTTTTTTTTACCAAAAATAGGTAGAAGAATACGTATCGGCCTAAACTGAGGACAAAAAAATTATTTTTATATATTTTTGGGGGATATGTATTATAGAAAAAAGTAAAAAATATTGAATTTTTTTCAAAACCGCCGCTCTATTTTTGTTTATAGCGCAAAAAATAAAAACCGCAGAGGTGATCAAATACCACCAAAAGAAAGCTCTATTTGTGGGAAAAAAAGGACGTCAAATTTGTTTGGGAGCCACGTCGCACGACCGCGCAATTGTCTGTTAAAGCGACGCAGTCCCGAATCGCAAAAACCTGGCCTGGGCCTTTAGCTGCATTTTGGTCCGGGGCTTAAGTGGTTAAACAGGTGTACCTAATAAAGTGTTCGGTGAGTTACAGAACTGCGGTACATTCTTTGTGGTTGAGGGATCGCAGATGTTAATCATCTGCTTAAATAAGGTCAATTATAATTCACTTGTATTATCAAGCTACAGAAAGTGTTCCCATTGTGAAATCAGCATTGTCAGCTTGTGTTCTGTGGCTAGGGTCAGTCTATACAGCTGTGTTATGTTGAAAGTGAAACGGAGAAGCTTAACATAAATATCACAGGAAGGGGACCAGAAGTCACGAAATAAGAAATCGCAGGGTTTCCTTCATCTAAGTTCTGAGAATCGTGTCCATAAACGGAACAAGATTACTATAAAGATCCCGGGAAAGTGACCAGAGTCCACCAGAGAAGAAACGGATCCCATTGCCTCCTCCTTGTAAGTGACAAGAATCACGTCTATGACACCAGAGAAGATACAGATCACCTTGTCTCCTCCAGGTAAGTGATGAGTATCACGTCTATGAAAGGGAAACGTTTCAAGTGGAACTTTTTTTAACCTTTCCATCTCTCTAGTAACATAAAAAAAATACTAGAGGGCATGATCTAAGTGCATTTGAATAAAGGTAGGGTTCGTTGGGACCCCAGGGACCCAAAGAAGCCAAAGAAAGTGGGTGAGGGCTAGTGGACTTTATCGGTACTAGATAAATCAGTTATACAGAGGAGTATAGTAAAGGTAAAAAAGTTTAATTTATTAAAAAATAAACATAGCATAAGGGGATTAAGGAGTACA
Source organism: Rana temporaria (assembly GCF_905171775.1). NCBI lineage: Eukaryota > Metazoa > Chordata > Amphibia > Anura > Ranidae > Rana > Rana temporaria. The sequence continues at coordinate 18,304,308 of NC_053490.1, forward strand.
CAATGTTTTAAAATTACAACAATAGTAAAACAGATAGATTATATGACCAGCCAACACATCATAGAGATGGTATATAAGCCCTATTCTGCGGGCAACGATGAGACGGAGGGGGTCATATAGATCAGGATCTCTACTAGTTTCGCTACTCGTGGTAGCTTCGTCAGGAGATATTGGTCTGTGCACACAAATTCACTCCTTGGGGGAGTCTGAGCCCAGCGTGGAGAAAGAGATCTCACACGGGGTATGAGATGGTAGGGATGCCCCCAGCAAGGTGAGGATCTGTAGTGACTATAGGAAATATTCAAAACTTTAAGGCCCTAGGACCTAACTGATAATAGGCAGGGACCAGGAAGGAACCGCCAGAAGCAGCGCGGAAAGAAGCCAATTTAAGGGGTACCAGCGTTAGAGGTAATTAAGTTTAAGACCACTTGTGGTAGGTGTACCGTCAAGTGTGTCCCAGGGTCGGGTGTGATCTAAGTGCAGTATGATATGCATTTTATTGATTTAAAAAGATAATTGGCCAGTCACGTGTAGTAGAATAAAAAGTACCTTGGAGATGGCGGATGCTTCTATTTCTCAGGTTGGAATCTTATTGCACAGCACAGGATCGCCATCTGATAACAACCTCAGTGCATAGAACATGGTGCTTTTTATTCTACTACATACTGTATGAGTGGCCAATTATCTTTTATTTTCATCGATATGTAGCACTACCCCCGAAGGAGCTGCTGGTTTGTTTTGGGTGGCATGTTACCTCTATTTCCTCGCCGTCTAGGGCAGGGGTCTCCAAACTTTTGAAACAAAGGGCCAGTTTACGGTCCCTCAGACATTAGGGGGGCCGGACTGTGATCACTGGGCGTAGAACAGGTCCTGATGTCAGTGGGGAAAAAACAATGCCCTTTCTTTGGTGTCAGTGGAAGCAATTGTGCCCCTTTGTTGATTGGGAGGAATAAAGCTCCATCATTGGCGTCATAGGAAAAAATTGGGCTCCATCATTGGTGTCATTGTGCCCTATTGTTGGTGCCAATGGTAGAAATTGGGCCCCATCTTGGTGTTATTGGGAGGGATTATGCCCCACAGTTCGTATCAGTGGATGAAATGGTGCCCCAAGAGCCAGATAAATCTGGCCCCCGGGCCGCAGTTTGGAGACCACTGGTCTAGGGTATCAGATGAGAGTTGAGAAAAAGTTCAATGTCCCCACTTTGCACTTCTTTTTCTTTGATTTATTTGCTGAACTTGGTAAAAGAATAAAATAAGTAGTTGAAGAGGTGGAACCGTTTTTACAACCGTTTTTCGGGTTGTAAAAAATGAAATTTTTGGTCCAGAAAAAACAACGTAAAATTTGAGCATGTTCTAAATTTTTAATGCCCATTTTTTACATCGTGAAAAATGCCCTGGAGCCAACACACGATCGTTTTTAATGACATAAAAAAAAAACTTATTTTTTTACAACCCGAAAAACGGTCGCGTGTACGCGGCATAATGGGTAATAGGTTCAGGTGCATAAGTTCAATCCAGAAACACTTCTGCTTCCAGCAACACAGTTTTCGTCGCCACTCTAACCAGAGTGGGTTTTGCGCACCCGGATAGGTTTCTCTCACTGGCCTCGCAGCCGTGATGGCGCACGGGGTCTCTGCCACAGACCTTCCCACACGTGGAGGTATTTTCGGTCCCAGATCCTCATAGCACGGGATTCAGCACCTAGATCTCTCCAGATTAACTTCTTATGAACTTAGAACTGGCGATCATCATTCAGCCTTTCAGTAATGGTGCGTCCTTCGATGAAGTTCAAGGCCTCTCCTGAGATACCAGCCCCGTGCTCGGTGCTCTCTAAGTTAGGTTCTCCAACGAGTGGCTTCCCCCCTCCAGGACGTGGCTTCCTCCCTTAACCACTTCCGGACCGCCGCATGTACATTTACGTCGGCAGAATGGCACGGACAGGCACATTGGCGTACCTGTACGTCCCTGCCTAGACCGTGGGTCGGGGGTCCGAACGGGAATCCCCCCCCCCGTACATGCGGCGGTTCCCGGGAGGAGCGATCCGGGACGAGGGCGCGACTATTCGTTTCTAGCCGCCCCCTCGCGATCGCTCCCCGGAGCTGAAGAACGGGGAGAGCCGTATGTAAACACGGCTTCCCCGTGCTTCACTGTGGCGGCTGCATCGATCGAGTGATCCCTTTTATAGGGAGACTCGATCGATGACGTCAGACTTACAGCCACACCCCCCTACAGTTGTAAACACACACTAGGTGAACCCTAACTCCTACAGCGCCCCCTGTGGTTAACTCCCAAACTGCAACTGTCATTTTCACAATAAACAATGTAATTTAAATGCATTTTTTGCTGTGAAAATTACAATGGTCCTAAAAATGTGTCAAAATTGTCCGAAGTGTCCGCCATAATGCCGCAGTCACAAAACAAAATCGCTGATCGCCGCCAATAGTAGTAAAAAAAAACAAAAAAACTATCCCCTATTTTGTAAACGCTATAAATTTTGCGCAAACCAATCGATAAACGCTTATTGCGATTTTTTTTACCAAAAATAGGTAGAAGAATACGTATCGGCCTAAACTGAAGAAAAAAATAAAATGTTATATATGTTTTTGGGGGATATTTATTATAGCAAAAAGTAAAAAATATTGCATTTTTTTCAAAATTGTCGCTCTATTTTTGTTTATAGCGCAAAAAATAAAAACCGCAGAGGTGATCAAATATCACCAAAAGAAATCTCTATTTGTGGAGAAAGAAGGACGCCAATTTTGTTTGGGAGCCACGTCGCACGACCGCGCAATTGTCTGTTAAAGCGACGCAGTGCCGAATTGTAAAAACCCCTTGGGTCATTTAGCAGCATATTGGTCCGGTCCTTAAGTGGTTAAGTACTCCTCCCCAGCATGCACAGCGGGACGATCAACCTCCACTGATTGGCTGCCGAGGGGGAACACCCAAAGCACCTTGACCTGACTCCTGCCACCTTTGGCCTGGGGTGGTAACGGCACCCCAGACAAACAACAGTGGTCACTCACAGTACAGCCATGGCTGAAACAGAGGCCCAAATTTGTAAAGATCACAAAAGTCTGAGCCAACTAACTCTCAGACTACCCTCTAAATTTAAAGCAGCGCCAGCTCAAAAGGAGCAGGCCGCTACAGATAACATACATATACAGTGGAACCTTGGATTACGAGAATAATCCGTTCCAGGAGAATGCTCGTAATCCAAAGTACTCGCATATCAAAGCGAGTTTTCCCATTGAAGTCAATGGAAACAAAAATAATTTGTTCCGCATTGACTTCAATGGCATGCAATACTGCGTGCGGCCAGAGGCGGGGGAGGCACCAGAGAGGCTTGTAAACACTTGGAAAAGGCAGAGGACACCTCGGCTGAACTCGGAAAACCTTGGAAAGGCTCAGGAACTGAGTATTTTCGCGATTTTCCGAAGCATTTCTGAACGGCACCGCTTGGGTCTGCTCGGCTCCGGCGCCCCCCACCTCAGTCCAAACGCGGAATTGCACACCGCTTTGGCGTGAATCCTGCTCGTTTTATGTGACAACAATCGCAAACCGATTCAGGTTTTTTTAAAAATACAGTGCTCGTATTGCGAAATGCTCGTTAACCGCGTTACTCGTAATCCGAGGTTCCACTGTTCTGCACTTAGATCACGCCCTCTGGTGTGTCTTTAAAGCAGAACTTCAGTAATTTTTTCAACTTAACATCTATTAAATCTTCTGCCCTTGTTGTTTTAACTTTGGATAGTAAAATTTTTTTTTTGTTCTGCCAGTAAATACGTTATACAGCCCACTTCCTGTTTCTTGTCTGGTAAAAAGCCTAGGCTTATGACATCATGCACAATTCTCGTTCTTGTGAGAGTTTGCCAGGAAGGGTGGGGGGGGGAGTCATAAGAGGGCCAATGAGAGCTGCAGGACTGGAAGTGTGCCTCTGTGCGTTTCTGTAAATCCAGGAAGTAAACAGGCAGCAGCTTCAGCTGCCCACAGTTTGGATGCCACCAGACTTAGTGAAGGAAGATTTCTGCAGCATATTTGGCAAGTGCAGAATCACAGTACAGTGGAACCTTGGTTTACGAGTAACGCGGTTAACAATCGTTTTGAATAACGAGTACCTTTTTTTACAAATTCTGACATGGTTTGCGTGTGTTGTCTCGCAAAACGAGCAGAATTCAAGCTAGTGGGGTGTGCAGTACCGCAATCGGGCAGAGGTGCGGGGGGCGCCGCTGACACTCTGAACGGTTCGGAGCCGTTCGGAATTTTTTTAACCTTCCCGAGGGTTTCCGAGATCAGCCAAGCCGGCCCCCGAGTATTCCCGAGGCTCTCTGGCGCCCCCCACCTCTGGCCATATGTGGAATTGCATGACATAGAAGTCAATGCGGAACAAATTATTTTCGTTTTCATTGACTTCTATGGGGAAACTCGCATTGATATGCAAGTGCTTTGGATTACAAGCGTTCTCCTGGAATGGATTATGCTTGTAAAACAAGGTTCCACTGTATATATAAAATAATATACAAAGTGGTTGAAGAGAAGCTTCAGAATGGCAAAGATGTTTAGCAAATTATGTGAGCAGACTGCAGTTCCTCTTTAAGCATAAATATCCCAGCAAAGGGCTAGATTCATAAAGGAGTTACGTCGGCGTATCTCCAGATACGCCGGCGTAACTCCGAGTGCGGGCCGTCGCCTCAATGTTGCCTAGATACGACCGGCGTAAGTCTCCTACTCCGTCGTATCTTAGGGTGCATATTTACGCTGACCGCTAGGGGCGCTTCCGTAGATTTCCACGTAGAATATGCAAATGAGATAGATACGCCGATTCAGAAATGTACGTCCGCCCGGCGCATTGATTTATGTCGTTTACGTAAGGCTTTTTCCGGCGTAAAGTTACCCCTGCTAAATGAGGCGTAGCCAATGTTAAGTATGGACGTCGGGCCAGCGTCAAATTTTACGTCGTTTGCGTAAGTCGTACGCAAATAGGGCTGTGCGTAAGTTACGTTCACGTCTAAAGCAATGACTATTTGCGGCGTAATTTGGAGCATGCGCACTGGGATACTTTCACGGACGGCGCATGCGCCGTTCGTTAGTAACGTCAATTACGTGGGGTCACGATTATTTAGCAAACAACACGCCCCCTACCAGCCTATTTTGAATTACGCGGGCTTACGCCGGCCCATATACGATACGCCTCCGTAACTTCGGGCGCAAGTTCTTTCTGAATACGGGACTCTCAAAGTTACGGCGGCGTAGCGTATTTGAGATACGCTACGCCCGCCTAAAGATAGGCATTTGTTTCTGAATCTAGCCCAAAGTGACCAGAGGCAACCAGAGAAGATGTAGCTCTTCGGGCTTCCTCCAGGTAAGTGATGAGAAGCTTAGCATTTTGTAGAACGGGGGGATCAGGGGACACAAGACAAGATACAGATGATTGTGTCTCCCCCAGGTCAGTGATGAGAATCTTGTCTATGAAAGGGATACGTTTAGCATAAATATCACAGAAAAGTGACCAGAGGCCACCAGAGAAGATACAGATCTCTGGGCTTCCTCCAGGTAAGTGATGAGAATTGTGTCCATAAATGGGACAAGCTTAGCATTTGGTAGAAAAGAGATCAGAGGCCACCATAGAAGATACAGATCACTGTGTCTCCTGTGAGGAGAATCATGTCCACAGGGATTCCATCAGGAATTATGGGGCCCCATACACAGCTTTAGTCATGGGCCCCCTTTTTTTTTTTAAAGGGGGTTGCCATCTGGGCCCCTGCTGGCCGGGGCCCGCTACAACAGGGCCAGTTGTACTGGCTTATCAGCGGCCCTGCATGTCCATGAAAGGGACAAGCCAAGCATAAAGACTGCCTCATAGTGACCAGGGTCAACCAGACAAGATACAGACCACTTCAAGGTAAGTAATGAGCAGTGTGTCAGTGATTGTATTCCCCTATATACACTGGAATTCCCCGTACACACGACCAGTTTTCCTGTCGGGAAAACTGCCATGACAGCTTTTGGCTGGGAAAACTGCCATGACAGCTTTTGGCTGGGAAAACTGCCACGGAGCATACACACAGCCAGTACTGTAGCTGATGACTTTTAATATGAGGACACTTACCTGTCTAGCAGTGCCGGCTCAAGACATTGTGCTGCCTGGTACCAAGAATGAAATGCTGCCCCCCCCAAAAAAAATTTTTTACGCCCACCAAAATGCCCAAACATCCATTATTTTATATCATGATAACTAAAGTGGACTTATCATGGCTCTATACATGTATATATATGACCTGGTATGGCTTTATTCATGCAATTAACCCCACAGTGGAGCAGAGAGCGGAACGGGAGGAGCGGTCGGGCGGCAATTAGCCCCACAGTGGAGTGGAGAGCGGAGCTGGCGGAATGGGATGGCGTGCGGGCGGCAATTTGCTGCCCCCCTGAAAGTGCTGCCTGGTACAATGGTACCACCGGGTCCCATGGTAGGGCCGGCCCTGCTGTCTAGATTACCTGTCTAGGGATGTCAGCACCACAGCTAGGGTGCCCACGTGTCCCGGATTGCCTGGGACTGTCCCGCAATTGACATGTCTGTCCCTGTTCCCGGGCACCTTCATTCTGGGACAATACAATGTCCCGGAATAAAATACAGGACACAGCCACCCCCTACTAACTAATAACTACATTTCCGGAACTGGTTGCTAGGGCCAGCGCTGCCTGGCATCTTGCAACCAGTGACAATTTACTCTCAGACAGTGAGACCTGGAGCCTAGTTCAGCACGGCTGTCCCCACCCACCTCCTCCTTCTCCGGAACCCAGCGGCAAGCATCAGGGACTGGTGTGATCTTCACTCTCCAGATAGTGACTCCACTCCTTTCCTTCTACGCACGTGGGTCATGCAGAGGGAGTGACAGCAGCACTGCGCCTTTTGGCAGGCTATGGGTGGCAAGCGGCACTGCATCTGGTGGCAAGTGGCACATTCACCTGACAAATAACCCGCCGCCAAATTCCCCATCAACCCCGAGACTACAATAATCCCCCGCCCCCCCCCCTCGTCTTTTTTGGGGGGAGGTGAGAGAGGGGGTGTGTCCCTGAATGGCAGTTTGGAAATGTGGTCACCCTAACCACAGCTGATTTTCCGATCGGCTTTCGGGTGTGTGCTGCCGCCATTCATGGTAAGGGAGAAGATCATTGAAGCCTTTTGGCTTCCCTACTGCGCATGAGCAAAGCGCGCTGCGCTTTCTAACTGGCCCAGTGGCGGAGGAAGGAAGAGGGGGCCAAACTTCTGAGGGACCTTACTGCATCTTGCCACAGCCAGATCTCCCAAAAGTGGGGACAAGTACCGAAAGGTGCCAAATGTGGCACCGGAGAGGGGGAGGAAGCAAACAAGCGGAGCTTCCACTTTTAAATGGAACTTTGCTTTAAGTGCAGAGGAGGGGTTTGGGGTCTTATAGACCCCAGATCTCCCCATAAAGAGTACCTGTCACTGCCTATTGCCATCACAAAGATATTTACAGTCCTAGTGACAGCAATAAAAGTGATAAAAAAAAATTAGCGCAACAATGTAAAAATAAAATAAATGAATAATGAAAGGAAAAGAAAAGAGCCCCCGTCTTCCAATGCTTCCATTCTCCTAAAAAAAAAATTGCATTTTAAAAACCGCTGCACAAATACCGTGTGACATGAAAAATTGCAAAACCTACCAATTTATTCTCTAGGGCCTCTGCTTTAAAATAGTATATGTTTGGGGGGTTCTAAGTAATTTTCTAGCAAAAAATACTGATTGTTAACTGTGAACAAAAAGTGCCAGAAAAGGCCCGGAATGGAGGTGGTTAAAGCAAATAAAAATAAAGTCTGCGCTCGGTTTACTTAGGTAAGAACAGCCCACAGTGATGGTATTCAGATACTGAGTGCTTAAAAACAGGAAACCACTGAGAGGTTGCAGATGCATATAGCGTGACCTCCCACCACAGTTCTCACAGGTATGACTCACCAGAGCTATTGCCCCCCAAAAATTAGGTCATTATGTCCTTATGTTGTTTATCTTCAGAAGATAGGGCAGGAAGCCCCTCGACTTGTCCAGCTATCAGGTCCACCTAGCAGGATCGTGCTTACTCCAGGAAGCCCCTCGGCTTTTCCAGCTACCAGGTCCACCTAGCAGGATCGTGCTTACTCCAGAAAGCCCCTCGGCTTTTCCAGCTACCAGGTCCACCTAGCATGATCGTGCTTACTCCAGGAAGCCCCTCGGCTTTTCCAGCTATCAGGTCCACCTAGCAGGATCGCGCTTAGTCCAGGAAGCCCCTCGGCTTTTCCAGCTATCAGGTCCACCTAGCAGGATCGTGCTTACTCCAGGAAGCCTCTCGGCTTTTCCAGCTATCAGGTCCACCTAGCAGGATCGTGCTTACTCCAGGAAGCCCCTCGGCTTTTCCAGCTATCAGGTCCACCTAGCAGGATCGTGCTTACTCCAGGAAGCCCCTCGGCTTTTCCAGCTATCAGGTCCACCTAGCAGGATTGCGCTTACTCCAGGAAGCCCCTTGGCTTTCCAGCTATCAGGTCCACCTAGCAGGATCGCTCTTACTCCAGGAAGCCCCTCAACTTGTCCAGCTATCAGGTCCACCTAGCAAGATCGCTCTTACTCCAGGAAGCCCCTCGGCTTGTCCAGGTATCAGGTCCACCTAGCAGGATCGCTCTTACTCCAGGAAGCCCCTCGGCTTGTCCAGCTATTAGGTCCACCTAGCAGGGTCGTGCTTACTCCAGGAAGTTCCTTTGGCTTGTCCATCTGACAGGTCCACCTAGCAGGATCGCGCTTACTCCAGGAAGCCCCTCGGCTTTTCCAGCTATCAGGTCCACCTAGCAGGATCGCTCTTACTCCAGGAAGCCCCTCGGCTTTTCCAGCTATCAGGTCCACCTAGCAAGATCGCGCTTACTCCAGGAAGCCCCTCGGCTTGTCCAGCTATCAGGTCCACCTAGCAGGATCGTGCTTACTCCAGGAAGTCCCTTTGGCTTGTCCATCTGACAGGTCCCCCTAGCAGGATCGCGCTTACTCCAGGAAGCCCCCTCAGCTTGTCCAGATATCAGGTCCACCTAGCAAGATCACACTTACTCCAGAAAGCCCCTCAGATTGTCCAATTGACAGATCCATGTAGCAGGATTGTGCTTACTCCAGGAAGCCCCTCGGATTGTCCATCTGACAGGTGCATCCAGCAGGATCGTGCTTACTCCAGGAAGCACCTTTGGCTTGTCCAGTTATCAGGTCCACCTAGCAGGATCGTGCTTACTCCAGGAAGCCCCCTCAGCTTGTCCAGCTATCAGGTCCACCTAGCAGGATTGTGCTTACTCCAGGAAGCCCCTCGGATTGTCCATCTGACAGGTGCATCCAGCAGGATCGTGCTTACTCCAGGAAGCACCTTTGGCTTGTCCAGTAATCAGGTCCACCTAGCAGGATCACGTTTACTCCAGGAAGCCCCTCGGATGCAGCAGAAAACACCAGTAGTATCATCTTAAAGGAGAAAAGTGCTGTATGGTGCAATCAGGGACGGAGCTAGCCTAACTGATCTGCGGGTGCAGTAAAAAAGTCACAGGGGGGGCATAATGTCAACTCTGTGAGCCAATCTGTCATGACCCAGAAGTAATGTGCAGAGCAAAAAAGTGTTTCGTTTCGATTTGGTATTTACATAAATTTATTTAGTTAAATTATATTCATTTGTTTAATTCGTTTTCAGAATTTGTTTAGTTTTTTCGATTCAAATTCCATTCAAATTAATTTTTTTCAAAATTCGAATTTTGGAAAATGGTTATATTCTTTCTATTCTATTGTCCTTTTCTATTTTATTATTTTATTTTCTGTTCTTTTATTTTCTATTACATTCAAATTTATTCTATTCGAAATTCTAATTTATTCTAGTCGAATTTCAGAAAACGGTTATTTTGTAAAAAATCTTTCTATTCTATTCAAAATTAGAATTTTAGAAGATGGTTATATTCTTTCTATTCTATTTATTTTTTCTATTCTATTCTATTATTTTCTATTCTAGTCTATGTTATTCTTTTATTTTCTATTCTATTCTGATCTATTCTATTATATTATATTCAAATTCATTCTATTAGAATTTTGGGAAATGGTTATATTCTTTCTATTCTTTTTTTTTATTTTATTCTTTTCTATTCCATTTGAATTTATTCTGAAAGGAAGAAGGTCACCGTATTTATCGACGTTTAACGCGCACCCCAATTTTAAGATGGAATTTTCTGGAAAAACTAATACTATCATTTATTTTGCAATCAAGCCTGGTCTAGAAGAATACAAGAGAATGAGTAAGAGATTAATAGGTAGATTCAGTAAGAGTTAGGCCGACTTATCAGTAGATAAGCCGACCTAACTCAGAATCTACGCCGACTTATGTTTAAGCGTATGCTCAAACAGAGATACGCTTAAACATATCTAAGATACGACGGCTTGCGCCGTCCTATCTTAGATTGCAATATTTTGGATCGCCGCTAGGTGGCGCTTCCATTGCGGTCGGCGTAGAATATGTAAATGAGGAGATACGCCGATTCATGAACGTACGCCCGGCCGACGCAGTACTTTTACGCCGTTTACGTAAGAGAAAGGCCGCGTAAAGTTAGAGCTAGGCCCTATTGGAATAGTAATGTCAAGTATGGCCGCCGTTCCCGCGTCGAAATTCGAATTTTTTACGTCGTTTGCGTAAGTCGTCCATGTATCGGGATTTACGTCGTTTACGTCCACGTCAAAATCAATAGGCCCGTGCGGCGTACTTAGCCGCAATGCACACTGGGAAATGTAGGCGCCCGGCGCATGCGCAGTAAAAGAGACGTAAAAAACGTGAGGTCAAGCGCCATTAACATAAAACACGCCCCCCTCAAACACATTTGAATTAGGCGCCCTTACGCCCGCCGATTCAGGCTACGCCGACGTAACTTAGCAGGCAAGTACATTGTGAATCATGTACTTGCCTCGCTATCTTACGGCGGCGTAGCTTAAATTCCTTAAGCTACGCCGCCGCAAAGTTACGCCAACGTACCTGAATCTACCTATAAGAGTATGAGAATAGGTTCCATGCAAGGCAGTCCAAAATGCATGGCAGAGCAAAGGATGACCTTGTTTGTGAGTCAATTGAGGCAGATATGCAGACAGAGTAGGTTGTGGAGGAACCTACAGCAGAATGTGTTTCATCTGTCTCATGTTACAAGTTGTTTGGGTACAGCTTAGTTAAGTAAAGGTAAAAGGATTTTTAAGGCTGTGGATGTCGAGCAGTCTGCTGCTCTGCTCGACATCAACAGCCTTAAAAAAAAAAAAGAAGTGAGCCTCCTGGGACTGTCCATTGCCACCAATATGTTTTTCCCTTGCATGATCTCATGACGGGCTTGATTACCACATGCGTCCATCCATGAGTCTTCTCTACATGGTTTGTTTCACCATTGGATCAACTCGGCTCCTGATGATCGAAGGTTTGCACATAAAAAGGTGTTCCCATTGATCTTGTTGCTGCTCTGGAGTTCGTGCATGTCTGTTTGACACACCGTCGCTGACGAGTGTGTCCACGCCAGTTGGTAAGAGTACCCCACCTTATTTTTATCTTTTGGATATTACTGTGGATCGTTGCTGAGACCTCCATTGGCTGTACGAGTTATTTGATTCCTGTATTTGAGAAAGAACTACCCCATAGGATTTTGGTATCCAGTGTCTCTCTACGGAACTTTTTTCACTTTCATCATTGGACTTTAGATTTATTTCACATGCATTTGTTTATATTTTTATATTTATATATGTTTTGCTGGACTTACATATCCACTACCACTTGGGTTTGTTTTGCCATTATATGGCCAATTGCACCTTTTTAGGCCTTTGGACACATTTATAAGTGTGTTATATATATGCAACCATCTCTGTGTGTGTTTTCATATATCACCCATACTGAAACCTCTCCAGTGGTTCTCTATGGTACTACATCCAATTTATATATATCATCATTCTATGGTATTCTTTTGAGTAGCGGAGTTTGATGATATTTATCACAGGATTCCTTTCATGGAATATACGTTCCTGATTTTTTCACTATACATTGTCTGATTGGTTTCAGATAATACTTAGCGCTGCACTTTTTCTTTTGTTACTTTTGCATACAACACTGTCCGTTGTTAGTGCTGGCTGCTATATATGTTTTTTTCCTACAGGTTTAGCGCAACTTTTTCTTTTAAGTTTTTTTATAAAATAAACCCTGGCCACTTGGGGCATCTGCCTTCCACACAGGAACTTATCTATGGGGTCTGGCACAGCCTAGTGCTGGGCAGACACTGCTGGTCATACAGCAGAAAAACAATAGTCTTTTGATTTTTATCACACAGAAAAATCAATTTCCTCCTCACCTCCTCAGAAGACTTTCAGCTACTGCTCTCTTTCACTCAGAAAGCCTCAGGATGCAGCAAATCAGTGGTAATCCTCTGGATTACTTATAGAGGCCTTAATTGCCTCATTCCGAACAGCTGAAGTCTTCCAACGCCCTTAGACCTTTTCGGGCTACATTTGCACCTGACGCCTAATAACAATTGGTGTATTGTCTAAACAAGGCAGAAATGTATGTCCCGTCTGTGACAACACCCACAGATTTACATGTCACAATGGTTATATTATTTCTATTTTATTCTATTCTATTGTATTTTGTATTCTATTCTATTCCTTTTTTTTCTATTCTATTTTATTCTGTTCTTTCATTTTATTTTTTATATATAAACTGACTCTGTACTGTTTGGACATGGATACTTTCGGTATTGATTAGGCATGCTTTATTATCTATATGTATGTAACTGATTTCATTTATTATTATATGATGTTCTGCGTGTGTTATCTTCAAACCAATAATAGCCTGATCACCCTTACGGAGTAGGATGGATCCAGCTCAAGACTTATGAGCCTCTATATAAGGCTATTCATCTTAACGGACTGGATATACTTTCCAGCCGTATAGGAATTGCTATGTGTTATCTACACCTGTAATCCCATTTATGTAGCTGCATCTCCCTCCCGGTCTTTCCCTCTTGGTACATCTATTTATGTTTTTTTTCACACAATACTTTTTCCATTAATTTCTATGCCTACCACCTTGTTATTTATCTTTATATAGACATTCAGGTCTCAATCTTCTCACTTGCTATGGCACCCTGTTACTAATTATTGCACCACCCCGTCTCAATTTATGGGACTTTTATTATCCACACAGCTATCTTTTCACTCCTTTCCTTTTTTCTGGTATGTCCTCCCTTTATTCCACACTCATTTCTTCACGTCACTCATTGCTTTGCATGCAATTGCAGCATCCTCTAGCACCTTGTTTTAATTCATTTTAATATGAACTTAGGGACATTACATGATACCCCCATTCTGATGGGTTCCTTTACACTGTATGCACTCATGGTCATCTAGGTATTTTCTTTCACCTTATTTCTTTTCACTTACCTTCACCTACATATGGGTTATTTCTTACATCAGAAGTTCTCACTTCACATCAGAAGCACCCATCACATCATAGGTGCCTCTTCACATCAGAAGCCCCCCCCCATCTCATCTCATCAGAAGCTCTGTCTTCACATCAGAGCCTGTCTCACATCAGAGCCCCACTTACATATCCGAGTACCTCCCTACAGAAGGGCCCCATCAGAGCCCCGTACCACCTTACATCAGAGCCCCCCTTGCATTAGGTTGATTTGAATCCTCAGTCTGTGAAGTGATCTACGAAAATACCACTGACCCTAGCTAAAAATAATCTTGTAGTGGGCCGCAGGTGGCCTGTGGGCAGTACTTTGGAGACCCCTGATCTACAGAACTGTTACTTGTAACTTAACCACTACCCGACGGCCGTACGACTTTATACGGCCACGGGGTGGTTCTGAATCTCTAACAGGCCGTAAAAACACGGCCTGCGCGCGCATCTAGTGGCGCGGGCGCGCGTCCGACGGCGGCGTGCGCGTGCTCGCCGCATCTCTGAGATGCCGATGCGAGTGCCTGGCGGCCGTGATGTCCGCCAGGCACTCGGGAACGGCGGCTACAGGGACAAGACGTGGAGCTCTGTGTGTAAACACAGAGATCCATGTCCTGTCAGGGGAGAGAGGAGACTGATCTGTGTCCCTTGTACATAGGGACATAGATCGGTCACCTCCCCCAGTCACCCCCCCTCCACCTACAGTTAGAACACTATGCAGGGTACACATTTAACCCCTTCTTCACCCCCTAGTGTTAACCCCTTCAATGCCAGTCACATTTATACAGTAATTAGTGCATATTTATAGCACTGATCGCTGTATAAATGTGAATGGCGCCAAAAATGTGTCAAAAGTGTCCGATGTCTCCGCCATAATGTCGCAGTCATGAAAAAAATGCTGATCGTCGCCATTAGTAATAAAAAAAAATAATAAAAAATAATAATAATTCTGTCCCCTATTTTGTAAGCGCAATAACTTTTGCGCAAACCAGACGCTTCTTGTGTTTTTTTTAATTTAATTTTTTCCCAAAAATATGTCGAATACGTATCGCCTAGACTGAGAAAAAAAATGTTTTTTAAAAAAAATTTGGCTATTTTTTTATAGCAACAAGTAAAAAATATTTTTTTTTTTTTAAATTGTCGCTCTATTTTTGTTTATAGCGCAAAAAATAAAAACCGCAGAGGCGATCAAATACCACCAAAAGAAAGCTCTATTTGTGGGGAAAAAAAAGAAGGCAATTTTGTTTGGGAGCCACGTCGCACGACCGCGCAATTGTCAGTTAAAGTGACGCAGTGCCACAAGCTGAAATTTCACCTGGTGAGGAAGGGGTATATGTGCCCAGTAAGGAAGTGGTTAAGGAGACAAATCCAACTATTAATGTAGAATAATAATATATAACTTATTTTTTTTTTTTTGTTCCTGCAGATTATTGCATAATGAGATTCCCTGCGGGTATACTGTTTACTCTCTGGCTAATATTTGGGATTCAGCGGACACAAGCGGTATGAAGACTGAAGTAATAGGTCATCAAATACTTAAAAGTGTAATTTACCATAATTGCTTGTGATTAAGCAGTTCGTTTTCTGATAAAAAATGTATGCAAGATATATTTATCCTATATCTTTTTTTACAAGCCTTATTGTAAATTTAGAGCTGATATACAGTAAATGACCTTCTAGCTCTGTCTCTTTGGCTGTTTTATACGGGCAAAAGTTAAGACCGTGTTACACCAAACAAAAGGTGTTCTTATGCCGAGTACGCACGGTACTCACGGTTCCGACAACAAATGTTCGATGTGAGCTTGTTGTCGGAAAATCCAACCGTGTGTATGCTCCATCGGACATTTGCTGTCGGAATTTCCGTCAACAAAAATTTGAGAGCTGGTTCTCAATTTTTCTGACCGTGTGTACACAATTCAACACACAAAAATCCTACGTATGCTCGGAATCAATTCGACGCATGCTCGGAATCACTGAACTTCATTTTTCTCGGCTCGTTGTAGTGTTGTATGTCACCGCGTTCTTGACGCTCGGAATTTCCGACAACATTTGTGTGACCGTGTGTATGCAACACAAGTTTGAGCGAACATCCGTCGGAAAAAAATCCACGGTTTTGTTGTCGGAATGTCCGATCGTGTGTACGCGGCAAAAGACATTGGTCCAGATTCTCAAAGGGCTTACGACGGCGCAACGCAATGTGCGCCGTCGTAAGTCCTAATCTGGGCCGTCGTATCTATGCGACTGATTCTTAGAATCAGTTACGCATAGATAACCATTAGAACCACCAAGGCTCTTACGCTGTCGGATCTTAAATTAAATTTTTTTTTCGCCGCTAGGTGTCGTCTCCGTCGTTTTCCCGATCGAGTATGCAAATTAGCAAAATAAGCAAATTCCTGAACGTACGCGTGGTCGACGCAGTGAAGATACAACGTTTACGTTAGATTTGCGACGCGTAAAGTTGCCCCTGCTATATATGGGGCAACCGATGTTAAGTATGGCCGTTGTTCCCGCGTCGAAATTTAAAAATTTACGCCGTTTGCGTAAGTCGTCCGTGAATGGGGCTGGACACCATTTACGTTCACGTCGAAACCAATGACGTCCTTGCGACGTCATTTAGTGCAATGCACGTCGGGAAATTTTAGGGACGGCGCATGCGCAGTACGTTCTGCGCGGGAACGCGCCTAATTTAAATGATCCACGCCCCCTACCCGGATCATTTGAATTAGGCGGGCTTGCGCCGGGGGATTTACGCTACGCCACCGCAACTTTACAGGCAAGTGCTTTGTGAATCAAGCACTTGCCCGTAAAACTTGCGGCGGCGTAACGTAAATGAGATACGTTACGCCGCCACAGAGATGCGGCGATCTACGAGAATCTGCCCCTTACAGTGCATTTTCTTTATAAAGCAATCACAGCATGTGTAGAGAAACTGCCCCCTGCCAGCATACTGTAGCGATGTACTCCTTTTCTATTTGTGGAAGCAGAGGTCTCTCCGCAGAGGTTGGGCACACCACCTGTTAAGCCAGGCCTATAGTTCTGCAATCAGCAAAAGGAATGCTCTCTACTGATTGGAGAGCTCTAGCTCTTCTTTGCAGCATGCTGGAAGGGGGAAAGTCTTTTTACCCTAAAGAAAACCAACTGCAAGGCTTCAGCTACCTTGTTTTGGTGCACCTGGCATGTAGTTAGCGGATTTAAAGTAAATGTTCAGTTGGGCTTTAAAATTATTGTAACTGAGCAAGGAACAGTGGCACCTGAAGTGAAGGGGAGGAGCCAATGTGTGAATTTCAGCTTGAGTAACTGAGCTCAGCAACCAACAGGGGAGCCTGAAAAATGCACAAAGGAGCAAAGGGCTGAATTCCCTTCCTGCATTTGAAAATACAAACTACTAATATGCACTATTGCAGATTTACACGACTTATAAAGAAAATAAATTAAAGCATTATTATTAGATTCAGACCATAAGTAAGGAAACAAAGTATGTACAAAAACAGTATATTGCCTTTAATAAGGAAGGGTGACACAAGACTGGCAGCCTAAAGCCTTGTACACACAATCGGATTTTCCAACAACAAATGTGCGGTGGAAGGGTTTTGTAGGATAATCCAATCGTTTGTACGCTCCATCGGACAATTGTCGGAATTTCCAACAACAAATGTTTTATAGCATGCTTTCAAATTTTCCGACAACAAATGTGTCTTGTCGGATTATCCAAACTCTGACACAAAAAAGTACAAACACTCATGCTCTGAGCCAATGCTAACCAAAAGGACAACATTAGCAGAAGTTGCCCAAAGGGTGGCGCTAAGGAGCTGAAAAAAACACATAGGGCCAGATCCACAAAGAAGTTACGCTGGCGTATCTATTGATACGCCGCGTAACTTCTAGGTTGCTCCGGCGTATCTTTGTTTTGTATCCACAAAACAAGATACGCCTGAAGCTGGGCTAGATCCGACTGGCGCACGTCTTAGTACGCCGTCGGATCTAAGGTGCATATTTCCGCTGGCTGCTAGGTGGCGCTTCCGTCGATTTCCGCGTAGAGTATGCAAATTAGCTAGATACGCCAATCCACAAAACGTACGTCCGCCCGGCTTTTTTTTTTTACGTTGTTTCCGTAAGGCTTTTTTCGGCATATAGTTACGACTGCTATATGAGGCGTACGCAATGCTAAGTATGGACGTCGGGCCAGCGTCGAATTCAAAAAATACGTCATTTACGTGGGGTCAAGTAAAATTAACATAAAACACGCCCACATCTTTATCATTTGAATTCCGCGCCCTTACACCGGCAGATTTACGCTACACGCCACCGTACCTTTAGAGGCAAGTGTTTTGTGAATACAGCACTTGCCTCTCAAAGTTGCGGCGGCATAGCGTTACTACGATACGATACGCTACGCCTGCCTAAAATTACGATGCGCTACGTGGATCTGGCCCATAGTTGTGTATGTTGGCTAAAAAAGTTCTACCGTCTGTATGCATACCAAGTTCACGGCCAACGCCCCTGCACAAAATTCCATGGATTTGTCCGATGGAAATCCGAGAGTGTGTACGAGGCTTAAAGGTCAGTGCTGGCACTGACGGGCTTCAGACTTGTGTTGGTTGCATCAGTTTGAGATGCTTCTGAAATCTTCGGACCTGCATTTGACCTGCTTGCATCCCTATAGACTTGTATGGGAAGCAGAAAAAGACAGTTGATGCAGAACCTTATATCTCCCACACCGATATGTAAAAACAGAAGCCAATTAGTCATCAGGTTATTGGGCAATGGGAGGGAAGCTAAAAACATGGGAAAAACTTACAGAGATATAAGAAGAACATACAAATTCCATGCGGGTAACATTCCTGGTAGAAACCCAGGAACCCAGAACATCACTGTTAACCCACCATTCCGTCTACTAATGTGCCATGATGAAGTTTGAATAGTCTCCCGTATTTGTGGAGGTTCTTCATCGGTACTTTGATTACTTTCTGTAGTCCAAAAAACATTCTGGTGGGTCAACTGACTTCTGACTATTATGACCTAAAATTCTGCATGTACATTTATGACCCTAGTATGACCATAACGGAGTTTTTCTGATCACTGTAGGATTTCACTCTGAATATGAATGACAAGGCGTTTGATGATCAGTACGAAAATTGCACAGAAGAGATGGAAAGTAGAATAAATTCCCTACTTGCTGAAGAAAAACAAGCTGACCCAGAATTTAATAGCACTTGGGATGCAGCGGAAAAGAAATGGAACACCGAGAAGCCAAGTGTACCGAGTGGCTTTCGGGATGAGTACGGCATTGCCATCATGGCTTATTCCAACAAAACCAGCCAGCTTTATTCTAGATTCAACATCGCAGTGAGAAATTATAGTGGCAAGGGCACCTTCCATTACCATTCTCTGCATTTCTTGATGACACGCGCTGTAGTGCTCCTCAGGTCAAGCTGTCGGTGGTCGCCATGGTCGGTATACAGAGGGATAACAGGCATACATTTTGAACCTGAAAAAATTGGGGGAGAAATCCGATTTGGCCAGTTTTCCTCTTCATCCACCAGCCAGAAAGTAGCGGAGGACTTTGGAGGTGACACGTTCTTCACCTTCACCAGCTGCTTCGGTGCCAAGATCAAAAAATATTCCTATTTTCCAGAGCAAGAGGAGGTTCTGATACCAGTAGACGAGGTTTTCGAAGTGACCAACTTTACAAAGCAGGAAGGTAAAAACAGATTTGTCCTGAAAACGACAAAAAGAAGATGTCACTACTACAATTGTGACTACCTAAACAAAGGTTAGTAAACTTTACTTGTTTGACAGTGTGCCTGGGCTTCCACGTGAACAAAAAAAAGGCATGAGGGTCCAAACATGGGCAATTCAAATTAAACATGTTAAAAAAACATTTGAGTTACATTGCTACATAGGTTGAAAAAAAAAAACACAAATCCATTGAGTTCAACCAACAGGAAAATTAGTAAGTAAATTGTAAACCTTGAACCATAAACCCACAGTTGATCTAGAGCAGTGGTCACCAACCTTTGGGACCTCACACACCACTAAACTAAAAATTGTGAATCCCGCAGATCACTGACATGAATTATTCATGCCTTATACTGTACACACAATGGTCTGACTCTCTGCCCCCCCCCCACTCTGCATCATACTGCTGCCTTTTACTCAGACTCATCATGGGCTCTCTCCTCCTTATCCAGCCATGTGCTCAAGCTCCATGCTCCCTCCCACAATCTGTTGTCAGCAATGGGGTAGATTCAGGTAGCAATTGCGTCTGCGTAACCATAGTTACGCAGCGCAATTGCTTACTTGCCCCGGCGTAACGAGTTCTCCTGATTCAGAGAGCTTGTTACGCCCACTACAGCCTAAGATATGCGTGGCATAAGGCTCTTATGCCCTCATATCTTAGGCTGCATTCTTACGTTGGCCGCTAGGTGGCGTTCCCGTTGTGGTCAGCGTATAGTATGCAAATTGCATACTAACGCCGATTCACAACGTTACGCGAGCCCTGCGTACGCAGTTTACGTCGTTTGTGTACGTTGGGTTTCGCGTAAGGCTGCACATGCTAAAAGCAGGGGCAGCCAATGCTAAGGATACCCGTCTTTCCCGCGTCGCGAGGTTTGAAATTTACGTAGTTTGCGTAAGTGAATCGTGAATGGCGCTGGACGCCATTCACGTTCACTTTGAAGCAAATGACGTCCTTGCGACGTCATTTACCGCAATGCACGTCGGGAAAGTTTCCCGACGGAGCATGCGCTCTACGCTCGGCGCGGGAACGCGCCTAATTTAAATGATTCCCGCCCCCTACGGGATCATTTACATTAGGCGCCCTTACGCAGGGCATTTTTGAAGAGCGCCCACGCAAATTACGTGGCTACTGCTTCATGAATGAAGCGTAGCGCAAATAATTTGCGTAGGCGCAGGGTAAAAAGGGTACACTGCGCCTCCGTAAGGAGCGCGCAGCTGTACCTGAATCTACCCCACTGCAATTGGAAGTCTCCTCCTCCTTCACCTTCCACTCTCTGCACTACTGTCAGGAAGGGCATGTCAGTAGACAAACTTTCTAAACAAAGGGCCAGTTTACTGTCCTTCAGACTTCAGGAGGGCCGAACTTTGGCCATTGAAAGTAGAAAAGGTTCCGAAGTCAGTGGGGAAAAAAACAAACAATTCCCCAACGATGGTGTCAGTGGGGGGGAATCGTGCCACATCGATGGTGTCAGTGGGAGGGAATGTGTCAGTGGGGGTAATTATGCCCCATTGATTGTATCAGGGGATGGAACATTGCCCCAAGGGCCAGATAAAAACAAGCAGAGAGCCGCATGTGGCCCCAGGGCCGCAGTTTGGAGACCACTGCTCTAGATGGACCTCTGTGTCTCTTTACAGGCTAATTCATGTTCCCTCTCATACACGTAGGCATTTGGCTAAAACGTATGTGCATGCGCGAATGCATATCGATGGGCATATATGTGCACATCAGTGTGCTCACATGCACATCAGCATGCTCATGTGCACAGCTGACAAAAGTTGGCGCCAAGTGGGCCATTTACTGGGTCAGTGCTCTGGTTTAGTACTGCTTTGAGCCCCCTGTGACTCTGTATCCTTATCCCAATTGCTGACCCGGCTTGCCTGACCACTCTCTAAACTCAGCCTGCATCGACCCCGGCTTGTCCTTGACCTCAGCTTCTGTCTGCTCCTTTGGCCACTCTTCCACCGATTGGCTCCTGATCCAGCTTGTACCGAGACCACACTCCTACCGTCTCCTCTGTACCTGATCCGTCCTGCCAGTGTATGACCTGGCTTACCTGACTCTGCTTCCTGACATATCCTGTTGTCCTACAGTCTGTTACCAGTGCATGCCTCACCTGCCCACTGTCGCCAGTGCCAGCCTGCTTCAGTCTGCCATCCACCAGCTGTCTACCAGCCTGCCTGCTTCTCTGAAGACTAATGATGCCTGGCGTGAATACCCGCTCTGCTACTTGCAAAATGTACAGGCACTTGTGCCACTCTGCACTCCTCTGATTTCTGTTCACACTACCAGGTGCCCCGAGTCAGTGGAGTAAGAGAGGCCTTCCTCATCATTTCAGGCTCTGCTTCCAGGTATGTTATAACTACTCCCGGCATCTCCCTCTGAGTTCACAGCAGCCGTAACTACAGAGGAGGCATCGGGTATCAATGTGTGCTGACAGTATTGACTGTCAGTGCACACTGAGAAAAACACTGGAAACATTGGGCGGTATACAACCGCCACAATGTTGATTTGTGGCAGAATCCCTGGGGACCACCAACATTTTCTTGTTAACCATCAGTGGTCCACGGACCACTGGTTGGTGACCGCTGATCTAGAGGAAAGAAAAATTCTTATACATTATGGTCCAATTTGCTCCAATCGTGGGAAAAGAATCCTTCGTAATTCCTGAAAAATGCAATCTTAGATCCCTTTTTCAGGCTTCAATTGCATTAGATCTAGGTCATCCAGAAAGCTTGCATCTAGTAAATTCAGTTAGCCAATAAAGGGTATAACTTACAGGGTATGTTCACTTTTTCATGAAAAAGGAAAACGTGAACTAAATCCTCTCCTGGCAAACCCTCTGGACCCCAGTGCACCTAGCGGCCACGATTCCCCTTGCTACAAGTGCAGCATGACCATGTAACTGCGCTGACCAATGAGAAGCACTTTTTTATTTTGGAACACCTTGCTGGAAAAATAATGTGCTTCTCATTGGTCAGTGTGGTCACATAGCTTGCCATTGCTTGATCATGAATGCTTACCATTGTGAGCATTATGATTTAAACTCATTGAGGGGCTGTGTATTTCGGTATGGACCATTACAATAGCAGAACGAGATATCATGGCAGCAATGTGCAACTGGGAACAGAGGGGGCCGGGGTATTTGAAGTTAGTTAATCTTTTCATTTTTCATGAACAGTTGAAATTACCTTTCAAACTCCAAACTTTCTGCATTATTCAAATGCTCACTATCACGTACCTGGTGACAACTGAATTTGTTGTGGAGGCCTCTCTTGCACCTCCTGCCCAACCCTCCTGAAGGTAGAGACAGAAAGTGAGGGCATGGAGTGGCACGAGTGCCGGGGTAGCTGGCTGGTGAAGTCTGCACTTAGATCAGGGGTGCCTAACCTTTTGAAGAGCAAGGGCCACTTAAGCAACTTGGTAACCAGTCGAGGGCCACAATGAGCGGAGCGGGCAGATGACAGGTCACGACTACTCTATAGGCCCTTCAATCCATCCAGATGAAAGGTTATGAATTCCCTTCTGTTTTTCAGATTGGAGGTAGGCGGGCGTAAATGGACATTTGTCGCTCTATAGAAGTGAATTGAGGCTCCCATTTGTTTGGGCTGATCGTGTGAAAAGGGCCCAAGACTGCTTTCACACTGATGTGCTGCGGTTTACCCACACCTGTGCACCTGTGTCTATCCTTCGGGTTAGCTGAACTTTGCCATAGACTCCACCTGTGGCAAAAGCCAGCGCTGTAGAGGAAGCATCGGCTTATGGAATTCTGCTAAGCAGCCGCTTTGTTCCTTCACCACCAGATTCATTCACAACCCTGATTCTGTGGTATGGCGGGTCGGCAACCTGCGATCTGGGCTTGCCAACCCACCATTCCAGAGCAGGAGGGCTCCGCGGGCCACATCAGAGGGCTCCGCGGGCCACATGTGGCCCCCGGGCCACTGGTTGGCTACCCCTGACTTAGATGGATGAAGCTGGGGGGTGCAGACATAGGAACAGGATGCTGAAGCAGCTTGGCACCAGAGCAGGAGATGGTAGCAGAGCCGGCATGCAGGCAGCGACCACAAATCCACAAAACTATGGACATCCTCTTGACTGTAATAATGGATATGTATGAAAAGCTTTAGGTGTCCATCAAAAAATAAATAACAAATATCATATTCCTTGGGAAAATCAAAACATATATAAAAAAAGAAGAGAAAAATCTATTAAAACAATTACCAGTCAACTTGACACATGGACAACGAGACGCATTGCGGATTATTGGCCTTTTCTTCCCAAGGAGTTTTATCGTTTTTTGAGGGACACCTAAAGCTCCTTACGCAATGTTGTATCCAAACTTTCTGCACACTCTAAAGTTCTAACAATCCAGAATAAGTCCAGTTACCGTTAACTAATAAAAGCACAGATGTTATTTCATTTTCAAGTATTTTGACTGCAAAGGTCAACTCCAAAAAATATTACATGGGTTATTTTTCGTTAAAATACCATGAGCTTCGGGTTGGTGATAACTCTTAGGCCTCGTACACACGGACGGACTGTCCGATGAAAACGGTCCGCCGGACTGTTTTCATCGGACATGTCCGCTGCCGGATTTTGGTCTGATGGTTGTACACACCATCAAACCAAAATCCCCGCGTACAGGATACGCGGTGATGTGGCCGCGCCGTCGCCGCGACGATGACGCGGCGACGTACGCGACCCTGGAAGGTCAATGGTTCCACGCATGCGTCGAATCACTTCCACGCATGTGTCGAATCACTTCCACGCATGCGAGGGCTTTCGGCCGAGCAGACATGTCCGGTAAGTCGTACAGATGACCGAACATGTCCGACGGACAGGCTTCCAGCGGACATGTTTCTTAGCATGCTAAGAAACATTTGTCCGCTGGAAACCTGTCCGATCCGCCGGAAAATTGTCCAGTCGGACGTACAGACGACCGAACATGTCCGCTGAAACTGGTCTGCGGACCAGTTTCAGCAGACATGTTCGGTCGTGTGTACGAGGCCTTAGTCTTGATTGGAGTAGGACCAAGAACCATTTCAGATGGTGTTTAAAAATATTTAAAAGATACGCCATTGTTTCATAATAAAGTTAGGCTTACAGTAGAAAAAAAATACATTTAATGGCTGAATTCGATTTGTTACCTGAATTTGTCTTGTTTGTGAGTTGATCATTTTAATATAAATTTATCAGATTAAAAAATTGAGTTAATATATTTCATCCATCATGACTTGAGATACTTCAATGTTTCATTAAAAAATCAGGCTTACATTAGGTAATTTAAAGAAAAAGAAAGAAAATTGCAAACCTAAATTATTTTTATTATCTGAATTTATTTATTTTTTAAGCTGATAATTTTAGGAGACATTTATCAGATAAAAAAAAATAAAAATTAAAGAACGAATCTGTCATAAATACTTTAATATTTCATTAGAAAACTAAGCTTACAGAAGGTAATTACAAAAAAAGAAAATTCCACACGTAAATTATATATATTTATTACCTGAAATTGCTTTATTTTTGAGTTGATAATTTTAGGAGAAATTTATCAGATAAAAAAAAAAAACAATCGAGTTAAACTAATACACACGATCGGTTAAACCGATGAGAATGGTCTGATGGACCGTTTTCATCGGTCAAAACCAATCGTGTGTGGGCGCCATCGGTTATTTAACCATCGGTTAAAAAAAAGCCAACTTGTTTTAAATTTAACCGATGGATTCCTAACCGATAGGACAAAACCGATCGCTAGTAGGCACGACCATCGGTTAAACATCCATGCATGCTCAGAATCAAGTCGACGCATGCTTGGAAGCATTGAACTTCTTTTTTTTTCAGCACGTCGTTGTGTTTTACGTGACCGCATTCTGACACGATCGGTTTTTTAACCGATGGTGTGTAGGCGTGACGGACCATCAGTCAGCTTCATCGGTTAACCGATGAAAACGGTCCATCGGTCCGTTCTCATCGGATGGACTGATCGTGTGTACGCGGCATAACTCTCCATCAAACATTGAGCTATTAGCCTTCCATTTAAAACATTCAATAAATCCATGCCCAATCAATAATCAGAGAATTACCTTTTACCCCGTCACTTTTTGTTTCCTGTCTTCAAAAAGTGGATGAAGCTTTGGGCCCCATCAAGAAATAAATAATAATGACCTTTGTATGTGTTAGGTATGGAGCCGCCCCCATACACCAAATTACTTGATTAAACATATGGGGGTGCCTGCTGGGAAAATATTTTTTACTCTAGTACAGGCACAGCCATACTTCATGAAAAATGTAAAAGAATTTCCGAAATGTCCATAAGCTCATATCATCACTGTAATAATTATCACTCCTGAGTAAAATTTATAAACAAAAATATTTCTGATTAGTTAATGATATTGCTCACTATGCTGGTCATATTCCCTGTTGGGAGCTTCAGTGTTCTTGTTGTGATGTGACATTTCTGGTCATTATTTTTACAGGAGGAAAATCCACTACATGTGTGACCAGCAAAGGTAAGCATGAAACCCTCTCTTAAATGAATCATGGATACTAATATTTATGATATCAAGAAAGATAGAATTATTTTATATGTGTTTCTTAATAGAAAACCCAAAATATCAAAGAGAACATATCCCCATTCTTCTTAGTTCCTAAGTATTCCTACCTTATGGAGGTTCATGTTGGAGGGTTTAATATCCCAGTGGTGGGTGAAACCAGAAAGGTAGAGAGAAGGTCAGAAACAAATAGCTAGATTCAGTAGATACATCGTCGTAACTCTGAATCTACGCCGTCGTAAATTTAAGCGTATTCTGGAAACCAGATACGCTTAAATTAGGCTAAGATACGAGCGGCGTAAGTCTCCTACGCCGTTGTATCTTAGGGTGCATATTTACGCTGGCCGCTAGGTGGCGCTTCCGTTGATTCCGGCGCATTTTTTTCACGTCGTTTACGTAAGGCTTTTTCCGGGCGTAAAGTTAGTCGAACAAATAGCTGGCCTAGCCAATGTTAAGTATGGCCGTCGTTTCCGCGTCTAAATTTGAAAATTTTACGTCGTTTGCGTAAGTCGTCCGTGAATGGGGCTGGACGTAATTTACGTCCACGTCGAAACAAATACGTCCTTGCGGCATACTTTGGAGCAATGCACGCTGGGATATGTCCACGGACGGCGCATGCGCCGTTCGTTAAAAACTTCAATCACGTCAGGTCACCAGTCATTAACATAAAACACGCCCCCCTGTTCCACATTTGAATTAGGCGCGCTTAGGCCGGCCCATTTACGCTACGCCGCTGTAACTTAGGAGGCAAGTGCTTTGTGAATATAGCACTTGCCTCTCTGACTTACGGCGGCGTATCGTATATGCGATATGCTACGCCGCCTCATAGTTATGCCAGTCTTTCTGAATCTGGCTAAAAGTATTTTTCTACCTTAGGAACGGTCATGTTGGAGGGTGTGATATACCAGTGGAGCAGTAATCGTAAAAGTAGGGGAGAAGGTCAGAAGTAGAGTAGTAAGTGTAATCAAAGCATTTTCTACCTTATGTAGGGTCATGTTGGGCTGTGATATCCTGGTGGTAAGTGTAATCACAAAGGTAGAGAGAATGTCAAAAGCAGAGTACTGTCTACCTTGTGGAGGGTCATGTTGGAGGGTGTGATAATGCAGTGGAGCAGTAGACAAAAAAGTAGGGAGAAGTTCAAAAGTAGAGTATTTTCTACCTTATGGGGGGTCATGTTGGAGAGTGCGATATCCCAGTGGTGGGTGTAATCAGAAATGTACAGAGAAGGTAAGAAGCAGACTATTGTCTACCTTGTGGAGGATCATATTAAAGGGTGTGCTACCCGGAGATGAGTGCATTCAGAAAGGTATAGAGGAGGTCAGAAGTAGAGTATTTTCTGTTTCATGGAGGGTTATGTTCGAGGGTGTGATATCCCGGTTGTGAGTGTAATCCAAAAGGTAGAGAGAATTTTCTACCTTTTGGATGGTTATGTTGTAGATTTGATATTCTAATGTTGGATGTAATCAGAAAGGTGAACAGAAGGTCAGGATCAGATTATTTCCTATCTCATGGAGGGTCATGTTGGAGGTTATGATATTCCAGTGGTGAGTGTAATGAGGAAGGTATAGAGAAGGACAGCAGAAGAGTATTTTCTATCTTATGGAGGGTCATGTTGGAAGCTGTGATATCCCATTGTTGGATGTGTGGCACCACTCCCAAAGGAGCCGCTGATAATAACTGGATTTTCCACAACAGTACAGAGGCTGCCAGTCAACCAAGCACCAGTCCAAACACTCCAGCTAAAATTAATTTGTCTAGCATTTGCCTTTTTTTAGGTTTAGTGCTTTAGGAACCTTAATAGAAGTGGAGATCAGGGTACGGGATGCTTCAAAACACTCAACACTTAGTGATCAAAGGACAATCATTTTCTTGAGCAATAGTGGGTGTTGAACAGTTTAACCACTTCCCGACCGCCGCATGTAGATATACGTCGGCAGAATGGCACGTACAGGCACATTGGCGTACATGCGGCAGTCGGATTCCCGCGGGGAGCATTTCGGGACGACGGCGCGGCTATTCGTTTATAGCCGCTCCATCGCGATCGCTCCCCGGAGCTGAAGAACGGGGAGAGCCGTATGTAAACACGGCTTCCCCGTGGCGGCTGCATCGATCGAGTGATCCCTTTTATAGGGAGACTCGATCGATGACGTCAGTCCTACAGCCACACCCCCCTACAGTTGTAAACACACACTAGGTGAACCCTAACTCCTACAGCGCCCCCTGTGGTTAACTCCCAAACTGCAACTGTAATTTTCACAATAAACAATGCAATTTAAATGCATTTTAGGAACGGTCATGTTGGAGGGTGTGATATACCAGTGGAGCAGTAATCGTAAAAGTAGGGGAGAAGGTCAGAAGTAGAGTAGTAAGTGTAATCAAAGCATTTTCTACCTTATGTAGGGTCATGTTGGGCTGTGATATCCTGGTGGTAAGTGTAATCACAAAGGTAGAGAGAATGTCAAAAGCAGAGTACTGTCTACCTTGTGGAGGGTCATGTTGGAGGGTGTGATAATGCAGTGGAGCAGTAGACAAAAAAGTAGGGAGAAGTTCAAAAGTAGAGTATTTTCTACCTTATGGGGGGTCATGTTGGAGAGTGCGATATCCCAGTGGTGGGTGTAATCAGAAATGTACAGAGAAGGTAAGAAGCAGACTATTGTCTACCTTGTGGAGGATCATATTAAAGGGTGTGCTACCCGGAGATGAGTGCATTCAGAAAGGTATAGAGGAGGTCAGAAGTAGAGTATTTTCTGTTTCATGGAGGGTTATGTTCGAGGGTGTGATATCCCGGTTGTGAGTGTAATCCAAAAGGTAGAGAGAATTTTCTACCTTTTGGATGGTTATGTTGTAGATTTGATATTCTAATGTTGGATGTAATCAGAAAGGTGAACAGAAGGTCAGGATCAGATTATTTCCTATCTCATGGAGGGTCATGTTGGAGGTTATGATATTCCAGTGGTGAGTGTAATGAGGAAGGTATAGAGAAGGACAGCAGAAGAGTATTTTCTATCTTATGGAGGGTCATGTTGGAAGCTGTGATATCCCATTGTTGGATGTGTGGCACCACTCCCAAAGGAGCCGCTGATAATAACTGGATTTTCCACAACAGTACAGAGGCTGCCAGTCAACCAAGCACCAGTCCAAACACTCCAGCTAAAATTAATTTGTCTAGCATTTGCCTTTTTTTAGGTTTAGTGCTTTAGGAACCTTAATAGAAGTGGAGATCAGGGTACGGGATGCTTCAAAACACTCAACACTTAGTGATCAAAGGACAATCATTTTCTTGAGCAATAGTGGGTGTTGAACAGTTTAACCACTTCCCGACCGCCGCATGTAGATATACGTCGGCAGAATGGCACGTACAGGCACATTGGCGTACATGCGGCAGTCGGATTCCCGCGGGGAGCATTTCGGGACGACGGCGCGGCTATTCGTTTATAGCCGCTCCATCGCGATCGCTCCCCGGAGCTGAAGAACGGGGAGAGCCGTATGTAAACACGGCTTCCCCGTGGCGGCTGCATCGATCGAGTGATCCCTTTTATAGGGAGACTCGATCGATGACGTCAGTCCTACAGCCACACCCCCCTACAGTTGTAAACACACACTAGGTGAACCCTAACTCCTACAGCGCCCCCTGTGGTTAACTCCCAAACTGCAACTGTAATTTTCACAATAAACAATGCAATTTAAATGCATTTTTTGCTGTGAAAATGACAATGGTCCCAAAAATGTGTCAAAATTGTCCGAAGTGTCCGCCATAATGTCGCAGTCACGAAAAAAATCATTGATCGCCGCCATTAGTAGTAAAAAAAAAAAAATAATAAAACTATCCCCTATTTTGTAGACGCTATAAATTTTGCGCAAACCAATCGATAAACGCTTATTGCGATTTTTTTTACCAAAAATAGGTAGAAGAATACGTATCGGCCTAGACTGAGGAAAAAAAAATTTCATATATGTTTTTGGGGGATATTTATTATAGCAAAAGGTAAAAAATATTGCATTTTTTTCTAAATTGTCGCTCTATTTTTGTTTAGAGCGCAAAAAATAAAAACCGCAGAGGTGATCAAATACCACCAAAAGAAAGCTCTATTTGTGGGGAAAAAAGGACGCCAATTTTGTTTGGGAGCCACGTCGCACGGCCGCGCAATTGTCAGTTAAAGCGACGCAGTGCCGAATTGTAAAAACCCCTTGGGTCATTTAGCAGCATATTGGTCCGGTCCTTAAGTGGTTAAGGACTCATAGCTGAAGACCATGGGGCAAGTCTTTTTGGCATCTGGTTACCTTGCGCTGATGCATAACTGCTGGTACCCAGTGCAGTTCCAGAACACTACACACTCACATGGCTTAGCTTAAAGGGGAGTTCCACCCACAATTTCCCTTTTTAAATATAAATACCCCTGTAATACACAAGCTTAATGTAGTCTAGTAAAGTTAGTCTGTAAACTAAGGTCCGTTTTGTTAGGTTGTTAGGGCATTTAGTTTGTTTATAATCTAGAAATAGACCGTGGCCATCTTAAGTGTGGGCATCATGAAGCCAGACTGTATGACTTCCTGGATTTCAGCCTTGCAGATCTCGCACATGCTCAGTGCTGCAACAACCGATGTAATAGGTTTCAGTCAGGTTTCCATAGCAACGGGAGGGTCAGAGGAAGTTGCCGTCCCTTCTCTATGCAAATAGGCCATTTGCAAGGACTACTGGGATACATGATGCCTATCCCAGAAACCCTTGCGAATAGCCTTGTGACTTAAAAGCCTAGGCTAATAAGGAGGAGGAAGTAATGAAGGACTACAAAATAAAGGCATTTACAAGCAACAAAATAAATAAAAATTGTCCATTCTGAACACTATGAGATTAGGGCATGCAGCACAGACAAACATAAAAAAATGGGTGGAACTCCACTTTAAGGTCATTACTCACAAGACCCCAGGACAGATGCCACCTTCCACCAGACTAGTGAGCAAGACCAGACCAGTTCCCTTGTGGCAAGGTTCTGCAATCAGCTTCTCCAAGGCCCTCAGCCCTGTCACCACTGAAGCCTCTAAAGCAGCTGTACACTCCATGAGATGCCTGAGGACACCAGCCGCTCTATCTCTAGAACCCTCCTGGGGAGAAGGAACTCTGCTCACCCGTGTCTCAGACTATTTATCACCATTCCAGCCCCCCTTTTGGACAATCCTGTCCAGGAATTGGCTGAAACCTAATATTCGGGTTGGTTGTTTTGACTCTTTCACCCTTAGCTCTGTAAGCTTCCTCAAGAGGCAGGGGGAAGCAATCAAACTCCCACACTGAGCAGACTAGGCCAAATAATTACTGCTTCGTTGTTTACAGAGGGAGCCAACAACTAAATTTTCCCTAACATCCTATGCTAGGAGGGTGCTTCAGATCTAATCAGAAAGGTAGAGAGATAGTCAGGAGCAGAGTATGTTTTACTATATGAAGGTCTCACATTAAGGCCCAGATTCACGTAGATCGGCGCAAAATTGTGCGGGCGTAACGTATCTCATTTACGTTACGCCGCCGCAAGTTTTTCAGGCAAGTGCTTTATTCACAAAGCACTTGCCTGTAAAGTTGCGGCAGCGCAGCCTAAATCACCCGGCGGAATTCAAATTAGACGGGTAGGGGGCGTGTATCATTTAAATGAAGCGCGTCCCCGGGCCGAACGAACTGCGCATGCGCCGTCCATAAAATATCCCAGTGTGCATTGCTCCAAATGACGTCGCAAGTACGTCATTGGTTTCGACGTGAACGTAAATGACGTCCAGCCCCATTCACGGACGACTTCCGCAAACGACGTAACTTTTTAAAATTTCGACGCGGGAACGACGGCCATACTTAACATTGGCTGCGCCTCATAGACCATGGGGCAACTTTACGCCGGGAAAAGCCTAACGTAAACGTCGTAACTTTACTGCGTCGGCCGCGCGTACATTCAGGAATTCGCGTACCTAGCTAATTTGCATACTCAACGCAGATTTCGCCGGAAGCGCCACCTAGAGGGCCAAAATAAAAAAATGCACTTAACCACTTAATGCCCGCCGCACGCCTATTTACGTCCACAGAATGGCACGTACAGGCAGATGGGCGTATATATACGTACTCGCCTTCTGGCGGGTGGGGGGTTCGATCTGGGATTCCAGCGGGGAGCGATCCGGGACGACGGCGCGGCTATTCGTTTATAGCCGCTCCGTCGCGATCGCTCCCCGGAGCTGAAGAACGGGGAGAGCCGTATGTAAACACGGCTTCCCCGTGCTTCACTGTGGCGGCGTATCGATCGAGTGATCCCTTTTATAGGGAGACTCGATCGATGACGTCAGTCCTACAGCCACACCCCCCTACAGTTGTAAACACACACTAGGTGAACCCTAACTCCTACAGCGCCCCCTGTGGTTAACTCCCAAACTGCAACTGTCATTTTCACAATAAACAATGCAATTTAAATGCATTTTTTGCTGTGAAAATGACAATGGTCCCAAAAATGTGTCAAAATTGTCCGAAGTGTCCGCCATAATGTCGCAGTCACGAAAAAAATCACTGATCGCCGCCAATAGTAGTAAAAAAAAAAAATAATAATAAAAATGCAATAAAACTATCCCCTATTTTGTAAACGCTATAAATTTTGCGCGAACCAATCGATAAACACTTATTGCGATTTTTTTTACCAAAAATAGGTAGAAGAATACGTATCGGCCTAAACTGAGGAAAAAAAAAATGTTTTATATATGTTTTTGGGGGATATTTATTATAGCAAAAAGTAAAAAATATTGCATTTTTTTCAAAATTGTCGCTCTATTTTTGTTTATAGCGCAAAAAATAAAAAAACGCAGAGGTGATCAAATACCACCAAAATAAAGCTCTATTTGTGGGGAAAAAAGGACGCCAATTTTGTTTGGGAGCCTCGTCGCACGACCGCGCAATTGTCTGTTAAAAAACCTGGCCTGGGCATTTAGCTGCCTAAAGGTCCGGGGCTTAAGTGGTTAAGATCCGACGGCGTAAAAGACTTACGCCTGTCGGATCTAATGGATATCTATGCGTAACTGATTCTAAGAATCAGTGGCATAGATACGACGGCTCAACGCAGAGACACGACGGCGTATCTGGAGATACGCCGTCGTATCTCGGTTGAGAATCTGGGCCTATGGGTCATGATCCTTCTATCCAATAATTAAGGATCTTTTCTCTGAATCAGTTTGTTATTGTTTAGTAAATATTTAACAAATCTCCATGTGTTTTCTAGGGACCCAGGTCGTTTCATCCCTGATGATGATGGCTCTTATGCTCTGCCAATGTATCCTCTTTAAATGAAAGGTCTCCAATGTGTGTTGAGGAGCTCGTAAACGGACTGACCATCTTGCTATTGGCTATAAACTGATTTTGGGGGCGTGACATATCTGTCATCCAGGAAATAAACTTTGTAATTCATCTGTTCATATGTGATAAAGTAGAACCTTACAAATTTGGACGGAGTGGGGAATGGTTACTTCAGTCAGGTTTTTATCTCTTTCCCTTTTACATCTGTCGTGGATATCAGCAATTCATTCCAGCAGCTTATTTTTACTGCAACTGAAGATTTATTGCAGCCTTTTATGTTGCGCTTGTTTCTGTGTGAACGTGTGAAAATTAAACTTTTGAATTTTTATTCAGTGTGATTCTTGTGACACCGGGACAGGAAAACCTCCTGTGGTTTCTGACAGTTTTCTCATCCTGGGTTATAACCGCAAAGTTGTATTTAATGCGGAACTTCAGTCATTCTTTCATCTCTCCATCTATTAAATCTTCCGCCCTTGTTGTTGTTTTAGCTTTGGATGGTAAAACATTTTTTTGTGCCAGTAAATACCTTATACAGCCCACTTCCCGTTTCTTGTCTGGTCATTAGCCTTATGACATCATGCACAGTTCTCTCTTTCACTCTCATGAGAGATTGCCAGGAAGGGAGGGGGGGGGGGTGAGTCAAAAAGTGTTATATTTATGTTATAATTTGATGTATGTATTACATCACTATTTTCTTGTTCATTAATGGGACAACCATGCATTTTAAAGCATATTTGAAGAGTGTATTATGTTCACCAGTGCCCATCAGCTCAGCCTCCCCAGTGCCCTTCAGCTCAGCCTCCCCAGTGCCCATCAATGCAGCCTCACCAGTGCCCAAGGCCGCCATCAGGAATTATGGGGCCCCTAACACAGCTTCAGGCATGGGCCATCCTGGAGCAGAGAACCGGGGGGGGGGTGCTGCCACCTGAAATTTAGAAGCGGGGGCTCCCGCGATTTGAGAAGTGGGGGGGGGGCCCTTTACAAAAAAAAAAGAAGTAAAGAAAAATATATATTAAAAAAGGGGGAGTAGCCATCCGGGGCCCTGGGGACCCCTGGGCCCTTTAATAAAAATAAATTTAAAAAAGAATATATATAAAAAATATATATTTTTAAAAGGGGGGTTGCAATCTGGGGCCCTTTAACCACTTAAGGACCAGCCCATGTACATATACGTCCACAATATGGCACGTACAGGCACATGGGCGTATGGGTACGTCCTCGCCTATTAGCGGGTGGGGGGTCCGATCGGGACCCCCCCCGCTACATGCGGAGGTCGGGTCCGCTCGGGGAGCGATCCGGGACCACGGCGCGGCTATTTGTTTATAGCCGCTCCGTCGCGATCGCTCCCCGGAGCTGAAGAACGAGGAGAGCCGTGTGTAAACACGGCTTCCCCGTCCTTCACTATGGCGGCGCATCGATCGCGTCATTCCCTTTATAGGGAAGACACGATCGATGACGTCATTCCTACAGCCACACCCCCAAACAGTTGTAAACACATACTAGGTGCACCCTAACTCCTACAGCGCCCCCTGTGGTTAACTCCCAAACTGCAACTGTCATTTTCACAATAAAGAATGCAATTTAAATGCATTTTTTGCTGTGAAAATGACAATGGTCCCAAAAATGTGTCAAAATTGTCCGAAGTGTCCGCCATAATGTCGCAGTCACGAAAAAAATTGCTGATCGCCGCCATTAGTAGTAAAAAAAAATAAAAAAATAAAAATGCAATAAAACTATCCCCTATTTTGTAAACACTATAAATTTTGCGCAAACCAATCGATAAACGCTTATTGCGATTTTTTTTACTAAAAATAGGTAGAAGAATACGTATCGGCCTAAACTGAGGAAAAAAAATGTTTTTATATATGTTTTTGGGGGATATTTATTACAGCAAAAAGTAAAAAATATTGCTTTTTTTTCAAAATTGTCGCTCTATTTTTGTTTATAGCGCAAAAACTAAAAACCGCAGATGTGATCAAATACCACCAAAAGAAAGCTCTATTTGTGGGGAAAAAAGGACGCCAATTTTGTTTGGGAGCCACGTCGCACGACCGCGCAATTGTCTGTTAAAGCGACGCAGTCCCGAACTGTAAAAACCCCTTGGGTCTTTAGGCTGCATATTGGTCCGGGGCTTAAGTGGTTAATATAAAAAAAATAAACATTTATAAAAAAATATATATATTTAAAAATAAAAGAAATAAAAAAATATATATAAAAAAAATTGTTTTTATAAAAAAAAGGGGGTTGTCATCCGGGGCCCTGGAAATCTCCGGGGCCCCTGGGGACCTCTGGACCCCTAAAAAAAAAAAAAATTGTCCCTTTAACCACTTAAGGACCGGACCAATATGCTGCCTAAAGACCCAAGGTTTTTTTACAATTCGGCACTGCGTCGCTTTAACAGACAATTGCGCGGTCGTGCGACGTGGCTCCCAAACAGAATTGGCGTCCTTTTTTCCCCACAAATAGAGCTTTCTTTTGGTGGTATTTGATCACCTCTGCGGTTTTTATTTTTTGCGCTATAAACAAAAATAGAGCGACAATTTTGAAAAAAATGCAATATTTTTTACTTTTTGCTATAATAAATATCCCCCAAAAACATATATAAATTTTTTTTTTCCCTCAGTTTAGGGCGATACGTATTCTTCTACCTATTTTTGGTAAAAAAAATGGCAATAATCATTTATCGGTTGGTTTGCGCAAGATTTATAGCGTTTACAAAATAGGGGATAGTTTTATTGCATTTTTATTATTTTTTTTTTTTACTACTAATGGCGGCGATCAGCGTTTTTTTTCGTGACTGCGACATTATGGCGGACACTTCGGACAATTTTGACACATTTTTGGGACCATTGTCATTTTCACAGCAAAAAATGCATTTAAATTGCATTGTTTATTGTGAAAATGACAGTTGCAGTTTGTGAGTTAACCACAGGGGGCGCTGTAGGATTTAATGTTCACCTAGTGTGTGTTTACAACTGTAGGGGGGTGTGGCTGTAGGACTGACATCATCGATCGAGTCTCCCTTATAAAAAGGATCACTCGATCGATACGCCGCCACAGTGAAGCACGGGGAAGCCGTGTTTACATACGGCTCTCCCTGTTCTTCAGCTCCGGGGAGCGATCGCGGCGGAGCGGCTATAAACGAATAGCCGCGCCGTCGTCCCGGATCGCTCCCCGCGGGAACCTGACCGCCGCATGTCGCGGGGGGGGGGGGTCCCGATCGGACCCCCGACCCGCGGAAAGGCAGGGACGTACAGGTACGCCAATGTGCCTGTACGTGTCATTCTGCCAACGTAAATGTACATGCCGCGGTCGGGAAGGGGTTAATAAAAATATATTAAAAAAATATATTTTTTTATAAAAATAAATAAATAAAGGGGGGGGGGGGGTTGCCATCCGGGGCCCTGGGGACCTCTAAAAAATAAAATTGTCCCTTTTAATAAAAAATAAAATAGAAATATATTAAAAAAATATACTGCCCTGATGGCGGCCCTGTCCACAGATGACAAAAATGTCACCTAAAAAAAAAAAAATCAGAAAATATAAAAAGTATAATAAAAATCTTTTACCCCCCACAATACAGGGTTAGGGTGAGTGTTACAGCATGATCTTCTGTAGGTAAGGGCATGGCCAAGAGTGGAGCCTCTCCTATATATCACAACCAAATGTAGCAACTAACTAGCAGTTCGGATACTCAGTGAAGCCCTCATTAGGTATAAGCTTAGCGCTGTTGTGTCCTTCAAATCCTGACCAGACTATGGAATTTGCTGCAGTTTAGACCCCATACACACCATTAGATTTTTCTGCAGATTTTTGTCTTCAGATTTACCAAAACCATGTAGTGCAAGGGCCTGCCTGATTGCATACAAATTGAAACTCTTATGCCGCCTACACACGATAATTTTTCGGGTTGTAAAAAACAAAGGGCCAGATTCACGAACAATTACGGCGGCGTAACGCATCCCCTTTACGTTACTCCGCCGCAAGTTTTCGTCGTAAGTGCTTGATTCACAAAGCACTTGCGTGTAAACTTGCGGCGGCGTAGCGTAAAGCCGTCCGGCACAAGCCCGCCTAATTCAAATGGGGCGGGGACCATTTAAATTAGGCGCGTTCCCGCGCCGGACGTACTGCGGATGCTCCGTTTTGAAATTTCCCGCCGTGCTTTGCGCGAAATGACGTCGCCCCGACGTAATGTTTTGAACAGCGACGTGCGTAACATACTTTCGTATTCCCGGACGAGTTACGCGCAACAAAAAAAAAAATTGAAATTTGACGCGGGAACGGACGGCCATACTTTAACATGGGCTGTCTATTGTTACACCACCTAAATAGCAGCCGTAACTTTGCGACGCGAAAAGCCGACTAGCGACGACGTAAGAGAATGCGACGAACGCGCGTACCTTCGTGGATCGCCGTAAACAGCTAATTAGCACACCCGACGCAGAAAACGACGCAATCTCCACCCAGCGGCCGCCGAAGTATTGCATCCTAAGATCCGAAGGCGTACGAAGCCGTACGCCTGTCGGATCTTAGCCAAATGCCGTCGTATCTTTGTTTGTGAATTACAAATAAAGATACGACGCGGCAAATTTGAAAGTACGCCGGAGTATCAGCAGATACTCCGGCGTACTGTTTCTGTGAATCTGGCCCAAAGTTTTTCAGGCTCTAGAAAAAACGTTTTTTTCAACTTCATCATTGAAACGGCCTTGACTACACACGATCAATAAAAAAAAAAAAAAAAAATGCTCTAGCAAAGCGCGGTGACGTACAACACGTACAACGGCACTATAAAGGGGAAGTTCCATTCGCCTTTGGGGCTGCTTTAGCTGATTTCGTGTTAGTAAAGACGATTCACGCTTTTCTGTCTGTTACAGCGTGATGAATGTGCTTACTCCATTATGAACGGTAGTTTTACCAGAACGAGCGCTCCCGTCTCATAACTTGCTTCTGAGCATGCGCGGGTTTTTCACGTCGTTAAAGCACTCACACGATCATTTTTTACAACCCGAAAAACGACAATGTTTAAAATGTCGTGAAAAACTAGAGCATGTTCGAAAAAATTTGCCTGTTTTTCAGAACCCGAAAAATGCTCTGAAGCCCACACACAATCGTTTTAAATTACATTTTTTTTAAAACGCCGTTTTTTACAACCCGAAAAATGATCGTGTGTACGCGGCATTAAGGTTTGACCTCGTATTAGATGATTTTGGTAAATCCGAAGACAAAAATCTGCAGAAAATCGAATAGTGTATATGGGGCCTAAGGCTCAACGTTTCTACCAACTTTTCAGCTGGCTTTAGCCTGGTCAAATCCAACGGCTTCTTCTGCATTTTGGTGTTTTTTTTAAAAAGCTTGGTCTGTGTCCTGGTGCAGCCAGGCCCTGCAAACCCAACGCCGACTGTACTTCAAGAATCCAAGCCAATGAAGAGACATCCTTCTCCTGCTTCTGGGCTCCGTCCAGGAGATCTCCCATCTTTCTGTGACTCAACGTGGTGCCCGGGCAAGGTTAGAAAAAGTTTCCAGAATCAGTTTCGGACCACTATTCAGACAACTAAACAAACACAAAAACAACAACAAAAAGAAATGTTACATTAGATCCATTAGGATGTACAGTTCAGATTTGACTACTTTCTCTTTATGTCAACATAAAACATTCATTATATACTGAAAAATATTCCACTATTGCATAAAACAAAAAATGTATTAACTAGGTTTTACCTTACCTAGGTGTTAATTTTGCGTATAGAAGGAAGGGGTTAATCCCTGTCATTTCCTGTCCTGGAGACACAACAGGAAGTGAGAGGGAGTGTCTACAACGTGATGGGAAATCCCCCCAGGCTATTGTCAGAGGAACAGGTGTCCCACTTGGAAAATGTACCTTCTGTTCTGCTGACAAGTGCAAAAGTTTGGTTTCTCACCGCTTTAAGTCTCAGTGATAATGGTTAGCAGGACAGCTGCAGCATCAGGCTGATGCTGCAGCTGTCTCACATCAGCTCTGAGCCTGAGAACCGAGCGATCACATGACTGCTGATCGCTCAGTTCTCGGTCTGCTTAGAGCAGAGAGCAGTGACTGTCAGTCATCGCTCTCCACAGTGCTCCTACACCACTCATTGGGAGCACCAGGCTGGAGAGGAAGCGAGTTTTAAAGGGGTTGTAAAGGAAATATTTTTTTTTCATAAGCATCCTTTACCTGCAGACATTCCTCTTTTCACTTCCTCATTGTTCGTTTTTGCTCAGAAGTTGCTCTATTTCTTCTCTGTTCTGTTCACTTCCTGCTTGTCTGATTGTTACTGACCACCGTGAAGGGAGGCTTTTCTGCGGTGGTCAGGAACGTGCTCGCCCCCTCCTGGGAACTACATCTGTGCGACAGGACGCTCTCTACGTGTTAGGCCTCGTACACACGACCGAACATGTCTGCTGAAACTGGTCCGCTGGTCGTGTCATGCTAAGAAACATGTCCGCTGGAACCATGTCCGTCGGACATGTCCGATGGTCAGTATGACTCATCGGACATGTCCGCTGGCCCGAGAACCCGCGCATGGCGTTGAAGTGATTCGACGCATGCGTGGCAGCATTGAACTTCCGGGTTCGCGCACGTCGCCATCACGTCACCGCGTATTTTGTCCGCTGGGAATTTGGTCTGATGGTGTGTACAACCATCAGACCAAAAGGGCCCCCTGTACTCTTCGATAGAAGGAGCGGCAGTTGAGCGGCAGGGGCGGCTGAGATGAGCTCCCCGATCGTCAGCCGAACTGTGCAGGGAAGGAGCTCGTCACATGAAAGTAGTGAAAGTAGTGTGTGCTCTTTGTCCCCCCCTAGAGTGCAGTACCCGGCAGGAAGAGCCAAGGTAAATGTCTGCCGTTTTTTTTATGACTATCTATCTACTGTATGTGCAGTGGCGTCACTAGGGTTGGTGTCACCTGGTTCAGTAAAATATGGTGTCACCCCCCCAATAACATTTTTCAAATATTTTTTACCCTACTGTTTGCTCTCTGTTCTCCTTTCTTCCCCTTTTCTCTCTCTCCCTATCCATCTTTCTTGTTCGTTCTATTCCTTCTTCTTTCTCTCCATTTTTCTTTGTCCCCTTCCCCCACCTCTCTTTCTCCAGGACCGGAATTCACATCTCAGGAGCCTATAGGCCAGGGGCGTACCTAGAGCATTTGGCACCCGGGGCGGATCCAATATCTGGCACCCCCCACGTTAAAAAGGTAAAAACACCCCACTGTGCCCCCTGCATACCTCTGCATCCTTCAATATCTTTTTGTTACTACTGTGTACCCCTCTCCACAACTGCACCTCTGGACCCCTTTACATTGCACAGCACCCTGCATCAATGAACCCCTTTACATTACACAGCCCCCTGCATCACTGG